>NW_017728948.1:37025853-37051765 GCF_001723895.1 Crocodylus porosus
AAGGGAGTTCCCCAGCCTGTAGGTATGGTGCTGGTTCTTCCTCCCCAGGTGCATCACCTTGCACTTGTCAGTGTTGCATCCCATCCTATTCTCGTCCACCCAACCCTGTAACCTGTTTAGGTCCGATTGTAGCCTGTTCCTTCCTTCTAATGTGCCCACATCCCCCCACATCTTAGTGTCATCAACAAATTTGAACAGGGTGCTTTTTACCCCCTCGTCCAAGTCACTCATGAAGATGTTGAACAGTGCGGGCCCGAGGACCAAGCCTTGCGGAACCCCACTGCCCACATCCCTCCAGGTCGAAAATGACCCATCCACTACCACACTCTGGGTGTGGCCCTCGAGCCAATTGGCAACCCAATTGACCCAGCTGGGTGTCAACACCACAGTCCTCCAGTTTCTTAATGAGAACAGGGTAAGAGACAGTGTCAAAGGCCTTCCAAAAGTCCAGGAAGACTATATTCACTGCTACCCCGCATCTAACGATTTGGTGATCTGATCATAGAAGGCCACCAGGTTGGTCTGACAGGACCTGCCTCGAATGAACCCATGTTGGTTGCCCCTAAGCATAATCTCCCCTGCTGACCCCTCATGGACATGTGCCAGAATAATTCTCTCAAAAAGCTTACCCAGGATCAAGGTAAGACTAACTGGCCTATAGTTCCCCAGGTCCTCCTTCCTCCCTTTTTTGAAGATGGGAACCACATTGGCCCTCTTCCAGTCCTCTGGCCCACACCAGAGCACCATGAGTGCTCATAAAGCCATACCAGGGGTCCCGTAATGACTTCAGCTGGTTTCTTCAGCATTCTGTGGTGGAGATTGTCCGGACCAGCTGATTTAAATACATCCAGTCCCTCCAGAAGTTCCCTGACTAGATCCTCCCTGACCCTTGGCCTAGGTGCACCTCCCATGGACCCTGAAGGGGGACCGGTGGGGGGGGGGCTGATCTGGTCCCTGCTCAGGAAAATGGAGGCAAAGAAGTCGTTAAATAGGTTAACTTTGTCGTCTGGTGTGACAACCAAATTTCCTAGTGTGTCTTGCAGGGGGCCCACATTACCTAGTACCTTCTTTTTGCCCCCTATGTATTTAAAAAGGCCTTCTTGTTGTCCTTGATGCAGGAAGATAGTTCCAGTTCCATCTCCACCCTGGCCTTCCTGACTGCCCCCTGCATCCCCGAGCAACCGCAGTATAATCCTCCCTGTTGATGGCCCCTCCCTTCCATCGGGTGTATGCCTCCCTTTTAGCTAGAAGACATTCCTGGATGCTTTTGGTGAGCCATGGTGGCTTTTTTGCCTTCCTGCTCCCTTTCATCCTTGTTGGGATTACCTTCCTTTGAGCTTAGAGGATCATCTCCTTAAGGAGCAACCACTCTTTTTGGACACCTGGCTCCCCTCTCCTCTGGGACTTCAGTGCTTCCCCGACTATTCTCCTTAGCTCATTGAAGTCCACCCTCTTGAAGTCTAGGGTTGCTGCCTTGCTGCAGGCCTTTGCCACCTTGCGCTGGATGCTGAATTCCAGCAGGCGATGATCACTGTCGCCCAGGTGGTTAAACACCCACAGCCCCCTCACCAGGTCGTCACCTATGGCCAGCATCAGGTCCAACAAGGCATCTCCCCTGGTGGGGCTGTGCACCTCCTGGGTTAGATGGAGGTCCTGTATTTGGGCTAGGAACCTACGTGAACAGTCAGACCTGGCTGACTGCTCTTTCCAGCAGAAGTCTGGAAAGTTCAGGTCACCCATGACGACCACATCCTTTGACCTAACTGCCTCCATGAGCTCACTTAAGAATTCCTGGTCTAGCTCCTCCCCTTGGTTGGGTGGTCTGTAGTTGACCCCCACTGTTAAATCTCTTTCTCCTCGACTGCCTTGTATTCTAAGCCAGACCACTTCCGTGTGCCCCTCTTCTGACTCTGTGCTACATGGTGAGGATGTGTATTCCTCCTTAATGCAGAGCACCACACCCCGGCCTTTCCTCCCTGTCCTGTCCCTCCTGTTCAGCCTATAGGTCTTGATATTCATCAGCCAGTCATGTGCTGGGTCCCACCACGTTTCAGTGAGCCTCACTATGTCTGGGTTGGTGTCAGCTAGCAGGAGGGTAAGTGCCTCCTGCTTGTTTCCCATACTACGAGCATTTGTGCAGAGGCATTTGAGACCTCCTGTGGTTGTGTGCACTGCCCCCCTAATCACAGTATTGCTTTGGCCCCTGGTGCTTACCTGTGTATATGTTCCGCTCATTGGTCTAGGCTAGGCTATACTTGTGAGTGCTGCTTGGTTTAGTGGTCCAAGGCTTCCTCCTCCCTCATCTTCCCCTTCCCCCGATGAGCCTAGTTTAAAGACTGCCAGAGGAGATCCACCAACCTAGAAGAGAACACATGCTTACCTTTAGGGGAAAGGTGGAGCCCATTCCACCTGAGCATGTCTCTCGTCGTGATGTGTGGGTCGTTGTCAAGGAAGCCAAAGTTCTCCTCAAGACACCATTCCTGAAGCCACCAGTTGGTCTCTGAAATGGACATCTCATGTCGTCTTCCATGTGTGCTCACTGGTAGAACAGAAGAGAATACTACCTGTGCACCTATCTCCTTCAGCACACCCCCCAGAACATGATAGTCTACCATCAGGTGATCAGGGCTTCTCCTGGCCACATCATTAGTACCCACATGGATTAGGACCATGGGGTAGTAATCAGTGGGCTGGATCATGGCCTGGATCATCCCAGTCACATCATGAATCTTTGCTCCGGGGAGGCAGTAGACCTTGTGTGTCGTGGGGTCTTGGTGACAGATAGGGCCCTCTGTACCTCTCAGGATGGAGTTGCCTATGATAATCACTCGGCACTTTCTCCTCCAGGACTACTTGGCTCCTTTGACCTGTTCGGAGTGTGGAGAGTGTGGAGTTGCCTCCTGTCCGGTTGCCTCCTCTCCCTCCTTCTCCTCCAGTGTTGCCAGGGCCTCATACCTGTTCTCCAGCTGGACTGGAGGAACTGGTACTGCTGTGTTACAAGCAGCCCTGGTTCTGGAGGTGACCATCTGCCACTCTGCAGTGGAGGGCACTTCCCGAGGTGCTTCTTCCTTGGGTGTGTGGCCCCGCAGGAAAAGAAAATAGCCATCAATTTCTTCCTCCACCTCCTTGATTCCCCTCAGCCTGCTAACCTCCTCCTGGAGCTCCCTCACCTGTGCCTCCAGGGCCCAAAGGCAGGCGCCTGCAGGACAGGTGTGGGGGTCCCCAATCCTTCCCCCAGGCCTTGTTGGGCAACCCCCGCAGGCCAGGGGGTGGGGGGATGCCAGCTCCCCCATGGGCTCTGTCTGGAGGGAGGCCTCAGAGAAGTCCCAGGTAGGCTGCTCTCCCCAGGCAGGAGCACTGGCAGCACTCTGCGTCAACACCATCATAGGAATTTCTGCTTGTTTTTAGCTTAGGGTAATGCCTTCGTTCTGCCCTAGTAGGAGTCTCCCTCCTGGCCCTTCCTGCTTGCCCACTGGTGCGAAAGCTGATGCAAACACCAGCCCGCTCTTACAGAGCATGCCTGTTTGCACACCCTGTTTGTGTGGCACAGCTCAGGAGCGTGGCTCCCTAGTGGCTCAGCTAAGGGGTATCCAAGGGGCTTCCCCTCCGAATCCGGCTCAGCTGCATCTGGTCCCTCTGCCCACTTACCTTAGGGGGATCAGCTGCTGCTGCCCCTGCTGCTGGCTCCGCTGCTGTGTCCGCCTTCTCCTCGGGTCTGGTAAGGGGGTACACATGCATGCGGGACACATGTGTGCCTGGATCCCTCCTCTTCCCGCTGCTCCTGGCTCCTGAGAGCAGGGGGTTATGTCAAACCATGGCTTTTAAAGGTAGTGGTTTGAATTTCCCGCTGCTGCTCCAATCAGCCAATCAGGCGCTCCGGTCTTCCCAGAAGTGCCTGCCGGCAGTCCCTCCACCTATGCTCTCCCGCTGTGGGGATTCAGTGTCTCCAGAGCCTGCTCCTTGAGGGATAACCCCGGGATTCTCCCTAGCTTGGGGGGATAGTGCCCCCTAGCCCTCCCACAGTTTGCGCACTCTGTTCATGTGGCGCAGCTCAGGAACGCGGCTCCCTACCGGCTCAACTAAGAAGGATCCAAGGGGCTTCCCCTCCGGATCCAACTCAGCTGCATACAGTCCCTCTGTCCACTTACCTTAGGGGGATCTGCTTCACCCAAAGAACCTTGTCTGCCTATGTCCTTAGACCAACACGGCTACAGCCTACACCCCTGTAACCAGGACTTTAACAACTTCCACCTCTTCATCAAATTAACTATGGAATATTCCTCCCAGCAAATTGATATCAGAACCCCACTGACTGCCACAGTTACCTTCACATGCTTTCATCCTAAGCATACTACTAACCCATCGTCTATAGCCAGGCTTTATGTTACAACTGTATCTACTCTGATTCCACTGACTATGATGTACACTTTAAGGATATGGAGCAGGGATTCCTAAAATTACAATACAATCCCAAACCTGCAGCCACTCAAATTAATAAAGCCAGACTCAGACTGCATTCAGATCAGCTATAATACCAAGCCTGAGACAAGGACAACAGAATCTTTCTGGTTGTTACCTTTAGCCCCAAGGTTGGTGGGTGCCACCTTGATTACTTCCAACTCCTCCTGGAAAATTATAACAACATCGAAGTAGCCATAGGGTACAAACCTGTTGTGGCTTACAAAAAACCTTCCATCCTCAAATGGTCTCTCTCAAGCAATAAGCTACCTAATTTGTATGCTCACTGAGGCACCAGGCCTTATAGTGGACCAAGATAACAGCTGTGCCCCCTCATCAATACAGACCACATCATCCATAGACCATAAGATCATTACATCCAAGGTTCATTAACTTATACATCTACCAACATCATATATGCCATCATCTACTTACTGTGGTCCTCTTCTGTATACATCGGACAGATGGGGAAATACCTATATGAAAGAATGAGGGATACTGATTTGACAAGTCAAAAAACGCTCAAAAAGCCTGTGGCAAAAAATCTCCTAATCTTCCTGGACATTCCAATGAGAAATTGCAGCACATTTCTGTTAAGTATGAACTGATCAAGAACTATGAATTCTTATCCGGCTACCAGGATTAGCTTTTGTGACCCCTTTGTCCCCATGGGTTTATTACTTCTTTGCCTCTCCCAGCAGTGCCCCCACCCTCCCTGTCCTCCCACCCCACCTTGTAGCTCCCTGTGTTTTGTATTAAAATAACTCACACTATTTGATAAACTGCCCTGTGCATGTCCTGATGAAGTGAGCTCAGTCTTATGAAAGCTTATGCATCTCTGATTCAGTTAGTCTATGAAGTGCATCTCCACTCTGCCTTCTACTTATCTTCAACCATATCAATACTCTATTTAACTCAGCATGCTTGCTTAGGTTCTTCATTGATTGTGCCCTTACTCCTGGGTAAAGTATATATATAAAGCACAATTAATGTGGTTAACTGAATGAGGCTTGATCACAGAACAAAATAATGACTAATTAATTAATTAAATTTCACTTCATAACTAACTGTATACTGGCATCATATTACTTTAGTAATTTCCCACAGTCATGAAAGGAAGTACCTTAGCCACATGGGAGCAATTTTGACTGAACTTAACATTGGCTTTCCAGTAAGGTAGATGAGAATTATCCCTCTTCCACTATTATTATTGATAAAAAAGATTTTCTTTCAGCTCTGATTAAAGAGGACTGTGCTTTTGAAGCAGAAGGAACTCTGTCTTCTCCTATGAGGTGAAGTACTTAGTCACTATGCTGAGGGATCTTTTATGGCTCTTGCAGTCACAGCACCAGAAAGAAAGGTTGTGCATAGCAGTGACAAAGCCTGTGGCAAGCTGTAATGTATGGTTTCATAAAGCACAGCCCCCTTATATTTTGCCAAGGCATGGGTGATCCAGCACTGATCAGCTTCACTGGGCATTGCTACCAATTCTGAAATGTTGTTCCTGCACTTATAGATGCACACTTAAGGCATCTGTATGTATGCCTTTAGCAATTCTAATGTACAGACTTAAGTATTTTTCAGAAAACTCCAAGCCTCTCTAAAATCCATTTCTCATTGAATGTATTTATTTTGTGCCAAATTTTGAGTTCATTTGTCATATTACAGCTAACTGCCAAGTTATATCTATTCAGTATGAATAACAGTGGCCTTAGTGTTTTAAAAAAGAAGTTAGATTCACGTCATCTGCAACTTTATTCAGTCTGATATTAACACACAGAAAATATTAAAATTCATAAAGGATTATTTGGTCAATCTTTAAATAAATTAAGTTCAAGTATGTTTCCATAACTTATGATGCATTATTTATTTTTTTACATATGTTTGTCAAATTTTACTTTGAATAATTTATTCTTCTCGTACTATTTGACATATTTAAAATTTCATTAAGCATAAATCAATATGTACATATCTGAGACAGGATGAGTGTAGTAACACATTCTTTCTATACTAAGGACTATTTTTAATGCTTTTGTCACAGTATGGGTCATGATGGAACTTTCATCCCATGGAAGTCATAGTGAACTGATACTTATATTAAGGCATGATAATATCTTAAGGTTATAAAGGGATCAGGCTATGAATAATTAAGATTGTTGGTTTAAAACATAATGTTATGTGCATCAATAATTTGGAACCCATGTTCAAAAGACCAGTCCAGCTGATGGCATATTTTGAGTGTCTTCTGGGAAATCAGTATATATTCCCACTTGTTCATATTTTCTCTTCTTTCCGCCTCATATTTCTAACTTGTTCAACCCTTCCCATTCGTTCTGTCCTACACAAGATTTAAACCATCTCAGAAACCCTGCTGACCCTTCTTATTAAACCTTTCCCTGTATATTCATCCGTGTGCTCTCTGTTCATTTCATCTGCTCATCAGGATCCCTGTAGTTTGTACAAACTGCTTCTGTCTCCTTTATTCTTTCTGCCACTCCTATTTCCAGTTTAAATTCCCCTGTCCAGAAAAGTGCATCCTTTTCATTCCCTTTCATTCTCGCTCTCTCTGGGTGGCTCCTTCATAAGTGCCACCCTTTGTACCCTTCTTCCTCAAGAACTTCCATCAAACCCATGCTATAGTTAAGATACACAGATGACATCTTCATCATAGGGTCAGAGGAGGGGTCAGAGGAGAGGTCAGAGGAGGGGCAAGCTCAAGTCTTCTGGGCCAAGATGCATGGGGGCCATGGGGAGAGGGATTTAATGGTGGGGGTTAACTACAGACTTACTAAGAGCAGACTCCTGCCAAAAGCTGGAGAATCCACGCATACCAAGGAGACACAGTCAGCAGGTTGGCCACCTGCAGACATCTTCTCCCTGCCAACCGATCTTCATTTTGGCGTACTTCGTTCCTCACCGGTTCGTCTGTTCTTCTCATCAAAGAGCTCTTGGAAGTTTGTTGATTGAAAGTGCATTATAGTTTTCCTTGTGCATGAGCTGTTGACCAGTTCTAGGACTATTGAGCTGGGCAGCCGCACCTAGCCTTCGGGTTAGAAAGCAAGGGGTCAGCTCAGGAACCCCATGAACCAACAGACCCCTTTAGACCATTCTGTTTTATGCACTGTAACTGAACAAGCCAGCTCTCCTGCCTATGCTGCGACCATTGGTAGCATAAGTACAATAAAACTTTCATACAACCAATACGCTTCAAGCCGCCTGACTCCTACTCGCCGCTACTCCCCACCTGTCCAGTCATCTATCCCTTCTGCGCCAAACTGGTCGTCCCGGCCCAGGCTTGCAGGTCAAGGGTACACCGGTTACAAGGTGCAACAACACCTATTGTCCCCATGGCCTCTGATCTTCACTGCCATGCATTTGCATTTTCACAGACCTGAATTTTACATATTGGCTTCTATTCCATTAAGGAGAACACAAAACAACAGCAGACTATCCCTATGCCAGAAGAAGGGTGTTTGTGCCTGAAAGTTTGCAAAGAACATTTTTTTTCCAACTATTTAGTTGGTCTAATAAAATATATCATAATTACCAAAAAACCTTGTCTGCCTATGTCTTTAGACCAACACAGCTACAACCAACACCCTCCTACTCTTACATACATATCTTTTCCCCTCTATTCCTACCCTTCAGTTTTTAACCATTCCTATCTAGGCTATCCATTTTGTATTTTGCATTCCCACTGCTGAATCAGGATATGTCTACAAGATCTGTGAAAATCCTTGTTTCTTTCACTACCCCCATCTTAGGTATCTGATAGCTCAGAGATCTCTGCTCTTTTTCCCCACCCATCTCCCATATGTTCCAAGTCTACACTCCCTTCCACTCTGCAGGGCCACGTCTCTTATTCAGGAGCATGCCAGTTTTCACTCTCCAAAGGATCAGTATATCCTGTCTTGCATTTTGCAGGGTCATTGTTTTGATTCTCCAATCCCTGCATTTGTTGTCCTATTGCCTGTCATCATACATCCCTTTTTTCTTGCCAGCTTACTGTCCCTGTCTCCTCCTCCTCTCCATCTCTGTACCACTGTGTCTCCCCTAGATTTACTCTACCTGTGTGTCAATTATTTGGTTGTCTGGCTGTCTCTTATTAAAAGAACCAGCCAAGTTTACCACTAGCCAGATACACTTTTTAAATCCCCCATCTCAAAAGTTCTGTGACCCATTTCTACAGAGATTCAGTGTCCCATGTATATCCATGGTCATACAGTCTCCTGCCTCCTGGTGCATTGAAAGCAGTGGGGGGAGGTTTCCCTGTCCCCTATGTCATTAGACCTATGCTGTAGTATCTGCCTTTTCCTTTTATTAGCATTGATTTCAGGAAAGAGATCAAAGAACCTAAGTGATCACATCCTGGTTTTCTCAGTTCCTTCACTACACCCAGTTGTAATTACCATTGCTGAGGCAAAACAATCAGTTCTTGCAGCTTATTCCAGAGCACAGAAAACGAATTAAGATTAACATTAACGAGTTTTTGGCTTTTAGCTTCATGCCTAATCCACTACACTATGATTATTGTCATCTGCCAAGCTTCTCAGTTCTTTCCAGTATCCTCTTTCAAACTGTTTGTGTTAGTGAACTGCTGATGTCTGAAACCATATGGGATTCTACACAAGCCCTAATTAAAATTAATTGTGCAATGAATAATTAATATTTACTCTGAAGTTTGCATAGCTCCAGTACTAGGGAGCTACAAAACAATTGCCTTTGCTGAAAAAAATAAATGACACTTTTTAACCTTGGAAGAGCTTGTTATGTTTTGGAGCAAAGAATGTGACAACTTTATTATAAAGCCAACATTTTCAAATAACAGACACTGGATACCAGTTAGGGATTTGGTAACAAATCTTTATAAATATTTTGTGAGCAATGAGTGTCATATATATTCTAATAATGTTTTAATGGGGAAAAAAACCAAAAACAAAACATAGCATATTTATGCAATGACAGATATCTCAGCCCCCTATGTCAGGCGTTGTCAATCAGGAGTATTCATACCCCTGGGATACTTGGTAAGGTCCCAGGGGGTATGAAGCAACAGTGTGGAGAAGCAGGGGCATTTCTGGTTTCTCCACGGACACTCATTGATCAGCCACTGAGGGATCCCCCCCCCCCCCGCTCCCCTCCATTAATTGGCTACTGGGGAACCCTCCTCCCCCACTCATCAATCAGCCAGGGGAATCTGCTTCTCAACTGGCTGCCAGGGGGTACACCAACCAAAAAAGGTTGAAAACCCCTGTCCTATGTCATTACACCTATGCTGTAGTGTCTGCCTTATCATTCTATCAGCACTGATTTCCAAAAAGGGATAAAAGAACTTAAGCAACCACATCCTGGTTTTCTCAATTCCTTCACTACACCCAGCTGTAATTCCATTGCTGAGACAAAACAATCAGTTCTTGTAATTTATTTCAAAGCACAGAAAAAGAATTAGGATTAACATCCACAAGTTTTAATGGGGTGGAGGGGACAAAAACAAAACATGCCTATGTCATTACATCAAAATGCACCTGAGTCCATCTTGCAGCAGGACCCCTAAGTAGAAAGTTTGACTACCGCACTAATATTTATAGTGCCTCCAGAACTAAATACCAAACGTTCTTAACTATTATTACTAACTTACACATAAACAACTTTATTTCAATCTAAGATTTTACTTCAACACATTGAACAAGAACTGATATTTTTAATGCATAGGAGGTACTTTTATGTTGTAGAAACCTATGCAATGATGAAGTTTAGTACTAACAAATGCAAGGTGCTACACTTTGTGAAAGACAGTAAAAACAGAAATACAAAATGGATGACAGCACTACAGAGAATGGTCTTAGAGTCTTGGTAAATCACTAACTCAACACGAGTCTTGCATGTGATGCAGCTGTCGACAAGGCAACTGTGATTTTGGGATGTATCAACAGAAGCATTAGCATGGGAGTTGATAGTATCTCTTTACTCTACACTCATTAGGCTTCCTCTAGAGTATTATGTTCAGTTCTGAGCTATACAATTGTAAAAGGATATGGAGCAGTCAGAGAGGGTCCAGAAGTGGTCAATAAAACTGATAAAGGGCTTGGAAAGCAATTCATATGAAGAGGTTTAAGGAGTTAGGCATATTAAGCTTGCAAAAAAGGTACTAAGGAGAGGACATGATAGTAGTCTTCAAATATCTGAAGGGCTTCCATAAATAAGAGGAAAAATGTCTTTTGTATCTTAATGCAGAGAGCAGGGCATGGACTAACGGCATGATGATGCCCCAAAGAAGGTTCAGATTGGATATCAGGAAAAACTTCACCGTTAAAACATAAGGTAGTAGAGGAGACTGCTTAGGGAAGCTGGGGACTCTCCATCATTGGAGGTGTTCAAGAGTCAGGATAAACACTGCCCAGGGATGATCTAGGGGTAGGCAAAATAGCTGATCTGGCCAGTGGCTGGACTCCATTTCCCAGCAGCCCCTGGTTGCACTGCTCCCAGCTGGTCTCCATGGAGACCCCAGGAATGGTAGGACTGTGACATCACAAGGCCATGGTCTGGTCCTGCAGGGAGAAAACCAGGAATGCCAAGGCTGTAACTGAACTCTAACTAGCTTCGAGCATCAAAGACAATAAAAAGTCCTTTTTCAGATGTGGGGAGCTGGAGGAAAAGCAAGGGCAACATTGGATCCCTGCTGAACCAGATGGAACAACTGACAACTGATGCCCAGGAAAAAGCCAACCTGTTAAATGGGTACTTTGCGTTGGTCTTTCATCAGTCCCATGGGACATCCATGCCCGCTACAGGACAGTGAGGTCCGGGTGAGGGAGATCCCCTGCTATCCATCAATGCTGACCTCGTGAAGGAACACCTTGAGGCTGGATACCTTCAAGTCAGCCAGCCCTGACAATCTACACCCCAGGCCCCATCCCCCACCCGCTCTCCCAGACTCATCGGTGGCTGCCCTGCCTGGCCCCAACCTCCTGGGTCTTCAAAAAAAAAAGCCCCACACTCACCATCTGCTGCCAAGCAGGGGAGCAATGCCTGCTTCCTCCCACTGCCCTCCACTGCATAGGGGACTCTGCCACAAGCCCCCAGAAGCCGTGACAGCCACTGCAGCTGACAGTGAGTGCAGGGCTTTATTTTTATTTTTTTTAAGAACCAGGACACTGAGGGTAGGCAGGGCATTCATGGGGGGAAGGAGAGCAATCAGAGGAGGGGACTCATGGCAGAGCCCCCATGCAACATGGGGGGGCAGTGGGGATTGCCCCCATGCCTGGAAGAAGCCAGTGAATGGGCTTTTTTTTTTTTTTAAAGAACCGGGGGATGGGGCTAGGTAGGGCAGCCATGGGTGGTGGGGCTGGGAGAGTGGGTGGAGGTTGTGGAGGTTGAGGGAGCTGGGGGAGCAGGCAGGGTATGGGGTCTGGCACGGGTGTCCCATAGTCCCCTCCCACCTCCTCCAGTCCCCCCCCCCCCACACTTACCGGGTCCAATTCCCTGCTATGGCAAGCAGGGACTGCCTGAATCTCCAAAGCTCTCCAAATCTTTTCTGAATTGATTCAAAGAGCTTCTAATCAATTCAGACCTTTTTATTGGTTTCCTGATTCAGTTTCAATTCTGAGATTCAGCGGCTGAATCAGGCTGAATTTCCTCCAACTCGAACCAGCACCCGAAGCTTTGCACAGCCCTAATGTGTATGCTGGGCATGCATAAGTCACAAGATTTGATCTGGTAAAAACCCATGACTAGGAGGTGTCAGACACCAGAGAAGGAGGAGAACCCTCCATGGTTTTAGCACTAACAGCTGAGTGTGTTGGACCTGAACTTCAGTTGCTTCCTAGAATCATGATCTAGCTACCAGGTCATGGTTCAGCCATTGGCCCTCCTTTTGAAGCAGAGTAACTGAATCTTGTATATAATAATCATTGGATAAAATAGGTGGAAAGGACTGAGGAAGTTTCTGTTCCATTAGGAGCAAGGGTCCAGACTAAAAAGCTCACTTCCAGAACAGTAACCATATCACTGACTCACATATCTCCCACCTTGCTCTCTTCATCCTGACCCCACATATCTCCCCTTTTTTGGTTTCTAAAGGGCCAGATTCAAAGGGAAGTCTAGAAAAATACATAGATGATGTCTTGCCTTTTGCTTGGTGATTACAGCCCAAGCTGGGAATGCAAAACAGGGGTGATCTGAATCCCCTGTTGGGAGAGGGATGGAGTAGGCACTAAAAACTGGATTTCCTGCTTCCTGGGCAAGTTCCCAAATCACTCAAATCTTGAGGCTGAAATATGGAGGCACCACCCTCCTCCTCCTGCATCTAATACACAATAGTCATAGGTTTCGGGTTTTGTTTTTTTACTAGAAATGTGTAAAGTATATACATCCAGTGTACCTGTGTATGCTACATTTTGTACTGCATGAGTAACAAAATCACAAACTATATTTAAATCCCAGAATACCAGTGTTATAGGGCACTAAGCTTCCTGTCCCTTTAAGGGCAGAATCTGCCAAGAGAGAGGGCCCTAGGAGCCAGCCAGGAACCCCACATGAGTGAAGGTTACTATGGCAGCAGGCTAAAGAGGGAATTAGCTTGCACCCAGTCAGCTGACCGGAAGAAGGCAGGGCCCTGGGAACATATATACCCCACGGCCAAGACCAGCAAGAAGTAGTTCTCTGACAGCAGCCAGGGGAAGGAGCCTGCAGAAAATAACTGTCCAGAGACACTGTGGCCTCTGGATATGCTGCTTATAGGGCTAAGTGGCTCCCAGAGCTCACCAGATACCCTGGGCTACAAGGTACTTAATGCTTAGTGGGGAAGTTTGACTCTTTTAAGGGACAGAGCATACCCTGCACCATTTATATTACATTAGAGCTCAGGCACATGTGTTATCCATTGTTATATAAACCAGTGGAATGGAATGAGGCTACTGGGGAGGAGGACTCATTGGGGCACACTACAGTGTGGAGACCCCAGTGCCAGTGTGGGCACAGAGATAGGCCTGTGGAGAGCCCAGCAACAGTGTGGGTGCAGAGACAGGCATGTGGAGAACCCGGCACCAGGGTTGATGCAGAGGCAGGGTTGTGGAGAGCCCAGTGATGAAGGGAGGCTAAGCTATGTCAAGGGCTCAGAGGCCTTGTTTAAATACCATCTGTAAGGCATAGGGTGTGTTAAGGGGGTGGTTTTGGAGCCACACATGTAGCCCATAAGGCTGAGGGTGTCCCATGAGGCATCTATTTTGAGCTGGACCTGAAAAAGCGTCCCAGAACCCACAAGGTTCACTGGGGTCCATTAGGACTGTGTCCGAACATATACTTGAGGGCAGCCCCCCTATTTATCATAATTACCAGCAAGATGTGGCAGGTGAGAAAAGGGGTTCCTGTAGGACAGGACTGCCATGGTCTTGGAGCCCTAGGGACATCACAATCATCCACAGTGGGGATCTCACACTGTGACAACCAGTGAAATAAATGGCTGATTAACTCTCATTTAGGCATGTAAAGTAAACTCGTCCCTTCAAGACCTCACATTGTGGCAATGCATGAGGATACATTGATAATCTTCTACCTTCTTTTCCTTATTGGTCCATAACTTCTGTTTAATAAGATATAAAGAGAAGAAAACTAATTCACCATAGCCGTCTCAAGTACTGTATGACTTATACCTAAAAGCTGTTGTGATTTTCTTTTAGGGGCAAAGTAATGTATCTTCTTCTATTCTGCTATATTAATGATGCTTCGGATATAACTCTTTGTTGGAAACTATGCTAGTAGGAAGTAGTGTAATAGCGGTATTGAAAAGTGATTTTTCTACACTTTTTTTCCCCCTACAGGAACAACAAAAGAAGTTTAAACTTCTAATATTACTGCAGTATCAGAGGCAGTTTAGAAAATCTGAGTTTACCTATTAAACCACACTTGTGTAAAAAATCTGAACCATCTTATGAAATCTGTTTGCTTTCAGATGAGAGAGCAATTTCTTGAGGGCCAAACTTTTCATGGCATCTGGTACTTCCACCTCTTCTCAAGGAATAAAAAATATATAAGAAAAATTATTCATTTTTTTTATTCTCAAACTTTTGATTCTCAGTTCCATTTCAGTTTTGAGGAGAAAACTGAAGCTAACATTTATTTTATATCATCATATTCATCCATTCTTCTTGATAGAATATCCATCATATCAATCACCTTTAAATATACACTTGTGGATACACACTTAAAAACATACTTCAGTCAGAGTTTAATCCTTCTAGTGATTTCAATAGGATTTAGTCAAGATTGCTCTTGTCATGGCCCACAAGCATTTTTTTTGGCTGTTAGTCAATCCAGTAATACTTAGTCAATTGAAACTTGTAATACTTAGTCAATTGAAACTTTTCTCAACTTTTAAAAACACTAATGATGCAAAAGGTGTTTCCTTTGTCATGAGCAAGTGTGAATTATCAAGTAAAGAACAACATGCAATCTTAAGTGGTGACATTAAATGTTGTTATTCACTTTTACTATTACTTTAAAAAGAAGAGATTATGAGAAATTATAATATAACAAAAGTATATATTTGTTATCTTTCACACACTATATTTAGATATCAGTTGCACCTTGGTTACTATTCACCAGTTCCCAACAGAAGCTGCTACCCAATACACCACAGAAAAAGCTTCCCATTCACTTCCACTTAATATGGTAGCTGTAGAATTGCCCTTTGATATTACTGGGGTCTGTCTCTTTGTTTCTCAAAATGGTTGTTTTATTTCACTTAATAATGAACGTCATATGGCCAGGTGGAGATAACTTTCTTTCTAATTCTCTATTAAAGTGACTCTTTTAGCCCAGGCAAAAGCAGATTGCTGTGTCTAACATACTTTCAAAGGTTCCAAACTTAAAAAAATAATATGTCATCTTAAATCTCTGGGTACAGCTGTTTGATGGTGTTAGTCAGGGAGGCCAAAAGCAGGGGGAGAAGTCAGGGAGAACAAAGAAGCTGCTGTTTTGTATGTGGGGAAAGGAGGGATTATGTCTTCTGTAGCTGGGGGCACGGATCTCTCAAGCATATTTTAAAAACTCTCTGGCTTTTTGAATGTCTGTCCCTAACTAGGGTATTCGTCCTAGAGTCAGAGCTGCAGAAGCCACTTAAATTCAATATGAGGGGCTTTCTCCCACGTTGTTTAATTGGGGAAAAACTTCATCTTGGATTTGAGTAAATGCAGTAAACTTGAGTGTTACTAATAAGGGCTATTGTAAGACTGCATTTTTGGGAAAGATTCAGTTTGAATTTCTTGGGCATATACTCAAGAAGACATATTTGCCAAACATCTTAGTGCCGTGTTCAAAACCATGTTAACTATTATTTTAATTTCTTTCCAAAAAGAATTGATAATAGGGTATAACCAAAAAATGTAACCAAGCATCAGCTGCAACATAGTACATCTCCAACATTTTTCCTTTAGCAGTATATTTATTTTTATATTTAAAGGGAGCCCACTGCAGACAAAAAATGATACTTTATTGCATAAGACGAAGTTTAAGATTAATTATCAATGTTCAAATATTGTGAATTGATGATTTCCATTTGAATTCTTTCATCCGGATACCTAGGTCACTATTCTGTTTTATTCTTAAATAGTCTGTATCATGTCTGTTTATATGATATTATTTTTCCATAGAGTGATTTGAAGAGAGGAAGATTTCAAGACAAAAATAATATATAAGCACATCTACATAAGATGCTTTACTGTAAATTAGACTAATCTAATGCATAGTAAAGCATCAGCATCTGTCTACACATGAGTGGCAGTTACTGTGCATTAAATTAATCTAATGCGCAGTTTACTAGTACCAACATATACAGGTATTAGATAAACAATGCATTAGCTAATGTTCAGTAGCACACTTGTAGACAATGACATTGGGCACAGACTACACCTAGTCAGCCACACCAGCAGAGAATGAGCCTCCTCTTTAGGGCAGAGCCACATGGCTGGCAGTTTATTCAGCCACATGGCAGGGGCAGCTTATTTGCTGCCCTAAGCTGGCCTCAGTCTCCCTGGCCTGACCTCCACAGCCCATGACAGCTGCTGCCTGCCCCATAAGATGTATATCAGTCAGAGAAGCCCCATGGATTCCAACTTTGCCCCCTGGGGCCTATGCCACAACCTGCCTGGCCCATGAGCTCTGTGTCCCACTAGTTTGGGCACATGCTAGGTCCTGCAGCCCTGCAGATCCAAGATCCTCCCTCCAGGCATTCTTAGGTATGGTCTGCCTTCAAGATATTGTGCCTCACCCCAATAGGCATGTGGCAGATGACCTGGTGCCCAAAACCCAAACCTGCTCCCCCAACCCCACTGGAAGTCAGAGACGGCAGTCTGGGGACCCAACTGGATGGATCAGGAGACCATGCACCTCATTGCAATCTGTGGTCTGGTTGGGTCACCAAGGCAAATCCCCACATCTACACCATGATGTCAGGCTGCATGTGACAGCACAGCTACCAGTGTTTCAGCCAACAGTCCAATGTGAAAGTCAAGGCCCTGCAGGCACAGTAGACCCAAGTGATGGAGCACAATCATCACTCCCGGGCTGCCCACAAGTCCATAGCCTTCATGCAGTGTCTGGACCAGATCCTGGGCCCAAGGGACCCTGGTAAGGCCAACCATATGTACTCTAGCACAGGCAGCTATCAGAACCTGCACCGCAGCACAGCAAGAAGGAGGACTCACTGGGGAAAGGTCCCTCAAGGCATTGTAGCCAGGCCCTGGTTCAATCCTCAGCTGCAGCCTCACCTGGCAGCCTGGGCAGCCCGGCTACTCTGCCAGTGCACCTTCACTATCTGCCCCATCTATTCTACCAGTATTCCTCAAGGCAGGATAACTGGATGATGATGTCCCCAGCAGCAAGTACCTCCAGATTCTTCCTGTAGGGGGCCACTGCTCAGGCAGTCAGGCACCGTGCCTCCATGCCTTGGGACATTACATTACTGTGGACCATGTCACTGCAGCCATGGACTGAGTCCAACCACCAGGAGTTCCTGCCACACCTGTCTACTAAGCCCCACACTGGGAAGAGCCCAGAGGAGAAAGAGGCACCAAAGCTACCTGTGCTAATGTTGGCTTACTCACTCACCGCTGCACATCTGAAGGTAGGGGCCCTGCACAGGGCGCCCCCCTCCACTTACTACCCTTGCTGGCCAAGTTTTCCCTCCACCCCAACAACATGCAGGGAGGTAGGAGGCAGTTCAGGGCTTTATTGACCAGCCAGTGGCCTCCTACTCACCCAACAGAGGCCTGTCACATGCAGAGAAACTCACTGAAGGCAGCAGCCATCATCTTCCCAGCCATGGGAATCAGTCACTCATACCATAGGCAGAGACGCAACACCACCTGGCTATGTGTTACAGGGAAATATGGGCTTGCCTGGGGCCCGTTGAAGTTTAGGGCCCTTTGCCACATACTCAGCTGTGCCTAGGGAACTATAGTGATCAGCAGCAGCAGGGCGTAATGAGTCAGACAGCCCATTGTGAACTCAGACAGCTCATTGCAGTGAACCTGGGGGACTCTGACCAGGGGCATACTTGGAACACAGGCCACACATGGTAGGAATCATGGCCTGGAGTTCCTCTCTGGAAAGGACCACTGGGATGGGAGAATGGGACATCACCAGCTCTGTGTCCCAACTGGGCAGGAGCCCCTCACCCCCACAATTTGGGTGCCATGGGCTTGGTAGCATGGGAGCAATCTGTCTAACCTGTAGGGAGGAGAAAGGAGGGAGTCAGTTATGAGCTGCCATGGCAACTATCAGCAGGAACCAGCTCTGGGCTGGCCTAGATAGGAGAAAGGGAAGGCAGGCTTCTTGTGGCAAGTGGAAAGTGACACTCCTGTCCATACTGTGAGAGTGGGGACACGGGGCTTGGCTGGCAGCCTCCTGTGGAAGGGTCTGCCTGGGCCAACTTAATATATTTCCTAGGCCTCTCTGTCCTTACTGTGCAAGTCCAGCAGCTGCATATGGGGGTGGGGGCAGAGATGGGGCTACAAGGATGTTGCCACTATTAGCTAGTGTAACAAGTGGGTCTCCTGGGGCTGGTAGAGTCTTTGGCTTGCCCACTTGTCTCAGAGCTAACTGCTCACCTATCTCACCTGCCAAGCCTTTGATGAAACCAATGTAAAGTTGTTAACAAAGTGGGAGGCTGCCCATTTATTTGTCCTGATGCCAAGGGCCTATACATGGCTCCAAACCTTTCCTTATACCATGTCCTATGCTTTGCAGCTGGCCCCATCTCTCTCCACTGCCTCACACTGGGACCCTCACTCAAGTGCCTAATGTCAGGACTCTTCCTCCCTCCCTGCCCTCACACTGCAGCTTACAATTCCTATGCCCTCATGTCAGGAATCTTGATCCCTTTGCCCTCATACTGGGCTCGTAATCACCCACTTGGGGCTCCCAGACCCTCCCTTCAAAAAAAGATCATCTCCAATAGGGACCTTGCAATGTGTTGAAGAAAGAAACTTCAGTAAGTTTTCCCAATTTTTCCAAGCTTCTTGAGCTGCAATTGTATGGACTAGAGAGTTAGAATACTGGTGTTAAGTACACGTTACAATGTATTGATAATGGAAGGGAAACATAAGAAGCCATTCTATTTCCACCCATACAGGAGACTTTTCATTTGTATCAGTCACCCAGTACATAGCCTGGCCTACTAAGAAGGTATTGTGATCTCACTGAGGGTTTAAAAGATGAAAGCCACTCATTTCAAATCGGTAGTTGCATCTTTTTTGATGAAAGTCAAGTCCTTTTAGCCTCTCCCCACAGAAACCTATTGAATATGTGATTGATTTTAACGAAAATAGAATTGAGGGATTACAATATGTTAAATTATGTAATAGATAAATTAGGTGATGCAAGACATCCATTTTAAAAATATTAACATGTCCCCACAATATTGTTGCTTGCCAAAGTACACCATTTGTTCACAAAATATAATAGAACATCAAGTAGCTTCTGAAAGTTTTGACAGGTGATAAAATTATTATTTTTGTGTATTTTAATACCTAAGTGGTGTGTTTTGATTGCTATTGAAACTGCCCTTTGCTAAACATATACCTTGTAGTATATTTGTTTAGTTCAAGCATCCTGAATTTAGTCCATTAATTTTATACCAAATTTAAAAATGGCTAAATTTGTTTATTAACAATAAAAAGTTAGGAACTGAACTCTCAGGCTATGACAAAACTGTTAGTGCATTATCTGAATACAACACAATCTTGAATACAGTAT
This sequence comes from Crocodylus porosus, assembly GCF_001723895.1. Taxonomy (NCBI): domain Eukaryota; kingdom Metazoa; phylum Chordata; order Crocodylia; family Crocodylidae; genus Crocodylus; species Crocodylus porosus. The sequence goes on from NW_017728948.1 coordinate 37,045,564, forward strand.
GTCTAACCTTAATGCCTTTTATATCACTCATTCCTTATAGCTCTAGTCAATGGTTCCAATGCTAAATCAGATAGAAGGAAAAGGTAATAAGTACTCTTATATCACCCCTCTCACTTGAGTTGTCAGGGGAATTTAAACCTGATACTGAGTCATAAAGTTATGTGGCAGTGCAAAAAGTATAATTTTATGAACTGAAGTAGCCTTAAATGAATCACTCACTATAGTCACTATATATATGTGACTGGACTGGACTATAGTGAGTGATTCATTTAAGGCTACTTCAGTTTGTAAAATTATACTTTTTGCACTGCCACATAACTGTGCATATATATATCTGTGCATTTTTAGGGAACCTTTTAATGACTACATATCAGTTTTGAGTTGCTTACTGTGAAATTTAGCCTGGGGGGGTCACTTTTCTAATTTTGCTGTTTGGCTGCTGTCTTTAAAAATGGCATCCATGACTAATGAGATGAACAAATGTCAATATTGCAGTACCTATGAGGCCAACTTTGATTTTTCTAAATGACTTAAATAGGTATTGCAATAATCTTGAAACTTCTTTTGTCCTTTGAGTAATGGACCATTGTTTGGCAGCTCTAAGCCTTTAAATGCAAAAACCATCAATATTGACCAGTTTTTTGGCAATGCGATAAGAGTACTTGTTTCAAGTGGAACATTTTACCATTTCTCTCTTTAAAGTCACATTTTATATTATTAATAAAAATGGTACAAATGATTATGGAACACATTTAAGTAAAATAAAGCACTTCAATTCAAATTTGAAGTCCAGTCTGTGACATGGTGTACACTGGACACTCTTAATCTAGATATTCTTCTTCTCTCTCTGTCGTCTTCAGATGACTCTAGAACAGTAGCTTTTATTGGCTCATCTGAATATCCATTTTCAGAAGCAATTTCACTCCGACAGTCCAGTTTTAGTATGCATCACAGGTTCCAACACAACCAGCACTGATGCGCACCCAAAATTTGTTGAATCAACAGTTTGTGCATGTTGTGAATTTTTCCATTCATAGATTTACAAGTGTGGTCAGAAGCAGTGTTGTTTGAAGGAGTAATGGTTTGAAGGAAGTGTAGTGTGCCATTTATAGGCATGAGCAGTGGACAACCTATCACTCATAGGGTCGTTATAAAGTATACTGACATTGAATTAAGGCAGTTTATTGAACAGATCTTCATGAAGCTCCTAATTTTTTTTCCACGTTGTTGCATAAATTTCTATGTAATCAAAATATTTTGATTGTAAGATTCACTTCACTGTCACTTTACCACAGCTAAAGAAGGCCCCCCTCTATCTGCTCCAGTGAATCCATAAATTCCAAGAACAGCAGATGCTACATTATGCTTTGGAAATAATGAGCAGCATAGTCGTATGATGGTGCATCTCTTGATTTCTTCTTGCACATGTACATATCTTACTCAGTCACATGCCTGATATAGGAAGCAGCAATCCATACATCAGTATCTTTAAAATAATAATAATAAAAAAATTACGGTGTAAGAATTATCCATTTAAGCTGCATGGAAGAACACCCTTGTGTCACCCACACATGGAGATTTCAATACAAAGTGCACATCATGTTCCCCAGATTTTAAATCATAGCAGACAAAATTCACTGTGAAGTAGAGGTCAGCGTGGTGGAAGTAAAAACACCATTCATTTAAGAGGAAATGTTGTAATCTCATGCTGTTAGAATGCTTTGATAGAAATGAGTGCCAGAATGCTTTGGCACTGTTGGTCAGAAACAGGGTAGACATTAGGAACAAACCCAAATGACTTTGAGCAATGCTGCTGCTCCTGCTATTTTGTACAATTCTTCAACAGAGCTGTGCAAAATTTCGCCAGGTGTTTCATTTCGAAGCTGTTTCAATGCATTTCCAGCTCAAACAGCAACACTGAATGAAACAAAAGTCTTTGAAACAGCTTCAAAATGAAACAATGGCACTTGAAATGTTTCAAGTTTGAAGCTGGGCTTACTTGGCTTCAGGGCTGGTCATAGCTGGCAGCAGCAGCCTCCTGTCATCCAGCACAGATCCAGGGGGCTGCAGTCCCCTGGAAGGATTCTGGCACATCCCCCAGCCCTCCAAAGGGTTCAGACCCCTGGATTTGCACAGCAGATGACAGCATGTTGTTGCTGCTGGCTGGGCCAGGGCTGGGTGCAGCCCACATTGGGAAGATTAGTGTTGCTGCTGGCCCCAGGTGGCAGGAGCAGCATCCTGTCATCTGGCAGGCAGTGCAGGGGACCACACCCCTGGAAGCTGTCCGGCAAAGCCCTGAAGCCCTCCTGAGGGTGTGGGCACGCCCCTGATGTGCCTGCTGGATGACAGGAGGCTGCCACTGCCAGCAAGTGGTAAGAGTTTTGCTTATCAACACTGTGAGGTACAGTTTCCCAAAAACCTCGACAACCATCTCTTTGAAACTCAGTAGACTTCATCAGAAGGTCTTACTATTCCTGCAAGTTTAATCCAGATCAGGCGAAAAATAATAAAGTTGTAGGCAGTTTTGCGCTTTCCTATTATAGTCTGCATAGCAATGGGGACATTCCACAAACATGTTACCTATAGTGAAATGTCAAAACAGCGAAACAGTTTCAATGAAATGAAATGGAACAGTAGGGCTATGCGAATCTTTGATCCCCAATTCAGTTTAGCAGAGATTCAGCCTGATTTAGTGGCCAAATCTCCAAATATAGGAATCAAATTAGAGGACCCTTTAATCTGAGAGATTTAGAGAAAGATTTAGAAAATTGGACATAGAGACAGCTTAATTATTTTTTTTCTACATACCTCTAGGTAGCAGGGGCTCTTAAATGCTGACGTGTATGGAGCATCCCACAGGAGTGCAGGGGAGACCCCAGTGCACTCAGCAGCAGACCCAGAAGTAGGACAGAAGCACTTCCCTAACCCTAACATCCCCGTGCCCCTCCCAGCTCAGTGACTGGTGCCTCCTGGGTCTGGGGAGGCACCTGGGTTGCCCCTGCAGCCAATTGCCAAGCTGGGAGGGTGTGGGGGGGGGGCCTTCAAGGTGGACCCAGAAGTGAACTGGAAGTACATCCAGTCTACTTCCAGGTTTGCCACCGAGCATGTGGAGAGCTCTCCCCCGCTCCTCCCTCCCATGGGACACAGTATTGCAGTGTTCACACACCATGCCTGCTACCTCAAGGTATGTAGAAAAAAGCTTTTAAAGCTGTGTCTATATCTGAATCACTGGTTCTCCAAATCAGCACTGAATCTTCAGATTTGAATTCAGCCAAATTGAATCTGGGACAGTGATCCAAATCAAATCACTGTGCCTGATTCAGGCCTAATCTGAATCAAGGCAGGCTCACTTCACACACACCTGTGGAACAGTTCTTTCAAAATTAAACTAAAAATTGTTCCATTGAAATGTCAAAATGGAAGTTGAAGTGGAACGATGCTGTTTTGCACAGCCCTACTCTTCAACAGTTTTTCATAAGTTTCATTAATGAAGTGAAATTCCATTGCTTGTGGGTACTAGCCAGCAACATACTTGAAGAGACTGAGGAGATATTCGAACAATGTCATGCTTGATGGGATTTTATTCCAAATCATTTCAACATTTATTAATACATGAGAATGTCATGGTGGTGAGATTGCCTAGAGTTTCATCAGGGTTATGAACTTTGATTTGACATGTTTGTGGAATGTCCCCATCACTATGCAGAACAAAAGACTCACAGAAGTAATTTTGTATTGCATGATTTCTCCTAAAGTTATGGTAGTCTCTTTTCCATTGGTTAGAAGGTCAATGACTTGTTTCATTGCATTATAGTCAACCATTTTCCTACACTCTTGCTTGCTCTTGGTTGCAGTTGCCTTTGTCATAAAGGTCTTGGTTTTCCTTGTGGTTATCATGTCATATATTGACTGCTTTCTGGAAGAAACTCATTCCAGAGTGTTTTCCACCTCATCATGGGCTTTGTGAAGACTCTTCCTTGCCTCTTCTGTTGCTGGCTCTCCAGAGCAAAGATTTGGTTGATTCAGGTCCCCTGGATCCACATCCCGTTCTTCCAGAGCTTTCTTCACTATATCAACAACTTTGCTGTCCATTTCCATTTTTGACAGACCAAGTTTTGGATGGTGATACAATGGTTACTTGAAATGAGCCACTTTTAGTTCCCTAAACCACATAACTGGGCTACTGAGTCTGTTGATTCCAACCATGTGTAGATTCAACTGACCATGCTGAATCAATTGAGGTGTAATCCACTGAACTATGGTCAGATTTGTAGTGTTCCAGCAGTGCCTATGCTAAACGTTCAACAAAAACATTTTTATAAGAAATGCCAAGTTTCATTTCCTTCAGCATTTGGAGGAATACCTTGGTACCCATCATGTTGTGAACTTACATATAATGTGACTTGTATTGGCTGTCACTTTTCTGTGATTAGATGCAACATTACTTCATGCAGAAAATGTGCAGCTGGTTGCTACTGTGCAGACTACTTCTAATGTGGAATGAAGATTAGCAAGTAATGCCACAGGATTGTAAATGTCATTGGGTATGTTGTCCTCTTTCAGTTTGTTGATCCCATATGGCCATGGGATTCCAGCCTTTGTTTGATGCTTGGAATAGAGAAGCTTGGCTACGTTCTGTATCTGGTCTGGACTGTCTATACCCCAACTGTTCACTGCACTTTCATGTGCTTCTCTGTGCATGGGGGAATAAGCTATGGCTGATTTATTTCTGTTATATCTGCTCTGAAATCCAAGGTCTTTTACAAAATAATCTTTAGCCTTCTTGCATAGACATCATAGAGCATGTCTGTAGTCACAAGTACTTTGAATTTTTTCATTGTTTGTGATCAAATCACTTTGTAGCTGCTCATACTCAAAGATTACATCTCGAAGTATATATACACTCCTTTGTATATATACACACACAAGGAAGAGGAGAAGCATACTGAAGGGCCTCATTCTGTTTCTCTGCTACCCATTTTTGTCATTGTTGATGATCTTTTTGTTTAGTTACTCACATGCTTATTATAGATAGGTCTGCAAAATGATTTCTAGCAGTCTTTATGATAATGTATATCCAACACTGCCACTTTCAGTATTCCACCATCACTGTTGCAGTAACTAAGGCTTACAAAAAAATCCTTTTATTCTTATCTTGAACATATTGGACTGCACCTACGAATGTTTTCTATGTTTCAATCTGTTTCAATTCAGTGAAATTTTACAGATAACCTTTTGCCTAGAGTCTCTAATGCTCTTCCTTTCCAAGGGTTCCTGACAAATTACTTAGAAACTAACGAGGAACATCCTTGACTACTTCTTACTGGCAATTCAGTTGGTTCATCAGTAACTTCAGTTTCAGTCTCTTTTGTAACACTTAACAGATTGCGTGCCTCTTGTGCACACTTCAGGTTAACGCCTACATTTAACTTACAGTTTTTAAGCACTGCCTTTGGCTTATCGTCAACCTGTATTCGCTCATAAAGAGTGCCAAAATGTGTGCTTAAGTCCTTCCATTCTTGAGATTTTTGTGCAAATTTATTCCATGTATCCTGGTAAAGTTGCTATTCAGGGTTCTTTTTGGATGTTGAAGTTTTTTTCTTATATAGCACACACATCATTATGGAATGTTTTAGGTTTTCTTTTTGGTTGATTCTGGCAGTGCTGCAACTGAAAGTGCCTGTCTTTTGTTTGTTGGGAAGTTCAAGCTGCTATTATATCATCTGTTGTTCTTAAACTATTCATCATCTCTTCATTCACTAAAAAAAATTGAAGAAACAAATAAATAATGTAGATAAGAAGTAACAACAAAAGGATAGTATTATCAAAACCTTAAAAGTGGATACCATTATATGCTATATAAATTGGCATAGATTGGAGGTGCCTTAAAAAGAAGAAGTCAGCAATGTTGTTATTTTGCATTTAAAGGCTTAGAGCTGTCACACAATGGGCCATTACTCATCAAAAGACAAAGGAAGTTTGTAGGTCATTGCCCTACCTATTTAAAGTAATTTAGAAAAATCAAAATTGGCCTCAGGTACCAAAATATCTACATTTATTTATCCCATTAGTCATGGCTGGCATTTTTAAAGATGGCAACCAAATACCATGATTAAAAAAAGTGACTCCCAATTTAATTTTCATCTGTAGCACCTCAGTTATTAATTAAAAAATAAGTCTCCCCCCACCCAAAAAAAAAAAA
>NW_017728948.1:37052280-37057122 GCF_001723895.1 Crocodylus porosus
CTTGCTTGTGAGCAATAACTTTGACCTAGTGGGACTAACTGAAACCTGGTGGGACGCTACTCATGACTTGGTGGTAGGAATAGAGGGCAATGGGTTGTACAGGAGAGATAGAGAAGGGAAAAAAAAAAGAGGGGGTGTTGCTCTCTCTGTCAAAGAACAGTACACATGTTCCCTAATCAAATTGAGATCAGAGGATAGACAAGTGGAGACTCTGTGAGTGGCAGCTGAAGTACTGTGTCCAGTTCTGGATGCCACAGTTCAAGCGGGATGAGGACAACCTGGAGAGGGTCCAGAGAAGAGCCACTCACTTAATTGAAGGCCTGCAGGAAAGGCCCTGTGGAGGAGAGGCTAAGGGACCTTAACCTTTTCAGCCTCTCCAAGAGAAGGCTGAGAGGGGACCTTGTGGTGGCATACAGATTTATAAGGGGAGAGCAACATGAAGTAGGCAATAATCCATTTACCAGGGCACCCCCCGAAACAAGGAACAATGGTCATAAGCTACTGGAGAGTATGTTTAGACTGGACATTAAGAAAAAGTTCTTCATTGTCAGGGTTGCCAGGATCTGGAATGGGCTTCCAAGGGAGGTGGTGCTGGGGCCCATCCTTGGGGGTTTTCAAGAGGAGACTGGACAGGCACCTATCTGGGATCACATGATCCCAGGTTTGGAGATCCTTTTCTTGCCTGCCAGGGGTGGGGGTGGGGTCAGACTAGATGGCCCACTGAAGTCCCTTCTGACCTAGAATCTATGAATATGACTAAACTAAGTATTGCACCAAGAAAGACAGAGGCAGAGCCTAAACCAATGTAAAAATAAATCAATAGACCTATAACAATTTATAAAGTGTATTATTATATCTGTATTATTATTAGACATGAACAAGTCTAGGACCTCCAAGAACTGAAAGTATTGAGTGGAACGTTAAGAAGAACAAATCCACACCTTAAAATACAGGTGTAAAATGCTTAAAATGTAACCTGTATTATAACACTGTTGGACAATCAATTTAGGATTTTTAAAGTACTATTATTAATACTACTACTAGAGATACTTTGGCACCCTGAGTAAAGATGCTGCTGAGTGAAAGGGATGTTAAGCACTAGAGAGTGGGGCAGGGGTGGATTCAGTGGCATGGCTGCATCCCACTTCTGTACTGGTCTATAATGCTGAAGCCTTTGGGGGCCTTTAAAATAGGCCCCTAAGTGGAAAAGAATCACCACTTCCCTTCCATAATCAGCGGCATGCCCCCCCATTCCCCACTGTAGCTGCTTTCCCATCTGGCCCATGGGTGAGGGAATCTTTAGAGCATCTGTTGCGCATTCTAGTTGGCTGCATGATGGCTGAGCTCACCTACAGCAGTAAGAGAAGCAGTGACTTCCTATGCCTACTCCCAAGGGGACTGGGCAGTGTGGGGGAATCCCACCCCCTTCCACATTGCTGCTGCCTCTGTTGTCAGCTAAGCCCAGCTCTTGCAAGCAGGAGCATCAGAAAGCAGCAGTGGCTGAAGGAGGAGGGGTCAAAAGTGGAGGGGAAGAGGATGTGCCTCTGAAAATGGAGAGGAAGGGGTGTGGGAGGATACTTACCCCTTTGGGGACTTTAAAAGTCCCCAGAGACTCCTGAAATGTTGTTTTGCCCCACCAGTGAGTCAGGGTAAGGGAGGTTGGGAGTCAGGGTGTAGACACACTTGCAGTGCATGGGGCTGCCACCATTTTGGCACCCCTTCAATGCCTGGGGCTGCTTCCCTGCTTGCCCACCTCTAGTTAAGAAACCAATTATTAGTATTATTTCCTTCTGTATAAAAGATGAAATATGAAAGATACCATAGATGCATGAGCACTTCTTGGACTGGTGGAGATTTTTGTATCATATCTTTATGAAACTAGTCTAATTAAAAGGTTTCTTTGCTCACAACCTTTCTACAATGTAAATGTTAGATAACAGTTTGTCACTGTACATTATGAATATTCCAGTTTGATCTTTAAAATACTGCAAACATTACAATCATTTGTCACTGATGTTAGCAATTAATCATCTTTTTGATCCATTTTGTATTCTGATATAACAGATATTATTGCCAGCTTATATCTTGTGGCCAAGTCTTCTGATTAAAAATAAATAAATAAAAAATTCTCTCCTTGTGGAATTACAAGGGTCAACTAATCTCTCTGCAAAGTTACTATGTTTGTAAAGATAATGTCCCAGACTTTCAGAGGGTATAAATCACTACAGCTTCATTTTTTTCAATACAGCTATGTAAGTGTATCCCCGCTAAGGATCTGGCCCATTGCATCTAGAACACCCCCATGACTTCTATTCTTTATGTACTGAAGACAACTTGATAGCTAGATATGCCTCTGTTTTAATGAAATTACTTATTTTGTATATGGGATATTTATCCTCTGTCTGCAAATAGTAGCCATTGACTCTGGTGAGCAAAGCTATTCCTTGGACAATTAGTTTGGCATATCTACTAATGAAACATTTCTGAGAAGAGCCAATACTTGCTCTATCAAGGTTTCTTTTCTATAAGCTTTAATTCCCTATATACTTACCTGCTTACTCTATTTATTCTTTAATATCTTGAACTGTCATGATATACGAGTAATTTCAAATTATTGTTATTGTATGCATTTCTTCTTGAAAAGCATAACATCGGTTTTATATTTCATAAAATTTTAAAGCCTAAGATTTAAACTACTTGATGCTGTCTCCTGGTACCAAGCTGCATTACAGGAGAAAGATCTAGCCAGTGGAACACTCCTAATTCACAGGTTAATTCATCAGTGACAGATAACCATTCTAGTGGCTTACAGCAGGGATTAAATATTTGGGTGAAACTCGTCATGGCTAGGGCAACCCCTATCATTAATTAATTCCAAGTCTTTGGAACAACTTACAAGACCTTGGACTTATAGTATAAATTTAAACAGTTTTCATCCCACTTCAACTACAGTGAGGACTGAGACGATTTAAAACCAGCACAAAGATAAGACACAAACTAAGAAGCTCGTGTCCAGTACTCCTCAGAAAGCTGGGGGCATACTGCAAAGCCACTAAACTAGCCACCGCTGTTGGTTTTTAACATATACTGATGATGTTCCATAGGACTGAAATGAAGTTAGGGAGCTAAACAGGGGTGTTCAACTCCTGGCCTACAAGCCAAGTCTAGCTCCTAGCATTGTGTCATCGTAGTGGTGGGAAGCAGTGGCATTGCTCCCCTACTGTTAAATTTCCATACCCCTGGGGAGCCCCACAGGCTGGATAGCATGGCCCTGTGCACTGGATCAGGTGCACTGGTACAGAAAGGAATGATGTGGGTCCCTGGGGCCTGATCTACGTGTACAAAGGCCAAATGAGACTGCACGGGGTCCAATCCATGTGTTCAGGCCAGGCAGAGGAATAGCAAGGCCCAATCCTGGCATGGGGGTCAATCCAGTCTGTGGATCATCCCCACACCCCTCAACTTGCCCATAGGGCAAGAAGATTCAGCACCTCTGAGCCAAAATATAAAAATGGGAAGACTTGTTATCTTGATATTTCTGCAGATTAAAAGTTATAGAAGAGCTGATGGAGGTTACTGCAAGTAACCCCTTGCTAGTCATTGTCAACATAATTTTTTAGAAAATTATTCCTTTTTACATAAGCTTATCACACATTATTTATTTATTTGCACGGTTACAAGTTTGATGGTAAAGACTCTCAAAAGCAGAGCTGGTCAAATCTTAGATTTACTGTTTAATGAGTAAGCATTTCTTTTAAAAATTTCTCACTAGGATAATAGAAAAGTTAGGGTTGTAAGGGACCACAGAAAGCCAGCTAGTCCAACTCCTTGGTCAAAGCAGGATCATACCCAACTAGATCATCCCAGCCAAGGCTTGTCTATCCAGGTCTTTAAAAAGCTCCAAGGATGGAGATTCCACAACCTCTCTGGGTAACTTGTGCCAGTGCTTTACTACACTTCTAGCGAGAGAGATTTTCCTAATATCTAACCTGAACTTCTCTTGCTGAAATTTCAAACCATCACTCCTTGTTCTGTCATCTGCCACCACTGAAGACTGTGTAGCTCCAACCTCTTTAGAACACCCTTCACGTTGTACCCCCATTCAGTAAGGGACCCACACTTATCCTGATCCTCCTCTTGCTACTGACATACTTGTAGAAACCCTTCTTGTTACCTTTCATGTCCCTTGCTAGCTGGAACTCAAAAGTGCTTCAGCCTTCCTGATTCCATCCCTGCATACTCTTATACTCCTCCCTAGTTGTTTGTCTAATTTTCCACTCCTTATAAGCATCCTTTTTGTGATTTAGTCTACTGAAGAGTTCTCTGCTAAGCCAAGCTAGTCTTCTGCCATACTTGCTAGTTTTTGTGCACATCAAAATAGTTTGTTCCTGCACCCTCAGTAAAGTTTCTTTAAACTACAGCAGGCTCTCTAGAATTCCTCTTCCTCACAGACTGGCCTCTCAGGGGATCCTGCCCATCAGTTCCAAGTAAATTGAAATCCAAGGTCCTTCCTCTGCTGCTGTCATAGGCAGAGGGAGAAAAACAATTTAGGGGCTGAGTGCATGCACATGTGCGCCCCTCCCCCCGCATGCTCCAGCAGCTAAGTCTATGGGGACAGGGGGCAGATTGAAGCCCCTGTAGTAAGGAAGCAAGTGGGACACCGACAGGACCCACCAACCCCAGCTCCTGCTTCTGCCTGTGCCCTGCTCTGTCCCTCAGCACTAGGGCTTTGATCTGCCCTACCCCTCCCATGGTGGTAAGGGAGGGATTTGGACTGGAGCAGGGGCAGGGGCAGGGGCAGGGGCAGGGGCAGGGGTGGGCCCTGCACAGCCTAGAGTATGG
>NW_017728948.1:37057222-37083592 GCF_001723895.1 Crocodylus porosus
CCAGGGGATGGCAGTTCCTGCCGCTGCATGCACCCCAGGAGGGCATGGGGTAGGGGGCATGTGCCTGGGATCTGCGCAGGGTATGGGTGGGGTGGACTGGAGTGCGGGCTGGGGCTGGGGCAGGGGCAGGGGCAGGGGTGGGCCCTGCACAGCCTAGAGTATGGCATAGGGCTGCAAGATGTTTGTCCTGGGGCATCCAGCATGGGTAGAGGGGGGCAGTTCCTGCCAGTGCATGCACCCCAGGAGGGCATATGGGGTGAGTGAGAACTGCAGGCTGGGCTCTTTCCGGTGAGGGGGCAGGGCTGCAGCAATTTTTGGTGTAGCTACAGCCCCTCCCTGTAACTACCCCTCCCAGCACTGCCACTTGCCCCGAGAGCAGCCTGGCCCAAGCCCTTCCCCTGGCCAGGAAGAGCCAATTGCAGCCCTGACCCCAACCCATAGGAGCAGCCCTCCCCACCCCACACAGATCCAGGGGCACATGCCCCCCCATGGCTCCTCGGGTTCACATAGTAGCAGGAGTCATGATCCCCAGATGAGCCCCTTGCGGCTCAGTCCTGCACCCTGCCTGAGCTGTGCACCGCCTATCCCAGCCCCACCCTCTTCCCCACCCTTGTATGCATGCCCCTCCCCATCCCTGTTGCTGCTGCTGAAAGTCTGCAGCCAGGCTGCCTTTTGGCGCTACCACTGCTCCACATTTGGGGGGCCTAAGCCCCATTAGCTCCCACTTCCACTGCCTATGGCTGCTCTCCATCCTTCCTTTCCTCAGGATTCTGAACTCAATCATCTTTTGGTCACCGCTGCCTAAGTTGCCATCCACTTTTACATCCCCCATCAACTCCTTGTTTGTGAGTAGCAGGTCAAGAAAACTATGGCCCCTATGTTGGTCACTCCAGTACTTGCACCAGGAAGTTGTCCCCAGCATTCTCCAAAAGCTTCCTAGATTGCCTATGCACTGCTGTATTGCTCTCCCAACACATGTCAGGGTTTTTGAAGTCCCCCATGAGAACCAGGGCCTGTGATTGGGACAGCTTCCATTAGCTGTTTGAACAAAATCTCATCAACCACTTCCTCCTGGTCTGGTGTTTATAGCATACCCCCACCATGACATCACCCTTATTGCTTTCCCCTTTGATCCTAACCCAGAGATTTTTGACAGGCTTATCTCCACTTCCACACTGGAGCTCTGAGCAATCATACAGTTCTTTTACATAAAATGCAACACCTCTTCTTCTCAGTGGTGGCCTTAGGGCTGTTGGGGCCTCGAGCAAAAGAGTTACCTGGGGCCCCTTAGAGCCTTAATTTTGATGACCCATGTATCATGGATCTTTTTAATATTATTTGGGAGGGATTAGATCAAGTGTTAAAATTCAAAAAGTGCCACTTCCTTGCAAAAAAATACTTAATCCCCCCCAAAAAGTGTTGCAAAATTTTGGGTTCTTCCTAAAGTGTGGGGCCTTGGGTGGTCACCCAGTTTTCCCTTACCCAAGGCCACTACTGCTCTTCTTCTCATCTGCCTGTCCTTCCTGAACATTTTATACTCATCCACGATAATGCTTCAGACATATGAGCTTTCCCACTAAGTATGTGTTATATCTAAGCTAGCAAGCCTGTCTGCAAAGATGCTCTTCTCTCTCCAACAGGTGGATCCCACTTCTTCCTAGCAATCTGTGTTTCCCTATGCCCAGAAAAAAAATAAATAAAGATACCAATCTGCTCTCAAAGCAATGCTTATGTATGCTTTCTTGTCTGATCATTTACATACTTCACCAATTGGAGTTTTGGGGAATCCACACTATGCATATCATTCCTGGCCCCAAAAGGTACATATTGACTAAACTAAAATTCTTTCCTAATGTAATTAAGACCAAGCAAATGTGTAATCTTTTACACACAAAGATTACTAATCCTAAAGACACTCTCTCTTACTCAATTTCCCCACAGTGAAATGTCTTTTCCTCAAATAGTCAGGTGCTATATTTATGGCACTCTTCTTCTAAAATGTAAATTTGTCATTGTCTGGAAAGGCTGGATTCATATACCTCACAGCATGTCCATAAGGGTGATGAGTCATCAAGCACGTGTCAAATGCTAAATTCTCAGCAATTACATCTTCTGAGTTTGAATCTTCAAGGAACATTTAACTTAATCACTTCCCCACTAAATAGTTTTGGCTAAAATATAAAGATGTCAAAATTACATTAATATCAAATACCATATTTCATGCAGATATAATAAAGATAAGGCTAAATGCAGCATGGTGTTACCTCTATGTAGAGTCTACACATCAATATAACAAGGGCAAAAAAAAAAAAAAGAAGCCATTTGTGATACCCTGCAACCTCCCCCCATGCCCAAATAATTATAGGTTCATGACACCCTATTTTGGTGTTTTAACAATGATGTGTGCCAAGACCTGCTGGGTCTTTACATTGCAGCTCATGTGGATGACATCCTGATTTATTTGGGGAAATCAAATCACTCATGATAACCATGTACAAAAAATTTCAGCCTGGCCTCTGTGCAAAGGTCAAGAAATGTTTCTCAAGACATCCATAGAATTTGGGGTTTAATCATGTCAGAAAAGGGGGTTGAACAGGGGTAAGAGCCGTACATAACTGACCTGAGCCATGAAGCATTCATGACATCTAGAGGTTTACAGGATTTGCCAACCTTTATTGTTGTTCCTCAATCACAGCTGTTCTGCACAAACCACCCAGGCTTCACTGGCCCTATGAGGTCAGCTGGCTTTCCAATTGCTAAAAGAGTCTTTTGCTACTGCAGTGACTGAGGGGTCAATAAGAGATATATCCCAGCTCCTTTTTTTCCTGGTAACTTAGGTCAGCCAAGCAGGACAGTTGCTTGATGAACAAGGAACTGCTGGCCATCAAGACAGGATTTGAAACTTGGTGGTATTAACTTAAAGGAGCCCAACACCTCATATGTGTTTACATGGACCACAAAAATTAGGGGAGCCTGAAACTGGGCAAAATCCTGGTATCAGGAAAGATTTTCTTTTTGAAAGCACCACTGTACATGTAGGTGTGTTTATATATACACATGTATAATTATTTCAGGATATAAACCATAATTTTTGCATATTTCTTCAAGGATAGATATGAAGTTAAAAAAAAAAAAAAGATAGGCTGGAGTTTTAAGTACAATTTCACCTCCTTTATTTTACCTATTCTGCCATTTAAAATGGAAAGTTATTTTTTGCAAGTTAATCTTTGCTGTAAATAAAGAGTTTGCTATAACTTTTGTAAATGTCCTTCAGAAAGCTATAAATTAGATCAATTTTTCTATGTTAAGATATTTGGTCTTAATATTTAGCACTGGTTTATTGTTAGGTTGTTTGTGTTTTATAATATTGATTTTCCATATGTATATGGGAATCAAAAGTGATGTCGGCCAAGTTTCTTTATTTAGAATTGCAATAAAAGAATTCCTTTATTTCTCCTAGGTAGTGATTCAATTATATATTTCCATATTTTAGGAAAAATTTTAAATCTAATGTTTTGGGGAAGATATTCCAATCCATTGAACAAATGCAAACTGTTAAAAGTAGTTGCAACATTATTTCTGTATAGCTCCATAATCCTATTACTGGGCATTAATTACACATTTATTTAAGCAATTAAGCATGGAAGTGGCATTATTGTCAGAGATGTGATGTATGACCTAAATGTAATTTTCCTTAATGAGGAACAAGAAGTGCTTGCTAACCAGGACAGGTATTCTGTTAGTGGCATTGCTAATTACCTCTGACAACCTTCAAACTGAGTATTCCAGATCTAAAAAGATCTCTTGCCTACCATGCCACCCTGAAAAAGTAGGTAAAATAAAAAGTTCCTCTTTTCCATTTTGAATATAGGCAGAATATTCCTATCCATTTAGTTAAAGTGAGATCATTGTGCAAAGTCAGCCATTATTGTGGCAGACGCTGTGCAAGCATCCTTGCCATGTACATTAATTAGTAAGAGTAGATTTTCATTGGTAGCACTCCTGCTATTTCAGTCTCCACTCGCCATTAATACATTTTTTTCTTGATCAATATTCTGTAACTGATTATTGATGTGGACAATTGTAATATAAACAGGGTTTTTTGTGTTTTTTTTTTACAAGATGCCAAAAAAATAAAAAATAAAAATAAAAAAATGGAGAGATGAACATGGTTTTGTATAAAACAAACAAAAAAGTCTACTTCACTTTCAAATAATTCATTTTTCAAACTAATATTGCAGGCTCTGATCTGTAAACTTTTACACAAGTACTTTAAGGACACAGATAGTTCCAATGAATAAACCTATACCAGTGAATGACAAGCAGGGTGCTAGGGGCACTCTGTGATACCATGAGATCTTTTGGAGGGCGTTGCAAGCTGTAAGGAAGGCTCAGAGTCCTCTTTGCCTGCTACTAACCTGCCTACACTGCCAGGCTTCTCTGCAAGGAGGTAAGCACTGTAATAAATAAATTGTTTTTTGAAATGAGGAGCTGCTCAATTCACAAAGCTTATGGAAGGGTGCCTCAAGTGTAAACAAACAAACAAACAAACAAACAAAAAACAAAAAAATCACTTAACTATATATATATATGCTTAGTGTTATGCACATGAAAAGAGCAGAATCTCAATCTATGCAGCCTGCCTAACTACTTTAGGGTTGAGACACACTAAAATCTTTTTAGTACAGTTTTATGGCAAATTAACTTAGATATAGGAGCCACAAAACAGTTTGACAGAGTGCCAGCATTTAGTGTATCCTTCTCTGTAGATAGATGATTTTGTTTAGACTTTATTTGCCCTTATACAAAAGTGATTTAAAATAAATAAAGAAAGAAAGAAAGAAAGAAAGAAAGAAAGAAATCAGAGCATCCTTGGTCTAAAATATAAATAAAATTAAAACAGCCAATAGCAACATTCTGTAGAAACTTCCTGAAAAATAAACTATCAAACTGTTCTACATTAAGGGAGAGGGGGGAAAATCTCATCTCCATAAATGTCCTTTTCAACCCTTCTGTTGTTTCTCATATAGAGAACTTCTGCATACAATCTCAGTGTACATCTGTATCTAAAGTGCATAATATACATGCTTGACTTTCTTTTAATGTCTCTCTCAAGTTCTCTCCCCAAGTCAAATTTACAAAAGTCATCCTGCAAATTTCATATTATACTTTGAGTAAATTAGAGGAAAAGACAGGCAGACAAACAGACAGAAGGAGAGAGATCAATGACGTGGAAAAAAAATGAAGATTAGAAGCTGAAGGGTGGGTCCCCATGAATGTGCATGTGCAACTTGCAATACCATAGACCCATGTTTAGGACAACAAACTGCCCACTGCACACACGCACTCATTCACCACACTGATAAATTAGCAGTGCGGTAGGGTTTTTTGAAACCAGGAGATCCCAATGTCAAACAAAAACCATGCACCACTTCACTTTTTTTCTAGCACGTGGTGGCAGTGTGTGCCGCCTGAAAATGGAGCCTGGCCTCAGACCTCTTCTGCCCCGCCCGGGGCAACTTGCCACACGCCAGAGCACATGTGCAGGGGTGTTCCCCAGGGTCAATTAATAGCAGCACAACAGTGTGTTCCTGCTATTTGTACCCAGGGAATGCACATTCCTGCTCATGGGGAGGCACCCTAAAAAAAGGGCAAATAATTAAGAAGAAAAACCATATATTTTTACCAGTTTCACCCATTCCCAATTATAGTTCCTACAGTATTTTCTTATGTTAATACATAATGAAGTTTAATATTTTATAAGCTTCTTTCAAGACATTTTAGTGTAATATACATGCATATATCCTTAATGATTTGCTGCTCACTAACAGGAAGAAATTCATTGAGAATGCAAAGGTGAAAAGCAACTGGGTAAAAGTGACCATAAGATGACCAAGGCAGGAAGGGGGAGTGAAAGTCTCCATCCCCCTCCATGTCCTTAAAGAAAGATTCCTCCACAGCCACCTGCAGACAAGGAGAGAGAAACCCCCGTTTGAGTTGCCCCCCTCCACACTTGCAGGAATACACAAGGAAATTCCCTGCAGAGGATTCTCCTACTCCAACACAGGGAATACATCTGCAAGCAGGGGTTCTTCCATCACTTGCAGACACACCCTAAATTTTGGTGCAGCAACCAGGGTTGTCTACAGACATCCCTGGAGTGCAACTGGCCATGCCGCAACATGCAACAAAGCAGAACAGATTGTGCTCTACTGTAGACTTTTCAAAACAAGAAAACATTTATTGGTCAACAGGATTCGTGGAAGTTTTGTTAGAATAAAAAAAGCAAAGCATGTTGGCATGTTCTCTGTACAACAGTGTGAAGAACTGACACAATATTTTAATATCTTAGTGTTTTTTTTCTAATGCCAGTTACTGTTTTCACACATTCTGACCCTTGAGTGGACAATGATTAAAAGTTAGTAGGCTTTACAAGTCAACATGTAAATTGTTTCAGTCCTTGATAGTTTACTTATATCAATCAATATGATTACTGCCTATATATGTTCTAGCCAGTAATCATATTGGTTGTTATGAATGAACCAAAAGAAGAATTCATGGTCCAGGAAAATAAATTGAACTCTTTAAATCCAGTGGCTCACAATGCAAAAATAAGTAGGGAAAAAATAAGTCATGCATCTTTTTACTTAAAACAGAAACTTTCTCATGTTCTCCCTAATAATACTTTCCATTTTCAAAGTTATTTGCAAACTTTAGCTAGCTAAACAACTAATTCACGCCACATATCAACACAATAAACCTCACCTTAAGTATGAGGTAACGGAACTAAAGAGATTAAGTTCATAGAAAGATTTATTATAGGATCTAGAACTTGAACCCAAGAGTTATGCATTCTTAGGCATGCACTCAGGGAAGAAACATAACGAAGAACAAAAATGTAAAGTTTTGAGCATGTCAATAACTGTTACTTTTATATATACACATTTGTAAATCATAAAGTTTATGACTGCATGTGTGTCTGTACGTGCATTTATGTATATAACGCATAACGTGCATGGGAAATGTGGCCAAAAACATTTTTTTATTTGAATGCATTAAGTCAAATTGTAGCAGGGTGGGGTCCATAGGAGTGGCCATGTTACTCCTAGGCTTCTTCACCATGCCAGTCTTGCCCTACAGGCACCCTCTCTTGCCGCCACATCTTGCTGATATAATTGATATAGGGAGGCTGCCCTTGATCTTTGGATTTAGATATGGTCTGGTTAGATCTTACTGAACCCTGCGATTCATAGACCCCTTGGTGTATCACGTTATGGTGTATGGTTCCCAAGTCTCTCAGCCTTATGGGCTATATGCATGGCTCCAAATGCCCCTTTACCACACCTCAAGCCTCACAGATGGTACTGGCATCATCTTGCCTAGGCCTCATTATATAATTTAGCCCCTTGTCCTCACTGCGCTCTCCACAGCCCCATCACTGTGCCCTCTCTGGCACCAGGGTTTGTGCTCCCCAAATGCTGCACCCTCTCTGGTGCTGGGGTCTGTGGCCCCCTCCAAATGCTGCACCTTCTCTGGCTCCAGGGTCCCCAATGAGGCCTCCTCCTTCCCGAAATAGCCTCACCCAAACCACCGGTGTTATCTGACAACAAGCAAGCAACAGCAATCAAACAAAAGTCTCTGGGCTATAAATATAACAAAGTGCAAGGCATGCTCTGCCCCTTTAAAAGAATAAAACTCCTTCTCTAATACTGGGTGCATGTAGACAAGGGTACCTTATAGACTACTGGTGCTCCATTAGCCCTAAGGGTGGTGTATCCAATAGCTATAGCATCTCTGAGCCCTTCCTTCCTGAAGGCTCCTTCCCCTTTGGCTGCAAGCAGGGAACTGAACTGCCTGGTCCCAGCCCTAGGATTTCTATGGGCCGAGGGCCCTGCCTCTTCCCGCCAGCTAACCAGATGCACGTGCAGCCAGTTTCCTCATTAGCCAGTTGCCATAGCAACCTGCACCTGGGCTCTTATCTGGCACTTTGTGTTCCCTCCCCAGGCAATCTCTGCTCTAATAGGAGCAGGCACCTTAGTGCCCTGTGACAAATTATCACAATAACTTCAGATACACAGGAAACAACAAGCTTGAGCCCAATAAGTCACTCTTGCCAAAAGCCTGAATGTTCTTTTTATAGACTTCAAAAAGCTGAAGCACCAAGAAAAACAATCAAGCAAATACTGCTTCATCAGTTCCCAAAAGAGAGTCCGAAATGAACACTAATTTACCAAAAGTGCATGGATACAGGCATGCAAACCATAAGAACAGACAATTAGCTTTGTGACAAGAACAAAGCCCCTTGTACTGATGTTCCATGTTAGCAGCACAACGTGCAAACATACTTGTTGTCCTGAGGGGAAACTACATTTTGACATGGCTGATTGACTTATATCATTAGTGTTCTCTAGAGGGAAAATATTGGGTAAACACATATTTGACAATTAAAAAAAAACAAACAACAAAAAAAACCCCAAACACCACACAACACAAAATTGGTGAATTTCTTATATCAATAACCAATCTCCTTTGCTCAGAAATCAATTGCTATTTACTTTGTATTTGCTCTCCTACTTAGTTTAGAATATTATAACATATCTTCAAGACTCAAAGGCCTATCAAAGTGAGGTAAATCCTTCACCTGAATCATCCCTACAAAAGGATAATGATAGCACTTGCAAATGTCATTGTGGAAATCCAGAGAATTTTCTCATTTCCTATTTATTAAATTATTTCTTGCTAAAATTTATTTTAAGAATCCATTAATAATTTATAAAAAGTCGATGAGTAATAGATTTCTTATTACTTTTTAAGCACTTGTTATAGAATTCAAGAGGTTAATAAAGCACTTCATACCATAGTCTGTATACACCTATGGCATTTACTGATGTGTGTATAACCACTTCTAATATCTGTAACATGCTTATCAATAATGTGTTAGGCCTTTAAAAGTGGAAAACTAGTAGTAAGTGTCATAGCATTGCCTCCAAGTTCTCTTTTATGCCATTCGTATACGCAGCTATGACTGTAAACCTTCAGTTTCTTCATTTTACTGAGCCAGCATTTTCAGGAAGAAAAAAAAAACTTTTAAATTTTCCCTGAAGAAATGTTCATAATGCCTGCATGCAAGTGGTGTTCACAAGGTCTTCAGTGGTATGGATTCTGACACCCATGGAAACTATTTATTATAATAAACTCCATTGTAATGAGTGCCTAAAGGGAGAAGGCCCCTAAATTTAGTCTGAATTTTAACACTAGATATGAGCAGCCTAAGGTATCTCACTTTTGTATTAATTATTTTAGTAGAAAAAAGTGAATCTACAGAACTGAAACCACTGACATCTGTGAGTTTTCTAAACGAATGAAGTTCATTATTTAAATCTAAATGTATAGGTTTCCTGGTTTTTCATTTGCTTTTCAGTCATCTTTAGTTTACAGGTTTAGTCCAATGAATCTTCAGATCATCTCCTCCCTACTGATGTTAATTAGAGAATGAGTAAATATAATATCATAAAAACAATTTTTCTTGTCACCCTACATTTCCATAGTGAAGCATTACATCACTGTATGGCATGCTATGGTGACGTAGCAATCACAGTGAAAACTAACTGTGCACTATGCACATGGCACAGTACGGGTGGTTACTGCATCATGCTTTAGTACAAGCAACCCTCACATTCCCATGATCCCTGCAAATGGCAAAACCTGTGAATAGGGTTCATGAAACTGCGTTCATGAGTGCAGGCCATGTTCATGAACACAGTGCCCCTGGTGGCTGGGGGGGAGGGATGGCTTTAGCGGCAATGGTGGGAGCCCGATGGCAGCTGCAGGAGCCTGGCAGTGGGATCCCAGTGGCAGCAAGCATGGAGCTCCCAAGGAGCTCCGGTAAGTGTTTAAAGTGCATTTAAAATGCAGGTTCAGCATTCGCAAATATTTGAAACTGTGAATGCTGAACACCTGAATACTGAGGGCTTCCTGTAATTCTTTTTCAACTGTTGCCATACAATGGCATGTAGACATGTTCACATTGAGCTATATTCTTCAGTCAAGTATCAGTAAGTATGAGGCTCTGTGGCTTCAAGCCACTTTTAAGTCCCTTGATGCATTTTTGGTCTTGTACTAGCCCCCAAAAGTATTTAAGCTGTTCTAGAAAATTGACAAATTTTATTCAAAGGTTTATTCAGCTGTGGCTTGTTATCTGAAATATGCCCCTATCCCAAGCCGAGTGGTTAAGATGGCTACCAAAAAAAATAAATAAAATAAAAATTAAAAGAGCCAGAATAAAACTTAAAAGTTAGGGTCATGAATTCCATAGAAACTGTATGTATTCTCATGTCCCTCCCCTCAGAGGCACTCCCACATTGAGATTCCAGGACGAGCACTTCAGCAAGTACAACGAAATGGCTCAGGAGGGTTCTTGCAATGACCTTTCTTGCGGCAGAGAGCAAGGCAATCTCTTTGTAATTTCGACAGTCAGATCAGTCTCCTTTTTTGAAGATTGTCATGGCATCCCTGAGGTCATCTGAGAATTCCTCATAACTCCAGATCCTTATAGTAAGAGTATAATGTGAACTCCTTTTCCCCCTGCTTGAAGATTTTGGCAGGGATTCCATCTGCTCCAGATGCCTCACTGTTCTTCATCTACTTGAAGGCTTTACTCACCTCATCAAAATCTCAGAATACCTGTAAACCATTCTCAATTCCATTATGCAACACTCAGAGACACTCTCATCAACAACAGAGTCTCAATTGATAAGGTTTTCAAAATGTTTCTTCCAACAGATGCCAATGGCTCCCCTTTTCTTGATCAGGTCTTTTCCATCCTTCAGTCGGAAGCAATTTGGTCCCCGAGTGCTTGGAACATAGATGGCTTTGTTGGCACTAAGGCCTTGCACTTGTAGTTGATCAACAGTATAAAAGCTTTAACTCAGCAGCAGCTGGGAATGGGTTAAACTAGTAGCTATTGGCCATATAGCAGGAAATGGGGAGTGAGGCTGAGGAGAGGAATTCTTCTGCGTGAAGCCAGTGCAGGAGCCTCCAGTCCCTGCAGAAATTTATTTTTTATTTAATATACACACCACAATTTTCCATCTCTATTTTTCTCTTCCTGCATCACCAGATCCACAAAAATTTCAGGAATCTGTAAAGAAGGCCAGCATATCTGTAGACATAGCAGCTCATCTATTCTCCTTTGGCCCTCCCCTTCATTTGTAGATTGGGTTTCATCATTAAATTTGTTGTCAGAGGATCCCAAGCTCTGACTAAACCCTGTTCCTTTTACTGATGGGTCACAAATCAGGAAATGTGACTTTCAATACCCTGTTAACATAGGCTTCTTCTATCTGTGAATTTTGAATTTGTGAAAAATAGTATCTTAAGTTATCTGTTTTCAAAATGATAAAATAGAGAATAAAAAAATATATTCTGATCAGATGTGCCACAAATGGGCTCTCTAGCCCAGATCAGCCCTGCCAGCTCCCATTTAACTAAATTGGGTTCCCAATGCCTCTCTACTGGCTGCCCATATTGGTCTGAGCCAGCCCCCGCAGCCTGGAACAGGTCCATGTGATCCCTGATCAGGTGTTCATCAGGTCTCTTCCAGCCCCAATCGGATCCCCACATTAACCCCCACCATCTCAGATTGAGCCTGCTGTCCCCCCACCTTGCTGGATCAGGGATGCTGGAGTATCACTCAACTTAGTCCTGTGGAGCATTCTAACATGACTGCAACACAAGCTGCCTAAAATAACTTAAAGATAATCCTATCTGGAACAGGTCTCTCAAAAAAAGCCTCAGAGGGCACTTAGCTACCTTTTCCCTATCCTAAAATGCAGACACTAGGGCTCTGCAAAATTTTGCTGGTTGTTTCATTTTGAAGCTGTTTTGACGTATTTCAAGCTCAAAACAGCAAAATTGAAATGAAACAAAAGGCTTTGAAACAGCTTCAAAATGAAATGAGGGCACTGGAAATGTTTTAAAAAAAAATGTCAAAGCTTTTCAAGTTTTGAAGCCAGGCTTACTTGGCTTCAGCACTGGTCCCAGGTGGCAGCAGCAGCGACAGCAGCAACCACTTCTCACCCAGCATGCAGATCTGGAGGCCTGCACCCCCGGGAGGGCTGTGAGGCTGTGGTGGACTCCTCCCAGGAGTGCTAGCCCATGGATCTGTGCACTGGATGAGAGGACACTGCCACTGCTGCCTGAGACTGGCAGCAGAAATAATCTTCGCTGGCACTGAGCTCAGGCTGTGCCCATCACTTGTCCCAGCGGGCAGAGGCAGCCTCTCACCTGGTGTGCAGATCCAGGGGCTTGCACCCCAGGAGGAGTCTGACACAGCCCAGCAGCACTCCCCGGGGTGTGACCACCCCAGATCTGTGCCCCAGATGAGAGGGGGCTGCCTCTGCTACCTGGGACCTGTGCTGGGCACAGGCTGCACCGGAAGACTGCTGCTGCCACCTGTCCCAGCGGGCAGTGGCAGCCGCCTCCCATTCAGAGCATAGAACCTGCAGCTCACATCCCTGGGAGGCTGCTGGGCTCTGCTGGACTTCCCCCATGGGTGTGAGCCCCCAGATCTGCCAGCAGCAATCTTCTCTGCTGAAATGAAACAAAGCAACGAAATTAAAACTGTCCCTTTGAAATGTTGAAACAGACGTTGAAATGATATGGTGTTTCAGACAGCCTTAGTGGACACTCCTGTTTAAGAGCCCTTAATACATCTGAAAGGTAATGTGTAACAGTACCCTAGGCCACAAACCGCTTAACTTTATTTGTGTCTCCTCACCCTACATATCTTTGTCCTGGTTGCCAATCAGCCAGCCTTAAAAGGAAAGTTAAAGGCACTATTTTGTAATTTTTAGTTTATAGCATGATGATTCATGTACTGGACATGGAAAGTCAGAAAGAGTCATGTTTAAGCCAGCTTCATTTAAGGAGTGTCTAAATCATGCTACCCAGGCAAGTGCCCTAACCACTCAGCTACTAAGGCTAAAATATTAAAATATAGCTATAGTCTTCCCAGAGAACTAAACAATATCAATTGGTTGGAAAAAAATAAAGTATTTATAAGTGATTAAAGTATCAACCCTAAACTTTGTAGAAACAGTAATAGAATCTGGAGAAGGAAAAACAGGATACTTAGGTTACAGAGGATGCATCTATATGACATGCTACTGCTCAGTACCATCAGGAAAAAATATGTGGCTATGGTACTGCGCAGTAAGCATTAAATCAATGTGCAGTAACAACCATACAATCTGCTGCTCATGTAGACACATCCAGTGAGCAGAGAACATTTCTACTTAAGGTAACCTTTTGCTTTCATATGTATTACATATGCTGAACTACTGCATATATTTTAAAAAAATATTTCTATTGTACCCACTTGTAACAGGTTGCCCCCCCCAGTGCCATCTTCCCCGTTATCTGCACCTTACACGGGGCGTCCTTAGAGTCCCCTTTAAGGTTCTTGTGTCCTGCCTTCTACTCTCCTGCCATGTCTTGATGGAAATTATTATACTGATGTTCTTGTAAGTGGGAGACTACCTATTGTATTTTGTATGTTGTGGTCTTCTGCCTCCATGGGCCTTGACCCCTGTCTTTCTCTAACTAGGCCTCCCTATCTAAACCCACCAAACAGGGTTTGACTCCGTGGCTCTAGCCTTTTATTTTCTTGTCTTGAGGCTTGTGGACCTCCTTTCTGCTCCAGGCTGGAGTCCACCCTCCCTGGCCACCAGTCCCACAGCCAGGGGTTTGCAAGTTCAAGGCCAGGAACAGCCCCGTACCCATACTGTCCTGGTCCAAAGAAAAACAAAAACTGCACCTCAGGTGCACCAGACCACCCTGGCCATTTAGGATTGTGCCCTCTAGCACTGGGGTCGGTACACCCCAGAATCATGTCCCCACACAGGCACTGGGGCTTATGTACCACAATTACTACTCCTTCTCTGGTGCTGGGATCAGTGCACCCCAAAATCCTGCACCCACACTGGCACCAGTTCCCCACACTGTAGTGGGGTCCCAGTGAGGCCTCTTTCTTCCCCATTAGCCTTGCTCAGACCATCAGAGTTATTCAATAACAACAACAAAAAAATGAACAGTCCTTTCCCCGGGCAATAACAGCCACCAAGAGAAATGTGATTAAAGAAGGCAGCATGCCGGCTTACATTTACACAGGTTCATGCTTCAGCTCCCCACTGTCAGCTACAGTCCTTCCTCTGGGGTGGCTGCCATCTCTCTGGAGAACCTCCATAGTTCCCCTCCTCTAGCCTTTGGACCACTCACCAAGCCTCTCCATGGAGCTGTAGGACACACACCTTCCCCTTTAGCTGCTCACCCCTACTGCTGCTCAGCCCAGGGATTTTATAGTCCTGGCCCGTCCCTTCCAGTCAGCTAACTAGCTGGCCAGGCTCAGCTGTTAACCCCCACCTTACTGGCACTCTGTGCCCAGAAAGTTATGGCTTTAAAGGGGCTGACCTTTTTTTGGGTGACAGTTACACCACTACATTTCTGCTTTTTTTTGTTTTGTTTTATTTTCTATGCAAATACCATGTTTTTCATTCATTTAACATGCTCTTCTATCCTTTGTTCCTGTTATTTTTGCATTTAGATAAGCTATTTTTCATTTGTATTTTAATGAAGTGAGAATCTAATGATATACTAGCGAAAACCACTTATTTGTACTAACAATTTACTTTGCACAATTTCAGTGAGTAGCCTCTTTGTTTTCCCTGGTGTTTTCAAAACCTGCCTCTTGAAAACAAAAATAATAATTAAACATTTTAAAAATAATTACATCTGTTGTTGCCAATAACAACCCATTTCTTGAGGGTTATCTATAACTATAATTAAGTTTAAAGAAAAGGGCTTTAGCTAAACAGCTGGCAAAAAAGTCAAATGATCCCTTAAAAAGTCTGACAACCCTTGTACTTTATGTATCCCTTTGCCATTTGACACATTCTGCCATTTCTAGTGGAATTGCCCATTTTGTAGACATAAAATAACACCAGAAATAGTACAATTATTCAAAATGATAGGCACTGAAAAATACACCCACTACATATGTCAACTCCATTGCATAATTTCAGTGTAATACGTTGAGTAACTGTCATTATTTAACCCTATATAACAATTATCAATAACCTGATTCTCTCCCAGAGACCTGAGAAAAGTTATTGTTGTACAAGAAAGCTTGTTTCTGTCCATCCCAACTATACAGATGGTCTCACTTTTTTTTCTGGACCATCATGGCTACAGTATCATTACACCACTATCCCAATAATCATTTCAATAATTTACAAAACAAAGGAAAAAAATCTGTGAGGAATCTGCTGAGTGTAAATCAGGTAAATGTCTCTACAATAAGAACTATAATACAAGTACAAAAATGCATGGCTTTAGTAGCATTTGCATTTGACTTGTGTTTTAAATTTATGTCTAAGTCCTCCACTCTTGCTTATACCTTTGCACTTCCTGACCATCAGTTAAGTTCACTGTCAAACATCTGCTCTAAAACGTTTTTGAAACTTCATCTTTATCATGCATTACCATTACTTGAGAGATCCAGATTTTATAAATATTACTGAAAGTGAGCAGTATCTCAGTGATATATGCACAGCTATTTATAAAAGGAGAAATTAGAATGCTGAGTGAATACTGTCAGAAATTGTCACATCATGAGATAACATTAAAACCTGCCTGTTTGATATTTTATTTTATGCAAACATTTCTGTTATGCACCCTCAAGATCTAATGTAAGTGCTCTTCTCATCACATTCTTAGTGATATTGTATATTAATAGTGATGTGTTAAATTATGTTGTCTTCATAAAAGATTATGAGTTTAAAATTATAAATTAAATTAATAATTATTTTTCAGTATTAGGAAAGAATAAACCATTAGCTAATGAGACCTTTTACATTATTTTGTGATTTTGTAATAAACACTACAGGAGAGAACCTTCAGCCCTTTTTATAACCCCTACCCTCCCCGTTCTATCACAAGAAGATAACTTATTTGAGGGAAAAATTAGAGTAATCTAAGTCTGATTACAGAAACAACTGAAATGTTCTAAAGACCTAGGGAGGGGTGTAAAGGAAGTTTACCAGATAGTATTTGTCAAAAGGCAAAGTTCACAATGTCTTATAACTTCTTCAGTTTTAAGTCAATTCATTATCTCTAGATAAGGTCTATGAAGCTCTGTTATACTCAGATTTATCTGAACGAGTCTACCAGAGAGTATTCTGGTGATTACTAACAATGACATCACACAACAAGTTATTGATCCAAAAATAAAGTTAATTCCTAACTCCACAGAAAGGACCAAAGAACATTTTCCATTCCATTTGAGAAGTGAGCAATAGTTAGGAAATACTGCTGACTGCAAAATAAAACATTGGTAGCCTTGATTTTATGGTGTTTTTTATAATATAGTGGTTTTAAAATGCTACAATCCTTAGTTTCCTCCATGATTCAGTAAGAGAAACAAAAATTCTTTGAATTCAGAAATTTAAAGAAAGTTTAGGATGTTTTTTAAATTTAGATCCATTACAAGCAGATGGACATTGTTAGTTCTTTCTGATCTATGTTCTCTCTAGTCCCCCTGTGAATTTTCCATAGTAATCTTATGGCTGTTTCTGAATATCCTATAATGATATAGAGAGTCCATAGCTTTCTGCAGGGGAAAGTGGACCTGATGGCATTTCATAAAAATATAGAAAAGGAGGGCTGGAAGGAGCATCAGAAGATCATCTAATCCAACCCCCCGCAAAAGGCAGAAGCATCATCTAAACATCCGAGATAAGTGTTTCTCTAAATTGCTCTTAAAAAACTTTGGCAGCAAACTGAGTATGTCTGCATGTGTTTAGAGCTCACCTAAATTTAATGTGCTTTTACTTAAGTAAAGACTCTGGGCATATATCATGCTGGCCAGCCACGGAGCAAATAGTGCTCATTGAACATATGGAGCTCCCAGCAGGGGCTCCACTGACTAGCTGGTGAGCTGTGAGAGCTCACTAGCATCCAGAATCACAGTGGGAGTTGTCACCACACCCCCTTTACACATGAGTGTGGCACATGTATAATGATCTCTCTGAATCAGGTGTACCCAATCTATGTTGATGGAGTCCTAGATTTGTACATAACTACAGTGAAATAAATGGGATTTTTGCCATAGCATTCATTAGAACCAAAATTCACCTGTAGGATCAGATTATCCTGGGAAGCACAGTTAAGAAGATCTCATTAAAAAGTTGCTCTCCCAACAAGTGAACTCTACATGCATTAATATCCTATAAACAGGCCTCTGTGTGCTGGTAGCTGTCAGTGCACACTATGGCCCAAAATGTTCAGAAAAGTCAAAGAAAGGTCATAAAAGAGACTGTAATGGTAACAGCCAGTAACAATTTAGTATGTAAAGAACATAACATAATAGCTGTAAGCAGTTGGCAATCTTTAACAGATAAGCCAAAAATATCAGTGCATCTGCTGCTTGTAGAAAAAGAGAGCATGATTACTTAGAGGTCATGGCATACTGACAGTTGGTGGCTACATGAAGTGACTGAGAGAGAAGTACAAATCAGAGGTCTAGGTCATTTATTCTCAGTGAACAGTGAAACAAATTTACCCTTTGTGTAAATTACACAGAGAAGATGTTTCATATTTCCAGGTAATGGACTATTTTCTAGAAGCAGAATCACAGACAATCAATGACTGTACCTGGTGACTTTATTGAAAATGCCAAACAACCAACCCTATCGCAGGAGTCCTAGTACAAATAAGAATATATAGGTCAATTGTACCCACAGTTTTGAAGATATGGCCCCAAAGTATCTATACCAAATATCTTATGCATGGAAAGGGACTAGGGCAAGTTAGCAGGGGCACTGAGAAAGAACATAAGAGAAAAGTAGTAAGTGGTAGCATTATAGAAATCATATATATGTGGCAAAAATAGAATAGTGAGGAAATTCTATGAAAAAATAGGGTTGGATCCAACCTATTGCAACTGTGCATCCAGTTTAGGATACTGCTTTGATAAGGTCATAAATGTGAGCATCTTGATTTATTTACAGTCCATCCTGTCTTTCCATTTACTTTAAAGCATGATGAAAACCTTGCATTGTGAACCCACATGTATCTGATATGCATGTACACTAGGGCTGTGCGAAGCTTTGGTCCCTGATTTGATTCAGAGATTTGGCCCAATTCAGTCACTGAATCTCTGAATCCAAATCAAATCAGGAGACCCTTTAATTTTTCTGAATTGAATTGAAGAGATTAAAGGGTTTCCTTCCCTGCCCAGGGCAGGGGGTAAGACTTGATGTAGTAGGCCCCTTCCAACCTTAATAACTATGAAACTATGAAACTGTGGAACCCTCCAAATTGATTCAGAGAGATTTGGAAAGATTTGCTGATTCGGATATAGACACAGTTTTAAATGTTTTTCTACATACATCAAGGTACCAGGCAGCTTGTGGATTTTGTAATGGTGGGGTGGATGGAGCATCCCAAAGGAATGTGGGGGGCTTCCTAGTGAGCTTGGCACCAGACCCAGAAGTGGACCAGAAGCACTTCCGGTCCACTTCCAGGTCCATTGGGGAATGTGCTGGGGATCCCCTCAGACCTCCCCAATGGACCTGTACTTGACAACTGGTGCCTCCTGGGTCTGGGGGATGCCTGGGGTCCTCCTGTGGCCTATCACTGAGCCAGAGAAACATGGGGGAAAATGGGGGTCCCCCTGTGCACTTGGCGGTGGACACATAAGTGGACCGGAAGTACTTCTGGTCCACTTCCAGGTTTGAGGCCGAGCATGCAGGGGGGCCCCGTCATGCTCCTGCGGGACACTCCATCTGCCCCAGCATCACACGAGCCATGCCTGGTACACTGAGGAATGTAGAAAAACCATTTAAAGCTACATCTATGGCTGAATCACTGATTTTTTGAATCAGCATTGAATCTTCTCATTCAGATTCTGCTGAACTGAATCAAATTGGGGACAGTAATCTGAATCAGCTAATTGAATCACTGTCCCTGATTTGGGCTGAATCAGAATCAAATAGACCCTGCATTGTAATATCCACATGCCCCAGCCAGCCCTGGACACCTTCTGCACATGTGTTGCAGTACACATGTATATCATAGTATAGTACTTGTGTCAGTCACTACTATAGTATGGCAGAGCTAATCAGTTCTACTCCTACCTAATAGCACCCCAATAAATATGTATAGACGGTGACACTTTATTGTGGAGCTAATTAGTCAATTCTCCAGGAAAGCACATGTGTAGATTCCCCCCATGTGGAGCACATTACTTCCAAGCCCAGATTAAGATGTTAAACACATTTGTTAAAAGCAGCAATACTCATTCACTGAAGCTGCTTAGCCCCCAGGAACAACACACAAAAATTCTTTTAATTTTACAATTAACAGAGCTCTCCTTGAAAGCAATATTACCCACATAGTTAGAACACATTCAGCAGAGTGCATCTGGTGTTTAAAGAAGGATGAAAACACTGTTAGCAGACACTGGTATGCTTGATCATGACTCAGTAATTAGATTTATCTTAATGAGATGCTCACAACAGCACTGCTGATATATAATTTGAATTTGGCAACAAAGATGGAGGTGGCTGGATGCACAGTTGCAAATTCAAATGACAAAGTCACTGTGATTATATGAGTCTTATTGAAGTTCAAAGTAAAAATAATGTAACAATATTAAACTCTGCATTTGATACTAGCTAGATTTGGAAAAGCTACAATGTTAATAGGCTCTCCAGTATTTTGTATCACTGGACATAGGATTTTTTTCGAAGAACTCTTGAAAATGTTTTTTAAAAACAGGCAATTTCCCCAATCTCTTTGTCCTTTAAGAATAGTACAAAACTTCTTTCAAACAGATTGGCAAGAACATCTACATATTTCCCAGGGCTGTGTGAAGAAGCACTGTTTCTTTTCAACTTCCGTTTCACTGTTTCAATGGGACAGTGTTTCATTTCAAGTTTTGTTTCATTTTGAAGCATTGTTCTGTGTTTTTTCATCAAAACCGTTTCGCTATTTCAAATCTTGTTCCGATGTTTCACCCATAGTCTATAATGGGGAATCATGAAAATGCCTATAACTTTGTCATTTCTTGCCCAAAGTGCATGCAAACAATAGGAAAAGTAGCCCCTGTTAAGGCCACAAAGCTTGTCAAGTTTCCAGGAGGTAGGTGCAGGAGTTTCTGGGAAACTGCACCTCAAAATCTTGAAAGCAAAACTCACGTCACTAGTAAGTATGATGGTACAGGATCATGAAAACAGCAGGTATGGTAGCCCTTTCTGAGGCCACAAAGTCTGCCAACTTCCAAGGAGATAGGTGCAGGGGTTTCTGGGAAACTGCACCTCAAGCTGCTGACAAGCAAACTTGTGACGTGTGCTTTGCATGTGTTAAAGTGTGCCCTCACTGGCACTGGGGCCTCTACACGACATGGCAGGGTGCCCCAAAGTGGTATCCTCCTCCCCTACAAATAACCTGTTGTTATTTAAAGTAATCCACTACTTTAAATAACAAGGTAAGTAAGCAGCACAGTAGCACTAGCATCTCAAGCAGCCAAACTGTGACAGAGCCTTACTTTCCTTTCCTGCAGAAGCTTCTTCTCCAGCAGCTGCCAGAGAACTCTCCCTGCCAGCCCCAGCCCTGGGGCTTAGATGTGCCCAGGGCCCTGCATCCTTCTTGTCAGCTGGTTGGGGACAGGGATCTAAGGGTGTAAGTTGTAGCCATGCTGATCTAAGGACATGGCACTGGCAGACAAGGTTCTCTGGGTCAATCTGGTATCTTTTAGTAGAGCAACTGAACAGTTGGATAAATATGTCTTAGCAAGCTTTTGGGTTGAAAAACCCTTTGTCAGCCTGTCCCTCACTGATGCCTCCATTTCTATTTTCACTGTCTGGCTTTCTTGCCTGCATTGCATGCCAGGGCAGCCTCTGGATTCTTTACTATTCCTGCCATCTAGGAACAGCTAATCTGGAGCCTCACAACTCCACCGCAACCATCATCTGTACCTGGAACTTCAGGAATGGGAGGTTCACTTCAGGAACACCAAGATCAAATGATCACAAACACCTCCATGACCATTTCAGGCTGGACATAAGGAAGAATTTCTTTACTGTCCGAGCCCCCAAAGTCTGGAATAGACTGCCGCTGGAGGTGGTTCATGCACCCACATTGAACACCTTCAAGAGACATTTGGATGTTTATCTTGCTGGGATCCTATGACCCCTGCTGACTTCCTGCCTCTGGGGCAGGGGGCTGGACTTGATGATCTTCTGAGGTCCCTTCCAGCCCTAATGTCTATGAAATCTATGAAATCTGCTTCACCAAACCAGGATCCAAGGAGGTGCAGTGGGGTGTCACTACATCACCAGTAATGCTGAACACCCTCTCACTTAGAACACTGGTTGGTGGACAGGGCAGATGTTCCTAAGCAACTGTGGCCAGATCCAGCCACATCTGGCTGTGGCTTGCCAAGTAGGCCAAGGGGTCGCACACAGCCAGATGTGGCTATTCCACATCCCCCCACCTCCACCGTTCTGCCTTTCTGACTCCCTTCACCAGCACCTCTGTCCACTGATTTAGGCTTTGGCTGCTGCATACGCTTCCCTTCACTCTCAGGTCACACATAGTGGCCGGCATGTAGAACTTACTGGACCACAAGGGATCAAGCCATTTCCTGATATCCTCTGTCATCTGCCTCACTACTGCCTGAATGTCTGATGACAGTGGCTTGCCCCAGCCAAGAACTTTGATCCCCTGGAACTTTTCCATTTGGCTCTGAAGTTCCCTCACTACAGGGATCACCTAGCTAAGGAGGGCATCACCAGCGCTGAGGGTGTTGGTGGCATCGAGGAAGAATTTGAGGACCACCAAGATCTGAGAGATGGTATCCCACCCAGTTCTGTTAAGGGGGCCACCGATCCCAATCTCCGTGAGCAAGGCCATCTCATGGATAGCCTTCTGTTGCTCCACCAGCTTCTTGAGCATCAGGTATGTGGAGTTCCACTAAGTCTCCACATCCTGCATGATTTTGTGCTGTAGGATGTTCAGCTCTGCCTGTTTGTTCCACAGCATCTTTCCCTCCCTGATGCTTCAGTGGAAGTAGCTTGGCACCTTCCTGTATTATGAAATGAGCTTGCTGGTGCTTCTGGTGCTGCTGGTGCTGTCACCAGCAGCCCTGTCCCCCTCCAAGGCATCCCTGACAATGAGGTGGAACTTGTGCCTGCCCAATGAACGACCCCTTCACCAAGTGGTTCATCACCTCCATGATTTCACTTACCACGTGGGACTCATCCCTCACCTCGGCTTGAAGGAGAGCCCACCAATGGCCTAACCTGTTGCACCAGTGTCTTGTGAGGCAGAGGTATCATGATCTCCACCCCAGCTGCTCCAGATGGCCAAAATGAAACTTAAGGCCACCTGCACACCTGCCTTGTGCAGCTCCTCCCTTAAGTACTCCCTGCTAGCCTCATACAGGGAGGGCATCATTGTCCTGCTGAAGGTGGTGCATGCAGGCACTTGGTATAATGAGGCCATGAGTTCCATGAGCTGCCTGAACCCTGGCAGCTCAACCAAGGGTAAGGGTTGCTCATCCACAGCAAACATCTCCCCAATGCTCTGGGTGGCTCGCATTTGCAATGCATCTCCCTTTCTGTCCACCTTTCCCCCACTGTTCAAGGGTGGCCTACCTCCACTTTGGGGGATGGGGGCTTTGGAGTGAGAGGGGGACTTCCCTTTGGGCATGCTCCCACTGGTGCCAAGCTGAAGAGGAGCAAGGGAAAGGGGGTGGTGCTTGTAGAGATGAATCAGCATCCCCGTGGTGTCCGTGTTTTGTTCTCTTACCCCGGGTGGTTTTGGCTTGGCAGTGCAGGCAGATAGCATATGTGGGATCATCTGCCAGCTTAAAATGATCCCAGACGACACTACTTGCTTGCTTCTGGTGTGCAGGTGCATGTGTGGATGCTGATGCACTTTCCCTCTCCTCAGCAGGCAGAGGCACAGCAAGAGGAGGAGTGGACTCAGCTGAGCCACTTGCCTCTGCAACCTCTACATCAACCTCCTCCAAAGTGCCTCCTGGGGAAGGGGAACTCTAGGGGAACCTTGAAGAGTGTCAAGCACAAACTCAACTGATTTTTCCTCCTTCCCCAGTATATCCCTTGCTAGGGCACTGAGATCCAGATCCAGTGCCAGCTCTTCCTCAGGCACTGAAAGGTTCAGCATGGGAAGTGAAATGGGGGTGGAGAAGACTGTCATGCTGGTGCTGCTGCTTGTTGTCATGGTGGTAGTGTGTGGGGGGGTTATGGCTGGTGCTCTTGGAGGGGATGCAGACTCAGGCACAGGCAGTGGCACTGGCAATGCTCCCCTCTCCTTGCTGCCTGTACTACAGGAAGCCTCATGCCTGCTTGTTGTACCAAAGAGGCTGCATCTTACTATGGGGAGTAGGAAACTTAGAGCTCTCCCTCCACCCCTTCTTCTGCCTTTCCCTGAAGGCTTGCCAATTGCCTTTCCACCATGCTTTATGGTGTGTTTCATAGTGTTTTTGCCTAGGTGTGCTGGAAAATCTGTGTGTGCTTTTGTTATCTGATTTATGTAATAAGTAGATAACTGCATGTATTATAATTATCAAAACAAGAACAGTCAGCAAAATTTCTCACAGCCCTAATATTTCCTGTTGTCATAGTCACTGAAAATGAAGCAGACAGTAGTAAATAAACAGCACTGTGCTTCTGGTTTAGACAATTAATCTTATGCCTTTTAATTGTAGATTACTTTGTAATATCTTATATTTTATACCTGAAGCCAATGCATGTGTGTCACATCTCACTTCTGATCAATGCTGGTCTTAACAATCAATCTTGGTTTAGAAAAGCAGAACAACAGGTTTGTAAATGACCTCATAAGTAGATGTTCTTGCCATACTGAGATTTATTTATTAACACTGGATACTTTTGCCACACTTGTCATTATTAATCATTAAGTCTTGTTAGGCAGACTGAGCTATCGTTTTGGGCTCACCTCTGTTGATCTTAGATGGCTTGAATGGCACTTATCTGATTCATCATTCACCACATAGTTTAACAGTTCCCATTTGAATCCCTTTATAATTCTTGTAAGTGCCTCAGCTAGGTTCCCTTTTATTCTCTCAGTACATGATTTCATTAGCAGTTATTATGACATGTTATGGTCTCAGATAGCATTGTCATGCAGACAATGTACCATTTCACAGTTTTGCTGATATCTTCCTTGACATCCTGATCCCACCTCGACTTTCAGAGAACATCTGTTTGATATACAATAGTAATGAATGCTAATATTTTGATCTAGCGTGATTCTAAAACAGATTTTGCAGCTGTTGACAATGATGTGGCTTATGTTTGACACCAAATAAACTATGTGAAAATGTCACCCCTAATGTGGAGCTGATAAAATGCAGCTTTTCCCATAGGAAATGACTTTTCTCTAGAGCAACTTAAGGCAACTTAAACAAATCAGATAGTTTATACTGACTAACAAAATGCTTCCTACTTTGCAAAGCAGAACATTTAAAAAACCTAAACAATAACTACTAAATCATAAAAAGTGACTACATCAAACTGGGCTACTGGCACCATATATGGAGTCTAGATTATATTGATTATCATTTTAATTTACCCAAGCATACACTTTTATAAGACATCAATATTATGATGGAAATTCTCTACTTCCTTCTTTTGTCTCTCCCAGCTTGTGAGAATCAATTATACCATTCCCTTTTTAACTTTATAATTAACGTTATGAATAGGTTCTAACAAATCCACTTTTTGGAATTTGCCTTAACATAAAGAGCAACAAAAATATATTAGTTAAATACTGACTGGAAATATAAATATGTAAGATAAAACAACCCCGATTAAGTTATTTGTATTACCACAGGTATAGGCTGGAGTCATAAACCAGATTTTCATTATGGCAGGTACTATGCAAACACAACAAAAAAAGCTTGCACATCAACTTTTACAATTCTATTGCCCTATTCCATCTATTCTGTCTGTTCATAACAGTTTCATTTACTGTACTGCAGCAGCATCCCAAATCCATTTTTAAAAATACCCCAAAATCCATGTTTTTCCACAACACAAAAGACCACTCCACACACACACACACACATACACACACACACAAGACAGAGAGCAAGCAATCAGTTTGGCAATGCTTTATTGGTATATTTACAACATTAAAGCAATATGGAAACCTACCATCTCTATCATCATGATAAAATAAATTCTAAATACCTATATGTGTTGATGTGTACTTTTGATTTTCTTTGCACATAATAGGTGTGTGATGGAGGGATGTAGTGTTTGCAGGAAGTGGGTGGGGGGGAAGGCAGGTGGGTTGGTGCGGAGGGACATGGATTGGTGTGTGGGTAGATGTGGGGTGATTGGTGGGGGGACTGTGGATGTGGGGGACCTTGGGGGGAGCTGCTTAGGAGGGGTGGGTCCCCTGGCCCTCAGAGGGTGCAGCCTCCCCACACAGCACATGGAATGCCCCCCCTGCCACAGGGCCCCAACTCCCCCTTGGAGTGCCACAACACCTATCCCCTACATGGCACCAGCCCCCCCACCCAGGGTCCAGGCCCCCTGGAGGGTCACAGCCCCCCGACGAGGGTCCCAGATCTCCCTGGAGGCCCCAGCCCCCCTGCCCAGGGTCCCAGGCACCCTGAAAGGCCACAGCCCACCATCCCTGAGTCCCAGCTCCCCCTGGAGGACCACAGGCCCCATGCCTAGGGTCCCAGGCATCCTGGAGGGCCACAGGCCCCCCCACCCAGGGCCCATAACTTACCTTTGGCAGCAGCAGTGGGAGTGGGGCACCCTGAGCTATGGCGCCAAGACCAAGCGCGGCATGCAGGCACTGTGCTCTGGGCCCAGCTGAGTCCTACCAGCCTTGTGGACTATCTGCCGCCCAGATGAGCCAGGCCTTTGCTGGCAGGACCCAGCGCGGCACATGGGAACTGCATGCCAGGCTCAGATGGGTCATGGGGCCTCTCTGCTGCTGGGGCAAGCCAGGCTGGGTCCTTGGTGGCAGGACCTGCCACTGCTGGGGCTCCTCTGCTGCCCAGCTGGGTTGAGCCCTTGGTGGTAGGACTCGGTGCAACACATAGTCCCTGTGTACCAGGCCCAGCCAGGCCTGCTGGCCTCAGGGCCCCTGTGCCACCTGGCAGGGCCAGGCCCAGGGCAACAGGACCCAGCGTGGTGCACGGGAACTGTACACCACACCTGATGGGTCCTGCTGGCCTTGGAAGGTTTGGGGGGCTGGCAGGGGGAGGGGGCAGGCAGGGATGGGGGGCTGCAGGAGTGGGTGGAG
>NW_017728948.1:37083760-37096853 GCF_001723895.1 Crocodylus porosus
AGTTGCCTCAGGACATGGTCCCGGACCGTAAAATATGCATCCTGCCCCCCCCCCTTTTTTCTTTTTTTTTTAGACCCCTGAATATCCAGGAGTTTCATTTTCTTCCTGTGCTGCAAACTTGCAGCACAGGGAACATTTTTTTCATTGCAGCACATGCCTCTGCCTCACCTCAAAGGGGTTTGAGGTGGGGCAAGAGGCACATGCATGCTTGTCTGGAGCTGATCCCTATGTTCTTTTCTAATATTTTTTCAAGATTTCCTCATCTACAGAAATAAACGTATTTTGAAATTTTTGGTTGCATGTTTACTATAAGATTGAGCTCTCATTTTATACATTGAGCCTACCTTCACTATAAAGCTTAAGAAAGCCTGATGAGACTGAAGCATGTTTTGTTTTATATTCTAATTAAGATTTTATTAAGTGGCTTTTATATTACAAACATTAAATGGCATATAGAGTCTGTATACATTCATTTCTACATGATTGTAAAAATAACAATGTTGGGCTTGTACTGAGATAGAAAACATAATACATTTGGCACAATATAACACAATACTCCAGTGATATAATAACAAAAATGAAGCAACATAGTGTCACACATGAAGAAACCAAATAACTAGCAAATTCAGCATGTGAAATATATTCAGTCAAGTCAAACTAGAGAAAACTGACCAGACTATCAAACATATAACAATAAACTTCATCTTCTAAGACACGGGTCAGCAACCTTTTGGGCTGCAACTTGCAGCAACATGGGCTGCAACTTGCAGCCCAGCCATTGCTACAGGCCACCATTCACCTGCAGTTGCTCTAGGGCTGGTAAGTACAGGCTACAGGCTACAGTGAGGAAGAGCTGCCCTCCATACAGGCTGGAGCAGCTGACTAGAGGAACTGGAGGCAATGATGGGATCAACATGGCCTGAGTAAAATATAGACCACATCAGACTTTTACAGGCTGGATTGAATGCCTTTGCAGGTTGAATCCAATGTGCAGGGCATAGGTTTCTCACTCTTGTCCTAGGACACTGCAGGAATATGGGATGTCACTTGAAAATATACATATAAACATTAAATATATGACTTTCCTCTGGCTGAAGATTGGGCCCAGTACACAAATTGTTTGGATTTATTTTCTACCAGAGGGAAAAGAAAGTTAAGAAAAAAAATTAAAAAGTGATGAGAAGCTATGATGTTCTTTAAGGCAATACCACAATATCTTCCAATCTTAAACTTTCTGTACTCAGAGTTCTATTATCTAGTAGATTCATGTTATTTCTGCAGAATAATGTCTGTTATATTGTAAACCTAGATTTATTTTGGTATACTAATGTTTTCTCAGGGTTTTGAAAGGAAAACTTAAATAATCTGTGTTGTGCCTTGCAGCAAGAACATATTGATTTGAACTAAAGGGCAAACTATCCATGCTGTAGGTAGACTGCTTTTTTATTTCTATCAGTAACTTGAAAAAAAATCAAATTCAAATTAATATGATGGAAGGATCAAGTAGTAGATAACTCATGCATTACCAAAATAGAATATGGACAATTTTGAAGCCTCATTGTTCAGGTTGTCTCATCAGCATACTTTCCACAACCTTGAGTTCAGCAGCCTGCAACTAATAGAGAAAAACAACATTTAAAGAAGCTACTTCTCACTTGTATATATTATCAGGATCTTTTTAGAGATGTCTTTTACAGT
This sequence comes from Crocodylus porosus, assembly GCF_001723895.1. NCBI lineage: Eukaryota > Metazoa > Chordata > Crocodylia > Crocodylidae > Crocodylus > Crocodylus porosus. Next base: position 37,085,459 of record NW_017728948.1, read on the forward strand.
TAGAGATTAAGAAAAGTATACCCAGGTTGAGAATGATAGGAAATAAATCCTTTCCCAGAATAAGGTAACAGAGTGAATTTTATAATAGTCACTTTCACAGTGCTGGGTTTTTTGTTTTCATTACATCCAGAAGGAACCATTAGATACTAGTCTAACCTCAGATCATGGATCATTAATTTTTTACCTATTTTTCCCTTCTGAAAAGCAGCTTTCTAGAAGGCACACAATCTTGATTACAAGGCATCAAGGAAGGGAGAATCTGGCATTTTTGGTACTTGCAGAAATATAAATATGACTTATTTTTAAGTTGAAAATGGCTAGCTTCAGTTTCCAGCCCTGGTTCTTAATATGCCTCTCAGTGGTGTGGCATTATTTTCAAGTGAAGTGTCCGTTCTTGGAAGATTTTGATATTTTGAAGCCTAGTTCAGATCCAAAGCAAAATGTAAGAATTAGATACAAGGAAATCAGGCAGGTTTCAAAATATTCTTGCATCAGAACATTACCAAAGTTCAACTGTGTGTCTGAGAAAGCCTCCAAACTTTGAAGAAGTTTTCAAAAGAAGAGGCTAAAAAGGGCTAATTTAGGAGGCAGATTCTGTGATTGTGTTGGAGACTGGATGGGGGGGGGGGTTCCTTTAAACCCCATGAGTCTATGAATTGGAAATACTAATAGAAACATGTTTTCTTAGAATTTTTTTTCTGACAAATCCATCCCTTATAAAACATGATCAAAAACACTTCTATCTCTTTGATTTAGAATTGGTCTCAGCAGTGCCATACACATATGTAATAACGACTTCCCTAACCACCACTCCTCAGTTCACATATACGCTAGCTATATATTAAATGTTCTATGCCACAGCATTATACTAGGAGTTAATGCATTGCTCTCTTTATTAATTATTGTAGTAGTAGTAGTAGTACTTACAACCCTCTAGGCATTTGATACCTCTTTCCTACAATCAGTCCCACATCGTGATCATGATGGGGAAATGGGGGCTGAGAGATTTCTATATCCACAGTCTAGGTCCACAGTCACAGGGCCCAGGCTGGGAGAATCTCTGAGCCTGGGCCCTGTGGTCATGGAGAGGGAGTGCTGAGGCAGGGGCATGAATGAAGCATGCCCCCCCCCAGCTGGGGGACACAGTGGCAGTGGGAGCATGGTGGCGATAAGTGGGGGAGCTCCCAGCAACATTGCCAGCACTGTTGGTGGTGGGGGGGGGGGGGTTGGCGAGTGCTGACCAGGGTTGGCAACCACTTGCACACGTAGTTGGCAGCACTGGCAGTGGTCAGTGGGTATCGCAGACCACCCTTTTTGTAGGGGGCTCACTGCCATGCTTGGGGGTGTACATGCACCCATAGGCAGGGGGAAATTATCCCTGCCCGGACTCTTGTGGCAGAGTCCACCCCAGCAGCAGGCAGCTCCTAAGGGCAGGGAGCAATGTCCCAGCCCCCACCAGGAGACAACTGTCTTCTGCCTCAGTACTCTTTGCCAGCCCCTGAGCTAGCACCAAGGGGGAGCTTAGAGCCCCCCTGCATGCTGAAAGGGGCCAGTGCAGGGCCAGCAAGGGTGGGCAAAAACTGCCACCATGAACAGCAAATCTACTCCCACTTTCCCACTTCCCTGTACATGTAGATGCCCACAGGCCCACCTATACCATTTGCATGTGTAGATGTGCCCACGCAGCCAGAAAAACCAAATTGTCAATATACACCAAAAAGATAACCTTCACAGTCAGATTACTGAGTAGTAACTGAATAAATCTCTTGCAAAGAAAGGAAACAACAATGGATTTTAATTGGCCAGACAGAGGAAAACCCTAACAAACTTCCTGATAAAAGTTGGTAGGTTCGGTCAGTGCCCAACTGTGCTTAACTATCAAATCTATACAGACATAGAAAACCTTAAGGAACCCCACAAAATGGGGAGGGAAGGCAACCCAGTCTGAGTGCTGCCACCCTTGCATCCTGTGACTCCTATGCCAGCTGGCAAACAGCGACAGGGCAGAGCCCCTGCTCCCAGAGCTGATGCGGGCACAGCAGTGCTCAGAGTGGGAGCTAAGCCCTTCTGCCACCCCCCACCCCCATGCCTGCTGGGCAAGTAGCAGCAAGGCATAGCCCACGTGGCTCCCCCCTACCAAGACAGGGCAGGCACAGCCAGAGGAGCCGTGGGAGAAGCCCCAGTGGTTGCCCTGCCCGGCCCCATGCCTCACCCCTCCTCAGCCTCCCGGCACTTAAAACAAACAAACAAAAGAAGCCCCATACTCACCAGCTGCATCAGCAGCAATTGGGACCTCTGGGCACTTGTGGCAGAGCCTCCCCCACATGCAGCATGGAGCAGTAGGTGGTAGTGGGAGTTGCTTGGCACCCAGGCCATAACATGGGTGCAGCTTAGCTTGGCAGGGCACCACGCACTGTCTGGGAGCTAGGGCAGCCCCAGTAGTCAGCTGGAGCCTGGCACCAGTCAGCCCCAGTGGCCATGCAGCACCCTGCTGAGCTGCACTAGACCCACTACATGGGACACCTGCCATGCTAATGTGAGGTGGGGGGGCAATCCCTGCTTCCCCTCTCTGCTCCATGCTGCATGGGGGGTGGGTTCTACCACAAGCACCCAGTGGCCCCAATTGCTGATGCCTCAGCTGCTGATGCCTCAACTGGTGAGTTTTTTTAAGTGCTGGGACTAGGCTGGGGCCGGGCAGGGGATGAGGTCAGGAAGGGCAGGCATAGAGACTTCTTCCATGGCTCCCCTGCCCAGGGAGAGGCAGGCATAACTGAAGGAGCTGTGGGGGAACCTATAGCTGCCCAGCTGTGCCTGCCTCTCCCTGGCCAATTCAAATCACCGAATCAGCACTGAATCTTCCAAAGCTGATTTAGCCAAATTGATTCAGGACAGTGATCCAAATAGAATCACTGTCCTCCATATTGGCCAAATCTGAATCAAATACTTCCCTATTTGCACAGGCCTAGTAGCCAGGTCTCTGAGGCAGGGCAGTATGGCTGGCAGGGGTCTGGTAAGCTTGCTGCCTGTGTGGCAATGCTAGAGAAAGTAGTGTGTGGGAGTGGGGGTTCACTACATGGCAAGGTAAACTCACATTTTCCACACAGATGCAGCCAGGAAGGAAGGGGCCGGGGATTAATCCATAGGGGAGGGGAGTGTTGGGTAGGTGCTCATGCTGATTATATGAGAGGGGTACTAGGAGTCTGCAGGGTGTGCAGTCCTGGCCCATGACCAGTGTGGCATGCAGAACCCCAGCCCTTCTGAAGTCAGACAGTCCTGCAAAGTCAGGCATTATACACACCCCTTTCCAATGCTTCTTTTAAATCCAGAGTTTCTATTCTCCTGGCCAGGTAACTTATTGACTTGATTATTAGGGACAAAACATGAAAGAACCCTCTTCCCCATCCCCCCACCCCCCACTCCCTTGTATCTGGAACCTGCATGTACATCTAGAACATAAGCAGCCATGATTCCCAAAAAACTCCCCTACTACTTAGACATACAAAAATAAATAGAATTCTACCCTAAGCAGAGAAAATTCATGACCAGCTACAAATTGTTGAAAATTAACTAGTCCAGGAACATTCATGTCTAATCTGAATGGATCTTGTCTATTTCTACAGACCTCAGCACATAAGTTATTTCTTGATACCATTTTAGCATGAGCTGAACAAAGATAAAGAGCACTAATTCATCATTTCCTAAAGGTACCTCTTCAGATTGAGCATGGTCCACTTACATAAAAAGAAGGGTCTTCATAGGGTGTTAATCCAGATGATGGCAGTGTTCAAGAACAAGACTTCACATCAAGTTCTATAGAACTTCCTAATTAACTCACAGACTCCTGTAGACTTCTTGTTCATCAAATAGAAGACATCTGAAAGTTCAGCCAGAAAAGCTCAAGCTTTTCCAGATCATCTACAACATACATGTAAAGTTCATCTCCCACTGATTTACCATACACAAGTGTTGGTCAGAGGCGGAGAGGAAAGATTAGTGTAGAAAATGATTGTGTAACTTGAGTGGTACTCCAAGAGGTACCTCCTCTCCAATTGAAGGGATCAGAGCAGGTGCACAAGTGCTGTGGGAGGCTATATGGGGCAGGATTCAACAAAAGTTAGACACTTACAATCATTGGCAAAAGACAGGGTTAACAAAATATAAAACACAAACAGCAGAACAAACAATACCGGTTGGTGAAATATAAAAGACACAAAATGTCAAATAGCAAGGAATATAGGGCCTAGATGGGAAGAACCACAGTAAGCCCTTTCCACTACAGTAAGGATTTCCCCCATTACTTTATTCACCCCAGCTAGGACTGGAACTCAGCTCTCCTATAGGGTAGGCAGAAACACTACCACACAGCCACTAGTGCTGGTAGTAGTCTGAACTGCTAGGGGTCTTGACCTTTCTGGAGCCCCAGCCTCATGTCAAGTTACTGGGCCTCTTATTGGAGGAGCTGGAAGCAGAGCTGGGAACCTCTCAGGTCACTGCTCAGATCCTTGCTGGAGCTGGGAAGCCTCTCCTGCTAGTCGCACGCTGCGCTGCTGAGCGTCCAACTGCTGCCTGCAGGTCCCACTCCTTCAGGTGCTTCTGGGGCAACTGCTTCCACCCCACTGGCCCAGCTTTTGCCAGCTCTTTGAAGCTTCTTCCTTGTGATCCCTCACTGGTCTCTCCTGAATCAGCCGCACTGCTCCTTTTGTCCCCCTCCAGGGGACCCAAGGGGCCAATCAGGGGACACAGAGGGTGAGTCTCTGGGGCCTGATTGGTGAGTAAAGGGAATCCCAAGTCCTCCATTCATCTTTTGTCCTTTCAAAACCCCTGGGTTAAGTCACTGTCAGCTAGCCCATCACAATTGCATATGTTTGTATCTGCTGTTGAACCATAAAACAGTTCTTTTCCTGGAAGTTTTGTTCATTATTTTTCTTTAGCTTTTCTTCCTCTTTGTAGAAAGTAGAGTAGGCACTCCAATTTATCCTCTAAAGTAGCTTGTTATGAGAAGTGCTAAGATGGAAGTGCTAAGGCTTAGTGGTTGCCAAGAACCTAAGTTCAACTCACCTTCTTACACTCTGTGCAAAGAGATAGATTTTACCCTTAGTACAACTGCTGCATCATGTCCTTTCCTTCCAACAGCTGGACCGCTGATGTAGTTACAGAAAAAAAAAATCTGATAGGACCTCCCCATATCTCACTCCTAGAAGTGAAGCCAAACCTCCAAAGCAGAAAAGGCTCATGAACGGAGGTTGTGAAGTCCACTAAGCCAGCCCCAAGACATGCAGTTTCAAAAACATTTGTCAGACACTAGGGGCATGTACAGACAAGTGCACACATGTGGGGTGGGGGAGGGGGTGTTTGCCTCCAAATAAATAGCAGTGGCACATATTTGTGTCACTACTTTTTGCCCTCGGGCAGTGCTTCTCAAAGTGATGGTCCGTGGACCGGTGCCAGTCTGCGAGCCACCGGTCGCCGGTCCACAGTGAGCTGCCAGGAAAGAAAGAAATATATTTTCAGAAGCATAACATTGATATGTCATAGCACCACAGTTCATATGTTCCAACACTCCAGGTGACGTCACATCATGTGAGGTGAGGAAAGAGAAAGAAACAGCCGGTGACGTATTTGTGTAGCGCTGTTACACGCAGTTGCTGCCACCGGCTGAACTGGGCACTGGTCCCTGGCCCCCTGGAAAAAAAAAAATTGCCGGTCCGCTACATCAGATAGTTTGAGAAGCACTGCCCTAGGGCATGCTCCTCCATATGTGCTTCAGTACATGCCAAATTGTCCCAGGTGGAGTATTAGGGCCAGCACCTATGGACCCAGCTGGTGCCAGTACCTAGAAGGCCTCCTGGGGCAGCAGTGGTGCCACTCTGGCCACATGGCACCTGGCCAGCAGCCAGAGCATGGCTCTGGACAGCCAGGCTCTGTTTCTGGTGGTGCATGCTGCTGTTGCATACAACACACTGCTGTTTTTGGTGGCAGGCATTGTTGTTTTTTTACACCGGGATCTCCAGGTGTCAAATTTTGGTGCTGCACTGAAAATTAGCAGTATGGCGAAAGAGTACACATGCACCATATGTGGTTTGTGGTGCCTCAAAGACCTTTGAGGCTCCACAAACTGCTCATAAGTGTTCATCTGGACATGCCCCAAATAATTTTCCATGAAAAGTGTTGGTTTAATGTTATGAACCTGAGTAACTGGGGGCTGAAGCTGTAATGACCAATGACAGAAGTTATTAAGGAGAACGTTTGGGAGAGTCATGTATTTCAACAACTTTTCTATGCAAGAAGAAAATAAGGTAAAAAAAGAAACTACGATGTATAAATACCTTTCAACTTTTCAAGCTGAATCTTTTTCCATGTCTGGAGGGTAGCTTCTTATACCTTTAGGGACAGCTTTAGTCCCATGATGATTTCGCTTATGCTGGTTTCATCTACATTTCTTATTTCATTGGGTAGTAAAGGCTTGTTGGATTTGTAGTTAGTATTCCTTTCACTTGTCATTTTAGGTAATATTTTTTTTCATCAGATAATATTTACAGTAATAGTAGCCCTCAAATGTTGCATTTTCAACTGAAAAATAGTATTTTTTCTGAATGGGTTGTGTTGCTGGCTCAATTACTGTTTCTTAGATCTCACATTGTTATACTGGAGTATCATAAAGATTTTCAACATTATCAAATTTTTATCAGAGGAAGATTTTAGTGTTTTTCTACAATCAAGTGAACTCTCTTTTGTTTGCTTGTTTGTTTGTTTTGCATTTTCTTTTGGTTTTTGATTTGTAACTGTGGGAATCAGAAGAGAATTTATAAGGTATTAATTTGAGCCTTCTGCTTTCTAATGGCTGTGCTGGTTAAGCCCCTTATTTCCTAAGTATATTTTCGTAGGTTAGCAAAATAAGGCAAAGATCTTGACCATCTTCATTTGCTTTGGGCTCTATTTACTTGGTTTTTTGTTACTTACCTCTCAGTTAGTCTAGCAGACTGAGCACAATATGAACTGCTCATTGCACATGTGAAACTTCAATCATTAGCAGATCTATGAAGCTCTTCTGATGTACATTGCGGACCATTATCTGGCTGCTCATTACAAGTATTGCATCTGGCCAATACGGCTTTGTCATGATATGCTACAGTGCAGACTAATGTGTTGCTTAGTTGTATTACTTCAGCAAAAAATATCACACATGCACAAACACAGCTTTAATAATCAACGGATGTGTGACTCCCTCTGAATTCAGATGATTGGTTACCAGTTCCTGCTGTAGTCTGCTCAGGACATTGCAAATTAACACAGACCCTTTACAGATCTGCCTTGTACTTTGTACAAATGTAACAATTTGTCCAATAAAGTCTGTAACTTGCTTTTCCTTAGCTTTAAAAGTTATTCTCATGAATTTTTCAGACTGTCTAGCTGCATTTTCCTCAGAATCCGTATTTTCTCACTTTTTGCCACTATTTTTTCACAGTTAAACTCCATTAATTGATTAGTTTTGCAAGTTTGAGATTTCCAAGAAAATGTGTTTCTTTGCAGACATGATTCTTTTCAGTCTTTATTCAATTTATTCTTTATTCAATTAATTGACTTGTTGATTGTTTCCTTACATTACTTTTGATAGTTTTTTTAAAGATACTTATATGCCCTTAGTATCACAAACACATAATCCTCCTCCCTTGCATTTTGTTCATCTGCAAAGTTGTGGGATAAAGATTCACTCCATACATTTTATCTGCAGTGTTATATTTTACTTTCAAGATTAGGAACTGAATTAGAGGTTTTTAAAGTATTTTTGAAGGGGTGTTAACATTTTCAAGTATTACTGAGCATCCATATATGTGTCGAGGATATTTCTGGTATCCAGCAACAATGACCAAGAGTTCTTTTGAGTATATTTTGGTGCACTGGAGCTGGATTCTTGATCTAAATGTCACTGGAGCTCTTTTCTAAAGCAATACCACAGCAACGGTTGCTTGTGAAGTGTCTGCTTGTAGTTGTCCCATTCCCTTTTGTTTTAATTACAGTGTTTTAGTGCTGTTTTGTTTTTCCTCCCAAGTCTTACAGAGGCAATGTGATTTTAACTTCATCTTAATTTAAATCTCAATAGATAGGTCACCATCAGCAAGATACTTTCAAGGTCTTTTCATGAGTTTGGTGCATTTAACAGCTTTATTGCTTTCAGTTTGTTTGGATCAAGTCTGAGTTCTTTTTCTAAGATGCAAGCAAAATAACTCATTTGTTCTATTCCGTTTGCATTCTCCCGAGGTTATATTTTAAGCTGTATTCCCTGCATGTTGTGTGGAATAGTAATATGATTTTTGTCATCTCCCTCTGCTGCTGTGTTTATGAGAATGTTATTGAGAATGGCTTCAATTTCTGTTGCTCATTCTACTGTTCCATGAGTCTTTTCTTGGAATATTTGAAATGCAGATGTTATAGCAAAATACACTCTCTTGAAGCATTTTTTTCCAGATACAGTGTTTTAAAGAGTTAATTTGCTGCCCTCTTAATCTATGGTATTCTGATCTGCCATTCTCTGGATTGAGCATCTGGTGCACTGAATACCCTTGCTGCAGAGAATTTCTAAGGCTACATACAGAAATAACTTTTAAATGCTTTAGAACTGGAATGGGCATTTGGTGTTTAGGAGCACAAGCCAGCTGTTACAATGTACTTATTATAGTTGCATGTTCTTATAGGGACAGAAGTATGCTGAATTGCTGTCACTTTGCCCCTGAATGAAATAAAGTTAAATTGTTTTTGCAATACTTAGAATCATAGAAAAATAGAACTAAAAGGGACCACAGGAAGTCATCTAATTCAACCCTCTGTCAAGGCTTCTAACTAAATCATTCATGACTATATTATCTCAACCAAACATTTGCCTAAATTGCTCTAAAAAGCTTCCAAAGATGGAGATTCTGTAGCTTCCCTGGGGAACCCGTTCCAAGGTTTATCTACTCTCATAGCAAGAAAGTTCTTCGTAACATACAACCTAAAATTCTTTTTGCTGAAATGTAAGACCATCAATCCTTGTCCAGTCTCCTGCAGTCACAGAGATTAGTTCATTTTTATCCTCTTTATAACCACCCTTTAGGTTTTTGGTGACTGTTAAGAAATCCCACCTCAGTTTTCTCTTTTCCAGGCTAAATAATCCCAGTTATTTCAGCCTTTATAAAGCATGTTTGCCAATCCTTTAATCATTTCCAGTGAACTCTCTCTAGTTTGCCCATATCTTTCTGGCAGTGCAGTGCTCAAAACTAGGCATAGCACTCCAGATGAGGTCTTACCAGTGCCAAATAGAATAGAAGAATCACTTTCATTGACACATTTATTAAATGTGTATATCTTTAAGAGTGTAAAATGTAGCAAGTATATAAAAAAAGCTTTTAATGCTATAATTGTTTCATCTGTCAATGTGCTAACTGCTGCCGTCTTGGGTAGGCAGAGTGTGATGTTTTTTAATTGTTTTTTTCAGGGCTCTAGGACCTATGTACGGACAGTTCATCCCCAAGCTTTACTCTCACAAGTTCTAAACATTCTCCCACCTTTTCAATTATATTGAATTTTGCCTTATGGTGCAGTCTATTCTTCATTTTGGACTTTATTGTTAACATCAGCTGTTGCAGTACATTGACATTGCATTGGCATATAGTTGATTTTGAAATATCCTTTAGGCATCTTATATTTTCAGACATATTGTATTTTGTCTTAATTTCAAATGCTGTGATATGTTCTTTCTATGTATTCCACTTACCTTTAACACTTTAAATCAGGTTTAATGATTTTTCAGGCTTTCACCCCCAGGACTGGTACCTCTATTACGTGTTTTTCCATGTACATTTCTATAAAATTGCTTTTCCCTTCTATGCAGGGTGGCTGCCTTTTATATTCTGCTGTTCTCACACAAGCTTAGTGTCAAGAAATGGGGTAAACTTATCCTATATTCCACCTTAGTGATGCAGTTTATTTGTGTTTTGGTGACAACTCAGAATTTTAATGGTCTCTCTCATCTAGTATCTTTTCTTTTAAGATAATTGCATATGTCTCATCACTATCTGTTTGCCTTATTCTTTATTCTGGCTAAAAACACTGTTATTGCTGCACTGCTTTCCTTAGAGGAGTTTTCAAATTGCATAAACTGTACAGTGTTACATTCCTCTCATATATCATAGCATACATTTGAGATAGCTCAAGTGACAACAAAGGAATTATTCTAGATTTACAGCAGTGTAACTTCAAACAGAAATCACGCCTGTAGCTTTAATTACATTTTCTATTCTGGTAGATACATATATATATATATATTAGTTAGCTTGCAATATAACTGTATAAACTGAATACACACACACGCGTGTGTGTATTCAGTTTATACAGTTATATTGTAAGTTAGCTCATCTTCCACAGCTGCAATTGGTTAACTGGGATGGGTTGATAGATACATCATTGGGATAAATCACTGTTCTATATATGTGTTGGGGATACCATAAATGCGAAGTAGATATTAAGAGACATGTATACAAATGTAACCCACTGGGGAAAAAATGAAAACAAAGATAAGAAAAATCTGCATGTTACCTCCAGTAGCTCAACTAGTAGGGCACCAGACCTAATAGCAGACTTCAGTGGGATGCAAGCATGTCCCCTTTCTCTCAAGAGATGAATGGAATAATGCCATCCACAGAAAGCTTTGCCATGGGAGGCACAGCACTGCCTCAGATGTTGAGGGGTGAACGGGGCACCAGAAACAGACACCAGGGAGCCTATATTGCTGCCTATTCCTCAGGAATAGCAACCTTAACCTGTGCTCCTATGGCAACAACAGTAGATGCTGCTGCTTGGCTGAGGAGAGATCAACATCCAAAATGTATCTCAGGGCTAGCTACTGATATGAGCACCACATTGCTCCATACTAAGGGAAGCATTCACTGCAAAGTGCTATTCGTTTGGGGAAAGGGATCAGAACGTGGCACTTAGATTTTACGGGCACGTCCAGATGATTCCGCACGTGATTCTTGCAGTGTCTCAAACCCCTTTAAGACACTCCAAGAGGCATGTGCAGGAACAAGAAATGTTCCCCGTGCTTCAAGTCTGTAGCGTGGGGGCAAAATTAGACCCCTGGATATCCAAAAAAAAAAAAATGCCCATAAAAAAAGTGGGGCAACCAGAGGCTGGGCCCTCTATAGAGACGCTCTGGTTTCCATAGAGACACTCTGGTTAGCCCTTACCTTGGTGCTGAAGCAAGCTGCCTGTTCATGAGGGTGGGCATCATGCCAGCAGCAGGGAGCTGGACCCAGGCTCCACTGCTGGTAAATAAGGGGTCAGGGGCCTGGAGGAGGGGGGAGGAGACCATGGGGGAGGGCAGGTAACAGCCCCAGCAACCTCAGCCAGGGTGCTGCTG
>NW_017728948.1:37096953-37102558 GCF_001723895.1 Crocodylus porosus
GCATGTGGGGGATGGTCCTCGGTGGGGAAGCCATTGTGGGGTCTGGGAGAACAAGAGGTGGGGCTGGGTGGGGCAGCCATTGGGGGGGCTGCAGGAGCCAGTGGGGGATGGGGCCAGATGGGGCAGCAATCCAGGTGGCAGGGGGAGAAAGAGGTGGTGGGGCATGTGATCTATGCAGGGGGGACATTCCCCCTGTTGTGGGGGGCATAGACCATGAGAGGGGGCTGCAATCCCTGTGGGAGGCAGAAAAACATATATATTTATGTATACATGAATTCATGAAACATGTATTTAGAATTCACTTTATTTTTATGATAGAGACATTGGTAGTCTTACACATTGCTTTAACACTGTAGATATATCAATAAAACATGTCCAACTGATCACTCTCTCTCTCTCTCTCTCTCTCTCTCTCTCTGTCTTTTGTTTTAATTGTGGAGGAATGTGGATTTCAGGGTATTTTACAGAGTGACTTTGGGATTTTTTTATCGGGGATTTTTCAGTTCTCCAATAGGGAACACCAGATTTCCTGCTAGGGAGGCCAGTGGCAGGACCTTGCCTGCTCAGAGCTGGTACCTTGGACCCAGCTGAAGGTGGCTGACAGTTTGACAGTTCAAAGCACACTGAGAACTTTTTTCGGGTGATAGCTGCCCAGTTGGCCAGGCAGGGGCACACGTGGCAGTAGTGCCACATGAAGGCTAACCCTGCAGCCACAGCCCACTGGCAGTTGGCCTAGAGGGGCAGATGCCTTTACTGTCTGTGCAGTTCCCATACAGGTCTGGCAGGTGCACAGCAGGTCACAGCCAGGCAGCAGCCCCCACTGCCAGCTACCTACTGCGGCAGTGGGTAGAGGGTGCAGGAAGCTCTCAGAGCTGCTTCAGCAGTCCAGCTGGCACAAGGGGTAGTGTCTTTAGGTACCAAGTGGCCAAGCCCCAGGTGCTCCTGAGAGTGAGTAACCCTAAGCTACTTAACAGAGCAGCTTTTTGTACTAATGGAGCCAGGACAGAGTAACTTTTTATACTGCTGGGGAGAGCACAGGTGCTGGCCCTGGGCTGTAGCTTCCCCTGGCTGCAGATCCTGGAGGAGCCAGGCAGGTTTATTTTGCCCCAAGTGGCACAATTTGCTCCACAACAAAGTGCATGTCCAAGCACATGTACTGAGGGAAAAAGCCCTGCCTCAAATCTGCACCACTTCTATTTGAGGTGCTGCAAGCTCACATGCCCACATGTATGGACGTGCCCTACTAGTGCAAATCTCAGGAAGTGAAAATAAGACATCAATTGCCTCCTAATTTAAAACCACAACATCTTTCAACTGAATACAGCTTGAACTCCCTTTTCACAACAGAAAAATTCTGACTTAAAAATGGAATGGTGTGTCACTGCTTCCTGGGATGTACAGAACCCAGGGAGGATACAGGGAGTTGGAAGACTGGCAATGGGATAGGGAGTCAAAGCAGGGTATAGACAGTAGATTCAGTTACAAATATATCATCTCTCACCCAAACTTCCAAAGGAGAAGGGAGAATAAGATAGTTATGTACAAGTAAGGTGAAATCACAGCTTCTGCAGGATCTAAGGATGGAACAGACTGATTCCTTCCCCAGTCTCCCAAGGAACTCCTCTGTTAAGTCTCTGCACTCACTCTTGATGTGGAAGGGAAGATTTTTCTACACTTCTTACAAAGTCTTTTATTTTAAAGAGAATTCTAATCTTACTGGTTTTTGAAGAACATCTTCCTTATGAAATGTCAAATTATGAGCTTAACCTGCAGACACTGGCACTCAAGAAAATGGGCACAGAACTGTCACTAACTGTGAGAACACTGGGGGAAAAGACTTTGGAAATCCAGGATAAGAACTCATACCATCCACATGCTTGCCTGAATTATACATTAATACAGCTTATACTTTAAGAGTATCATCTTCTGAGTGGTAAGGTTAAGAGAACTACAGAGCAAAGCAGATCACTTTTGGCAACTATCATCTCATATTGCAAGTGAGATGACAGTTACATATTGATAGTGTTAAAAAAACAAGTTGATATTTATGTTCATTCATTAAAAATCATTCCATTTTATTAATCAGGATTACTTGATGTTCTGAGACCTGCATGAGATAACACCCATATAGCAAATTGAGAATTGATTCAGAAGTTTCAATAAGACTAACATGACCACTTGGTGAAGAGGTAATGATTTATAATATATAGGCAGAAAAGCTATTACAAATTCATATCTCATATCTCAAGTTAAAATGTTCTCCAATTTATTCTGGGGATATTAAAATTATTGCAAGCCACATTTGAGTTCATTCAATTCCTCAGAAAAAGAGTCTACTTAAAAAAATCTTAAAGAAAACTGTATGGGAATCATTATAAGTATATTATTATATTCCAAAACAATGCTTCAATACGTTAATATTGTTTTCAACAGGAAGAAAAAAAATACTTATGGTAGCTCATCCTTTCTCTCCCAGAAGCTTGTTCACTAATGAAATTTATCTGAATGATGCTACACTGTTATTCTTACCAAGCTCATGAAGATTTCATTACAACAAGGAAATATTTCAGGATAAAAAAAGATAGTTGTAAGACTCATGCACATGTTTTAAACTAGTATAATCCTAATTATTATTAAAGTTTTCCAGGCTGTTTACAAGCACAGATGAAGAACCTGTGTGGCTATAATAGGCCAAATGTTTTTCACGCCTTTGAATAATAGTAAGATATAAATCATTTTGCTAAGAAAACTAGCCAAACAAATATGTAACAATGTATGGTTATACCTGAAATTAAATTCCCACATAGTTCACTGATGGCACATAACTGATTTTATAAACCAAGTAGTTTTAACAGAATTAACATTTTTTGAAGTACATATAAATATTTAAGTTTCATAATAAATATATTGTCAATACCTAATTGTTAAATATTTCCATTTAAGGTTTCTTTCCCTTTAGAGCAAGAACTGTGACTTCTAGCCTCCCCCATGTTCAGTCTCCTGACCATCCTTGCATCAGTCCTTAGGTCGCTGACCCTGGCACTGGTTTCACCCACATCTCCATGGGCCTTAGTTCTGCAGCCTCCTCCTTGTATCTGGCCCTTGGCCCTGTTGTTTCTCCAAGGGAAATAAACAACAAAAACCCAACAATCAAAAAACCAAAAATCACAGAATGTATGGCATGCTTCTACGTAGACTCCTAAACACCTCTCACTGGCACTTCCGGTCTTCTCTTGGTGGTTATAAAGAAGACCAGAACCAAATATGTGATGATATGTAATGTCATGGTAGGCCCCTAATTCAAATCTATCTATCTATTTATTTATCTATGTTGGGAGGGGTTGTTTTTCTTTTTTCTTTTTGTTTTCTTTTTTTCCTTTTTTTGCTTTTGTACTTGTGTACCACTGATATTTCAAGTTATGTCTGAAATAAGAAAACAGCCTCACTGTGCCTCTACTCCTTGTCTATGAAATAGGGATAACAGCACTTTCCTGCCTCTCTAGGCCATTGTAAAGACAAGTGTATTAGCATGAGGGAGCTGTCTAATGCATAATGTGGGCCCCTAATTTAAATTAAATGGAAAAATTTTAGAATGAGCAATAGCTGAGAATGTTGAGAGTAATGAACGATGAAATAAGCTTATATTGTGTATGCACATTGTTAGTTCCATTTCTCCAAAATTAAGAGCTATTTGACTATCCAGAAATGTGACTCCAGAGGACAAGGACAAGGATTATTTGTAAAATTTAATTAGGACAGTGTTGTGGCACACCAAGAGGACAATGATAGAGACAAGCAGAAAACTAGTGGGAAGTAAGGGATGATATGCAAGAAAGACTGGACCTGTGTAATGCTTTGAAAAAAAAGAACATAGAAGCCAGTTATGGAAGTTATGGGTGGCAGACAACTGAGTGGAAAGCATAGAAGTTTTAGCTCTCTATTGAGAAGAATGTTGTGAGAGGTCAGAAAGGAGAAGGCTGTATACGATGAGGTGACATTTCATAATCGGCATCACAGATTTTCATTAAAATAATTTAATCAATGTATTACTTATTCCTTGGTACATTATGCGATCTAGTACTTCTTATTACATGCTGTGAGAATATAAATTAATTAGAAATTCCTTATCTTCCTTGATTTCTGGAAAACAAAATGAAGGGATGCAGTGTCACACTAAGACAAAGGCAGTCAGGTCTGGGCTCACTCAGGCCATCAAGGCACCAGGTCAGAGTGGGTGAGGATAAACCAAGTGCAGAAAATGCAGTGAGCTAATTAGATATTAAAAACTAAAAGCAAGCAAGTTGAGGGCACAAAAGGAGTACACAGAGAGTGAAGTAGTGGTTACCAGTTAGTTCAGAAACCAAGAAAACAAGTCAGGAGTGGAATCTAGGAGCAAGCTGGAGGGAACAGCATTGTCATCATGTGTCAAGTTACAGCCCTGTAGCCAAGACACTTTCTATTTTTGTTCAGGGGTCTATATGTGGAAAATACAGGGTCAGCTAACCCCAGCCAGCCAATCCTATGACACAGAGTTTGCAAAGGGTTATTCCCTGCTGGACACTTTAGGCCTGCCTTGATTAGCCTAAAGAATCAGCCATAGAATCAGTGCCGTAGCAAGGGGAGGGTGGCAAGCCGGGTGACAAAGCAAAGGGGTGCCAAGAGGTGCTGTCCATCTGGGCTTGGATGCTGGATGGAGATCCAAACAGCTCATCTGGGGGGCCATGGGGATGAAGGAAGGGCAGCTCGCACTGCTGCATGCACTCCCAGGCAACTATGTGGAGGGGAGGTGTGCCCTCCAGATCTGTGTGCGGGGTGAAGTTTGGCCCCAGGCGCCAAACTTCTTTGCCATGGTACTGTGGAGAGTATTAAGCTGAAGCCCCAGGTTCCAGGCTGTGGCCTGATAGGCAGATCCCCCATAAGTCTGAGATCTGTAAGACTTGTTAGGGAAGCTTCCATGAAGGTCTGATACTGTGCAGAATCTTAATAGCTTAATAGCAAAATCATCAAGGTGGCTAACCAAAATGTTGTTCAGGTTTTGCCCGGTAATATACCAAACACCCTGAATTCCACAAAGGAAATATTTCTAAAACAATATGCTCTTTCCACCCTTTGTGTTTCTTATTAAAAAGAATAACCTGCTATAGAGACCAGCTGTACATGATTTGTTCTCCCATTATTGTCTCCGACAAATGTATGCAACCACATTTTTAAGAGTACTCATTATTTGGCTTTTGAGTATCTAGCGCTTCTTAAAATTTAATCAAAATGAGCCATGAAACCCGAGTTAAATATAATTAATGCTTAATGACTACATTTTTTGTGACCACACTAAACTCTGAAACATTATAATATTTATACCATATGCTTTACATACAAAATTTAAAAGAACTTTGAAAAAATAATGCTAAAAAATTTTAGTAATTTTAAAAAGCCCATTTCTTATGGTTTCATAGTTTCTAGGGTCGGAAGGGACCTGAGCAGATCATCTAGTCCAACCCCCTGCCATGGCAGGAAAGAGTACTGGGATCAAACGACCCCAGCAAGGTGTTCATCTAACCTCCTCTTAAACACCCCCAGGGTAGGAGCCTGCACCACTTCTCTTGGA
>NW_017728948.1:37104638-37126850 GCF_001723895.1 Crocodylus porosus
CCTGGGGCCCGAGGGGGGCCCAGCAGGGAGGTGGCTGTTCTGGTCCCTACTTAGGAAGATGGAGGCAAAGAAATCGTTAAACAATGACTGACCCATGAAAGCATCCACAGACTACTAAGAATTGAAATGTGCTATTTCTTAGATATGATTTTATTGAACAAAGTTCTAAAACTCACAAGCATCTTTTGACTTGTATCAGAAATGGAAGAAGTCATTTGTTACCCCAACTATTTTAGTAACTTAACATTCTTAATAGACTTACTTTGGTAGAAAAGTGAACTATCTCACTTTATGTATCTTAATGTGTTCAGTTGCTTTGTTAGGATTAATGGTAGCTATTAGTTGAACTAATATGTACTTCATGAACTGCAGTAAGTGAAGTAAGAAAGGGGTTTCTCTAGACCCATTTTTTCTGCAGTCTAAATTGCCTTGATTTATAAGTTGTTTTGATGAAAGAAGTATTTGATTTGCTTAAGTATGAATTGATTTCAAAAGGCATTCTTGCATCAACCCATGCTTCTGATAATGTTTCTGATATTATTTTTCTGTAGAAAATTCATCTTGTTAAGTGCATTTATCCAGTCCCTTCAGCATTCCCCCTGAAGTAGCTGGCTATTATATTTTGCTGTAGCAATGTCTTGAAAAGTCTTTTTTTTTTCCAAATAGGAATTAAAGAACATACAGTGACATATGGCAATGTTTTAGCTTGTGATGCCAAGAATGTAGATCACGTTATATATTTTGATATCTTAGTGAGGGATTTAACATTGCTTATTTTGTTAAAATAAGAAACACATACTTTCAGCTCAAAATAATGAGAATTAATCCATTTAGATTCATTTTGCCAGTGATGCCAATCTAGAGTGCTGATTTTTCATCTTTTCTGACAAGTGCTTTGCATTCTCCTCTATCATAAAAACTTAAGATGGTAGGACTGGAGGGGAGCTTATGAAATCATCTAGTCCAGATGATTTCCAAAGCAAGATCATCCCTGGTTAAATCATCCCAGCTGAGTGTCTGCCTAACCTCCTCTTGGGAAATTTCCAGGGATAGAGATTTCACAGCTTCTCTGGCCTGTTCCAATGCTTGAACATCCTCTTAGAACATTCTTCCTAATCTCCAAACTAAATTTCATCTGCAGCATCTTGAAGCTATTGCTTCTAGTCCTGTTCCTGACAGCCACAGAGAAAATACCTTCTTCATCCTCTCTATATTTCTCCTTCAGGTACCTGAAGACTGTTATCAAATCTCCCCTCACCCACCCTGATCTTCTCCAGAATAAATAATCATAATTATTTCAGCCTTTCTTCATAAATCATATTTCCCATGCATTTTTGTAACTGCTCACTGGATTCTTTTCAGTCTGTCCACATCTTTCTTGAAATGTGGGGTACATGCCCCAAACTGGACACAGTACTCCAAGTGAAGCCTCAGCCTTTCATGTCCTTCTCTCATGTAAAAAGTATCCCATAAACCTGAAATTGCTTGTGTTAACTGTGTTCTGTGTATATTTTTAAGGTAATTATATCTGTTTTTAAGATACGGAGATCAATTCCCTATTGCCTTCACTTTGTGGAATCATTTCCAACTGCACAAAATATTACTAGAAGTTGCTCAATAGTCTACAATATCATTTAGTTAGATCAATCTGGAGGCTAACTTGCTATCTGTTTTGCTTTATACTGTATTCTTCTGAATACTGTTTTGCAGCCACACCTTGGATGTATGGCTTTATCTGGAATAATGGGTTTCTCTGTTATTGAGTGAAAATGTAGCAAAAGAGTAATTTCAGTTAAAACAGGGATGGCTCAAAAATATAACACCCAAATCCTCTGCCTTTTTACAACCTTTGTCCTAAAACCAGAAAATTGGTTTGATATCATGCTGGGTATCATTTTGCCGAAACCTCTATTTAATTTTAGCTTCTACTAGAAACTGAATGGCAGCAGTTTGAACCACAGCATTAGGCATATTGTCCCATTTCTGAAAACAGGGCATTTGATTCTGTCATAGTTGCTGCACTAAGTGTTGAAGAAGTCTCTTCTTTCTTACTGAGGTAGATGTATTGTCCTGATGTTTGCATATGTCCAAATGTCAATCGACCATAAACCAGGCTATGAAGCGCTTGAACTTTCTGCTTGGCAACCAGAGTCAAAATGTGAATGTTAGAATAGAAGAATAGTAAAAAAATAGTGATCTGGTATCTCTTTTGATCTAGAAATGCAAAACTGTAGGACTCTACAGTAGACTTCCCAGGGTTTGCCTTTTCATATTTTACACTTCCCTCAGACATTGATTCTGACATAGTTTACCATGAAAATTAATCACTTAATATTTCTGTACTTGATAGGAACTTTTAGGCCACAACAATTCCTAGCTAAGAAAATCTTCTGGACAATTCAATACTGCAAAATGACATTCTGGGGAAAAAATATTAGGATCTTTTGCTGAACTCTGAGTGACTGTGGTAGATTTCAGCTGCTTGAATTGGACAACAGAAGATGCATCTTGAGATCTAGACAGGATGTCTTGGCTCCATTCCACATGAAATTAAAGCAAAAGCACTGCAGTTTAGCAGTTGTTTCATTTAGGATTAAATTGCCCAGATTTGCTTCCACTAATAGTGGAAAAATAGGACATCTGAAACAGTTACTACATGTCAGCTGACTCACAGTAATCCCCTTATCTACTTCTGACCATAGAATTGTTCCATTTTCTATACCCTAAGTTACATTTCTTCCCTCATATCACCTGAAGAAAATGTCAGTTTAAACCAGCAATGCCTGAGGGAAGCAGATACAAATATGCTACATAAATGCAGAGGTAGATAATTTTTTATTCTTTTACATTGAACCTTTCTTCCAGTGTCAGGGGGCTCTCTCTTTCACCTCATCACCTTAACTTGGCAGGAATCAAACTTATTTTCCCTGTTCAATCCAGCCACAAAATCATGCAGATGGTTTATCCTAAAATATGTGCAAATTTCAGGAGGGTTCCTCATGTTCTGTAAGTTCTCTAGGCTGAAGGAGAATCCTGAATTCCTCATCCTTCAATCTTCATTCTTATTCGCGTGTATTACTGTTCAAGCTGAAGCTGAATAATTGTGCAAGGTGACAAAAATACATCCCTATATGTTATGATGTCCATCAAAAGATTTTAATTATTTTGCTTTTCTCAGTCCTTGTCCTTACAAACCATAAAATATTTCAAATTGCTGCAGAGGTAGAGGCGAGTATTTTTTGCCCTTTTACATAAAGGGAACAGATCAATAGTGGGGCTGAGATCCATAAAGGAAGTTAGGTACCTCATTGCCACTTTTGTACTTACGCCCTAAATGTAGATCCTGGAAACATTGGTTCTGCTGCCATATCATCTTGGGGCCACTTCCTATGCTTATGGCAGGAAAAGTGCTAAGGTACCTGTGTTTCTGCTCTGGACATGCCTAGGAAGTGTCTAGAACTTGACAGTGCTGAACTCCTAGGTATCTATTTCAAATTTAAGCCCATCTGGAAGGTTTATGTGTGCATGTGTGGTGGGAGGAGTATGATGGGGAGGAGGACCTGGCTACCAGTCATTTGTCCAACACCTGTATTTGACTACATATTCATAAAACAGCTTTAGCTGGAGTATTTGAAGCACTCTACCTTTTATTTCTAAAGGTTAGTAGTAGAAGTAGCTAATAAGGGTTCAACTTTCAGACGAATCTAATGGAAATGCTCTAAATACTGGACTGTTTGAGGAAAGGCAGGTTGTGGTATAATTACTACTGACATTTTTTGAAGAGGGACTGGCAAAGAAAAATGAATGGATATGAATTTCAAGTAATATTAGTATTTAAGACCCATAGAGGAATGGGAGTTAGGCCAGTTACGTGCCATCCTTCTTCCCAACATTTCCTACTGACATTCTGAGGCACTTAATTCTACCAAAGCAATGGAAGTTAAGACATTTAATCAGAGCTGTAGATTTTAATAGGTAAAAAGGGAGCTGCTACACACTCAGCACTGTAAAACACCTATACGTGTGACAGACCTCTGCTCCAATGAATGCTAATTAGCATGTGTTGGGCACACTCAATTAATCAAGTCTACTGTGAGTCTGCTGGACAGTGCTAATTAGCACATTTTAGCAGCCTCTGCATCACATGTATTCAGTGTCCCCATGTTTCAAAATGATGGTGGGGGCACTTTAACTAAAGCTCATTGAACAAGCTTTAGTTAAAGCATTCCTGCCGCTATTTTTCAGCATGGGATGCTGAATATATGTGATGCTGTGGGCACTTTAATTAGAACAGATCTAAGAGCCACTCTAACTAAAGCACTTCCCCCCCGACACACACACTTGCCCCAGAGCACATGTATTGAAACCTGTAGAGATTAAGAAATAAATAGAGAGGGGAAACAAGAAAAGAAAAGAAAAACTACATACATTACAGCCATTTGAAGTAGGACTGCAATAAAATGTAGGCGGCTGAGTCCAAACCTGCAGTCTTGCTCAGCTGCCATCCAACTCTGGAAATGCTTTTATTGTTAACATTTTTAACTTAAAATTTACCAGCTGCCAAAGTTCTGCTTTTCTTGATTCCCAAATGTGCCCGTCTTGACAGATGACTTATCTTGACAGGTACTATCCTCATAGCTAAACCCAAGAAGCTTTCAGAAACAGAATGTTCCCTTGTGCTAACGCCTTTGAGAGACTTGATTTGGAAGGTTGATTTGGAAACTTTATTTGCTCTTTGAGAACACCTAATGCACTCTGCTAGGACTGGCCCTCTCACAGAATACTGTAGTAGAGAGAAATTTAATTTAAAGAATGAGGAAAATCTGTCCCCCTCAGCCCCGTTGCTTACAGAAATCTATTAGAGCACTTAACCATAATGCAGCAGACCTATACTGATTCACCTCTGTGACAGACTGTGGTTTCTTGTAATATCTCTATGTTAAATGTGTTCATGTTATAATAATGTTGCATGCCTCAGTTTCCCTGATTTCACTGGGAAAGAAAGGGGTAATTGTATTCAGGGCTGGGGTGTTAATGTGTTAAGTAAGACAGGAGGAGAGAAGTCTGAGGGGCTTTAGAAAGAACAAGGGCTGTTACCTGACAAAGGCTACCAGGAAGCTTGATGTGCTTGGGGCCCAAGTACTTTGTATGCAGTGATGTTACTGATCAACAAAGGTTTCTTTTGTCTTAAGAAAAGTTGCCTGCTTCATTACATTTGGCTCCAGGTTTACTCTGTCCCCTTGAAGAGATAAAGCCCTCTCCAAGCCAGAAGGGAGCTACTCAGAGGGTGCCACAGGGATTCAGGGCAAGTGCAGGCCCAAAAGGCAAAGGTTTGAAGTCCAAGGAGGCATGGGCTGACCCTGTCTAGTGCACAGGGGACCCAAGCACATGGTGCCTCGGGGAATCTGTGACAACCTCCCTTGCCAGAAAGGGTTCAGATTGACATTTCCCACCTTCCTGAAAGGGAATAATTATAGCAAACACATATTACTAACTAAACTCTAAAATGGCTTTTACTACTTCACTCAGGAAAATTGCTTTGCTTCACTTCTAACTGGCTGGGAGTTAACCAGTATGAAAACAAATTACATTTCTGATAAACTCACTACGCTACAATGTAGAAAATGGCTACCATGGATACAATGGCATTTTGCCCATTCTCAGAAAAATCTCTTCTACATTCTGAGCTAGATTTTCATTATCTTTAAAATTAACATCACAAAAGCTCCTTGGGTAATATGCTAATATTATATTTATATATTTATTATGTCTTCCAATGTATCAGTTTCCATAGGCTTCTGCCCTAATCTATTTATATTCCCTCACTAAATCCTTGGTCTTTAATCTAATCAAGTATTTAGACATTTAGTTTTGCACATCTGTTTTAAGAGCAATGGGAAAACTTGGTTAATAGTTAAGTTAAATATATATTTAGATATAAACATGATGCTGTTCTAGTTCAAATGATTTAGGGAAAATTTAAAGATTTCATGATGAATCTTTATTAGGATTTGGACTGCGTTCTCTTTGTATAATGCCTATCAGCTCTCCCTGACTGGGGTTACCTAGGCACCGCAACAACAGAATCATCCGTCTGCATGAGGTTGCTAATACACCCAAGGATAAGTGAAGCCAGACAATTGATCCCTTAGTACAAAATTCAGATTTCCAAAAAACTGATGAAGCAGAACCTTTTTTAGCTTACCAAATCAAAGTTTACCTAGAGGTGTCTAAATAAGAATGGGGGAAGTTAAGTACTACCAAGGACAAAGTCTCAACATGGAAAATTTCGGTGATTGTTTAACAGATACAGTAATGATTGCATAACCATATAATACACTATCCAAATGCTGTCCAGATAATAAATACTATGCTTATGCAACAACGCACTGTACACCTGTTGTAACAGGTATCTCATAGGCTCCTAAACTTCAACGTATGCAGTTCCACCAGTGCCTGGAGGTAATTGGTTCTATATCTTTCTTCTTACTCCAACAGTATTGAAGCCAGTAGACTCCACTGGTCACAAATTGAAAATATGCTCTTCACTGCCCACGCCTGGTTTTTCAAGTCTTTGACTCTTAAAGTCTGGCATTTTTCTTGCATTTTCAACTTGTTTGCAAAACTATATTCAGGTGCAATTTTGGGCTCATTATTAATTATATTGAGCTCATCTCATTGGCAGGTACAATATCGTAGTTTACTTTCTAAATTACATTAATTGTACCCAAAATAACTGCCTGAAGGTCAGATTTAGAATTACCACTTAATCCAGGTATAAGTAATAAGTAGTTGTTATATTGACTTAATTTGTGAGTAAAATTAAATTTTCATTGCCATAGTACAGATGAAAACAGAACATATGAAGTTAAGTCTGATCTTTTTCTGGTACTTCAAACAATTATCGGTGGATTAATACACTAATTAATGCTTGTGTAATTAATATTACTTAAGAGATTATTTAACATTTTTATGAGGATTTTTCAAGTGTTTTATTGCCTTCATTTTTGTTCTTGAACTTAGGTCTAACTGGAGATGATCATACTGCTTACATCATTCTGTGAAATGGCAAATTATTTCCAACTGATAGGGAAATATTTTCCTAAATGTAAAATGCTTCATATTCATGTTATTGACTAGTACTTTCTTATACATTTATTTTCAAATAATTGTAACTCAAAGAAATATAATGTGACAAAAAAATTGGTGAGGTGCTTAGTTGCATAGTTGACAGCACAGAGGTCACAAGTTCAAGGCCATAGCAGAAGTGTTCACAGCACAGCCTCTAAAATTCAACAGAAAATCTGTGCATTCTGCTAAATGCCTTCTCACAAGGACATGAAAAAGAAAAGGACAAAAACTGGTACGAATGTAGTCAACTCCAGATTGAGCTATGCCTAAAATGCCGACCTGGATTTAGTATCCAATTTGTTTTTTAATTTTCTGTTCTCAGTTATCATTTCCTCTTCTCATGTAAACCTCTCTTTATTCCCCTGCCTTTAGTGGTGCTGCCATGAAAAAAGAAAAAAAAAATGACTTACACTACTGGGAGGCAGTAGACATTACTAAAAAGTTAAAGAACTAATTACAGAAATTAGCCAAATTTGAATAATCCAACAATCCATGCCCACTACACCCAATAAAACAAAAGTACCTTTAAAATTGAATCAGGTTTTTCTTATAATATATGATGATGCAAATGATTAATTAACTTAAAAATAAACAGTTAGTCTAAGCCTTCTGCTTATAATTTTATCATGATTATTACTAAGGTTGTAATTTATGACTTTGGACCGAAGCAGTGGCCAATATTCAGGTTTTTTATGGGTTACTTCTCTGTTAGGAGAAGACACTGACTGTATGTGTTAGATTTTTTCAGGTGTAATCCTATTTTCTTACTAAAACACTATATACAAAGTCTTTTTTCCCCTAGAATATAGTAGAAACAAACAATAGCAGACTTTCCTGTATCAGAAACTGAAGCAAACTTCCACCCAGCTGTGGTCAAAACTTTTCCTCCCCTGATTTTTACCCAGGGTAATGCAAACACTTTTTCTTTGGTTATTTCCTGCCTTTTACACACATACACATACATGTGCTAGTGTGTGTGTATGTACACACACACACATGCCTGTCTATGCCAAATATTTCTAATCCATAATTTTGTAATTTATTCTCAAGGGAAATGCTTTTGCTCTCAAGACTCAAATTGTTTTCCAGCTTTATTTGCTGCCATACTTTCAGTAGTGACTGACATTGTTGCAGCTGTCACCAAGCAAAAGGGACTGCAATTGCTTTCTTGTTTTTTCCCACCAAAAAATAACACAAGAGAAATGCCCCATAATTGAAATGGTCAGGAAACTCAACTGAAATATTAAAGATACAGATTCAAATCCCTGCTGTCTCATTCAAAATAGGACCGTAAATGGCAATCTCCTGCATCCTATGCAAGTACTCTACAGCCTCTGCCTTACTTCATTTCTCCACCAGGAGGAGTTCCTACCTGTATAAATTAAAACTCCATTGGGCCAAACAGAGAGAGAGAGAAAAAATCTATATTCCAGTATTCCAAATCAGGAGCTTGAAATTATTTCCACCATATCCCACATATTTAGCTTAACCACTGGGACATAGTCTGTTCTCAGATATGAGATCTTTCTCTCTCCAAATTCTATTTTGGATAAGAGGGGGAAAAAAGGAAATAAATATGTATCTCTGAAAAGTTACAGTTCTGATTCATTTGCATTTTTCTCTGGGGAAAACACAAGACAAAACTGTTGACTAGCTGCAGCCCAAGGTTGTACCCCCGGTGCTGTGACTGGTTTACTTGATGAACATGCTCTTTGCCCATTAAAAGAAGGGATGGGATGGGGACAAAGATTATCATGCCTTAGTGATATTCCACACCTAAACAATACATGATGTTGGTGTGGGCAGGTCATGTCTGGCCAACCTTGTTTCCTTCTATGATCAAGTAACGAACCGCTTAGATGTAGGAGATGTGGTTGATGTCCCATTTTAAAAAGGCCTTTGATATGGTCTCCCATGGTGCTCTTATAAAAAAAACTGGGGATTGTGGGTGGCAGAGTCCATGGTCAGGTGAGCTGGTTAAGGAGTCAAACCTAGAGAATGTTAGTGGATGGGTCTGTATCATCTTGACAGGAGGTGGCCAGTGGTATTCTGCAGGGTTCAATTCTTGGCTTCATCCTGTTCCACATCTTTATCAAGGATTTAGGTGAGGACATGGAAAGCACACTGGCCAACTTTGGGGATGAAACCAAGTTATAAGGAAAGGCGATCATGCTAGGGGATAGGATGCAGATCCAAGCAGACCTGGACCAGCTGGAAAGGTGGGCAGAGTGGAACTGGATGCAGTTTGATAAGGATAAATGCAGAGTGTTCCATCTGGGGAGAAGTAACCAGTGACATGAACATAGGTTAGGAGGAGATGTCCTGGCTACCACAATGACTGAAAGGGACCAGTGCAACACTGTAGTCAACAGAGCTAATAGCATAGTGGGATGCATTAGGCAATGTGTTGCAAGCAGGGCTTGGGAGGTGATACTTCCTCTCTACTCAGTGATGAGTGGTAAGACCCAGCTGGAGTACTGTGTCCAGTTCTGGGTGCTGCACTTCAAAAAAGACATGGTCAATCTTGAAGGGGTCCAAAGAAGGGCCACAGGAATGATTAAGGGTCTGGAGAACAAACCTTATGAAGAAAGACTGTTCAGCCTGGGGAAGAGAAGACTGAGAGGGGACCTGGTGGCCATCTGTAAGTATGTAAGAAGTGAATATTGGGGGCTGGTAGAAAAACTGTCCACTAGGGCATCTCAGCAGAGGACAAGAAGCAATTTCCATAAACTGTTACCCTTTACAGTAAGGGTGACCAGAATCTGGAATAGACTTCCCAAAGTAGTGGTGCAGTACCCAAACCTTGGAAGTCTTCAAGAGGAGACTGGACAGACACCTTACTGGGATCATTTGATCTCAACTATACTACTGCCCAGAGCAGAGGTGTTGGATTCCATCTTCTGAGGTACCTTCCAGGCCTTAATTTCTATGATTCTATGTATACAGTCAAGTGATACTTGAGTATTACACAACCAAACCCTGCCATTCCTACTTAAGCAAAATGTCAATGAAGCCTAAAGCAGTTTACTAAAATGAAGGCTAAAAAGGACCTAACTCACAGTGAAGTGATATCAACAGGCTAGGGTATTGCAGAATGTTGCTAACAATTGTACTGATATATATATACAAGTACAATTGCAGCATGTCCTTCTGTCAATTACTGAGATTTATATATAAGTGTATGTGGCAGAAGGGCTGCATTTCTTGGATATATGAAGGGTTAAGTGGCTAGACTGTCAGCCTTATCTCTACAATCCAATTCTTTAACAGATTTAAGTCAGAACTGTGACCATCACTGAATTCAATCTTTTTTTTTTTTTTTTTATGTTTTAAAGGAAAAGGTATAAGATTCCAGTGATGTGTCATGGAAGGTCCACTTGAAGAGAAAGATAATGTAGATGATTTCCAGATGTAATTGCACAGCAATTTGCGACAGATTGTTTTTCTCTTCTTATATTGTCAATTATTTAATTCTCTGTACTTTCAGATAGAGAATCTCATCCCACTTAAAATGTCTTGAAGCATTTACAGTTGTAATGTTTTCAGCTTCTCTTTGTACTAACCGTTACATTCGGTGTCCAGCTTTCATGTGTATTTTTAGAATTAAATATTTGATGCACACTATATAGTCTTTGCATTGTGAGTTTATTCTAATTATTACCATTTCATTTGGATTATTGAACTGTAAGTTAACAAGCAGAACCAAAATAAAGCACCTTGATATAGCATATTCCCTAGTGCCACCATTTTTAAAGTCCTAATGTTAATGCAGCTGTCATGGTACAACTTTTTCCATTTTAATTAATCATTGACTCAGTATAATTACTAGCAATGTATTGAAACTATCTGCTTATTTTAATAGAGAGATTCAGTTTAATCTATCCTAAACTAATCCAAAATATAGCAGAGAAGAAATAATAAAGAGAACAATTACGATGTAGTTTAATTTTGTTACCTCATGCCTTGGTTAGCTTATAAATATAATTGTATGCCTTAGAGAATGGGTGTTAAACTCACTTGGTGCCCTGGGCTAGATCTGGACCAAGCAGCTCCTTTCAGACTCAATCTAGCCCAGGGATTGAGAAAGCTCTGGGCTTGACCCACCAGCAGTGGCGGATCTGGGTCCAACCCAGAGCACGTGACAGTGGTGACAGCTCCAGCTCTGCCCCAGGGCACACAGCACCAGCTCCAGCCCCCACTGTTTGCCCCATACTGGAGTTCAAGCAGCTGCCATCATATGTCTCATGCTGGAATTGAAACTGCTGCTGCTGCCACATGCCCCACACCACATTGGCATCTCCAGTGTTATTTCCAGCTTTGGCTCCAGAATGGAACGCATGGTAGGGGCTGCCTCAGCAATGTGGACAGGTGAAGCAGCTGGAGGGCCCTTGCTTGTCCTACTGTTAATTGCCATGTCCACCAGGGACCAAGGGCCCTAGATTCTGTGGCAGGCAACTTCCCCAGTCCACAGCCAAACTTCTGAAGACTGACAGATATAGTGGGATGGACAAAGTATCTCCATGGGCTGGATCTGGTCCATGGAACTTATGTTTGATATGCCTGCCTTATAATTTACTTGAACCTATAGGTTAGTTTACAGTGGGTGTATCTACACATTCATTAATGTGCAGTAGTTACTGAACATTTATTTTAGTACTTGCTTAATGAATTAATAAATAAATGCTCAGTAACTATAGTTACTGCACAGTAGCACTAATGCACAATTTTTTGTGATACTTACTCTGAAGTAACCTAATAACACTGCGCAATAGCATACTAACACGGCTTTTGACTAGCATGCTACTGTGCAATATTATTAGGCTACTGCACAGTAAGTGTCTCATGTAGATACACCCAATGAATCATAGTAAGCCTCATCTTGTGTAATCACCAATAGTTGCTTTCTGAGATTTAAAAATATTGTTCACTTTGAGCATGCCTGAATAGCCACACAGGAAGCCATACAATTGTGGATAAGGGCCTTGGTCTCTTTCTTTCAGAAATTAAAATATGCTGATTTTCTGTTACTACAGTAATGAGGCATTGATAGCACCTTTGTCTCAGTTTCATCTATTCTTTACCTGTGGCACACCCTAGACCTTTTATTTTATATCGTGTTTTGTGGCTGTAGCTTGCTTAAAAGGACTGGAGTAGAAGTTCTTGTTTACCCTTTTGGGTAAATAGTTGCTTGCAAAATGCAGAGGCTAACACTCAGTGGGTCACAAAGCCCCATCCAGTCCTATATTCCTGTTGATTGTCAAGGCTTTATAGAATTTTGCTTTCACCTAAAGATTTAGTTCTCTTATTTGGTTTAAATAATCTCAGTCCTAATTCCCACCTGTCGGTTATTGTTTGTTTTGTCAGAATCATATAAACAGAAGGCTGGAAAGGGTAGGAAGTTGCCTGCTCCAGCCTTCTGTTCAAGGCAGGATCCTATCCAGACCATACAAAACTGAGCCAATGACCCTTTTACTGTCAGTGATGGGATGTGCAGGATCAAGCCTAGTGGCCACTCAGGGATTAAGGTTGCTGTACTCAGAAAGAAACAAGTGATAGAGAGGATAGCCAGAGTCCAGGGACAAGTCAGGTAAGGGAACCAGGAGGTTAGAAAGCAGGCAGGGTTACCAGAGAAACCATCTTAAGCCACAGAAAGCCGTGTTTTGCTGTCCCTCTTTCTCCCTGATCTTAAATAGGAGGAGAGGAGGGTCAAATGATAGGAGTCAGCCACTCTGGTATCAGGGAATGGGCAGCCTGAGGTATGCTTGGAGGGTTTAGGCAGGCCTCTTCCAGTCTTTGGATGAGGGAACAGCAGCAAAGTGGCAGGTGGTTGTGCTGGTCACTATAGTCCTTGGTTCAAAGTTGCAGACCTTGTATATTTACAAACTATAGACCACAAACATCAAGTACACCCTAACTTGTGACATACAGAGCACATAGAGCAATGACACCATCAGTGTCCCTGTGCTGTGAAGATTTTTAAATGCACTTGAGAGATACAAGGTTGCATTGACTTTTCTTTCCTTGGCACCCACCACAGTTTAATTATCTAAGAAGAAAAGGCACAGGCCTGGCAGATCAGGTTGTATTTTTCAGACAATCCCCTGGCTATTGTCATCCATACTTCCATTTATTAGCATGAAAACTAAAATGTAATAGACATTAAGAATTATGGACTTTTCAGTGCAACACAAAGAATAGCTGGCAGTATGGATCTAGGTGTTTATTAAGCAATTCATAATGTATTTAGGTAAACAGACTCAGATTCATAAAGTCTATGAATTTTAAGGCCATAAAGGGACCTTTTTATAATTTCTCTAACTTCCTGCATATCACAGGCCCTTAAATTAAATTCATTTATCCCTATACTGACCCCATAGCTTGTGTTTCACCAAAGCTTATCTTCTAAAAGGTCTTCCAGCCTTGACTCTAGACATAAAAGGTCACACTGCTCAATAGCTTTAGGTTTAACATTTTTGCTGTTTCAAAAAGAAAGCTATAAGGGCTCAAAGCTTTTGAGTATTAATACTTCCCTGGAACACTACCACATGGATAGCCCTAAGACAACACAACTTTGAGAATTTACATTAACTCAGTACCTTATGAATAGGAAATGTATTCAGTTAGGTTTTTGGTCATTTCTTTGCTTCTTTGAAATTAGGTGTTGTAGTCAATTGAAAATAACTGCAAAATGGTTTACTGAATTATTACTTCGTGTGTTTGTGTCCGTACAAAGATGTAAAATGCTTCTGCGAGAGAATGGTAGCTTTTTACTTCCACTTTCCCATCTAAGCTATGGCTACACAAAATTCAAATAATTTGTGAAGGACACAACAATTACAGGGTCAGATTTTCATCTTGTGTAAATTTATGAGACACCATCTATCTTAAGGCACCCCCATTATATAGACATGCTTCATAAGCCTAAAATGAAGCAGAATGAATAAAACCAATGCATTTCTAACAACATATAGATTCAAACATTCCATTTGCTTTGCATGAGGCTACGTAGAGTATATCTAAGAGCTACCTATCAGGCAATTTTGTCTACTTACTTTTATTTTCACTTTTGACTACATTTCAACATCAAATTCAGAAGACTTCCTTTCAACATTTTCTTCTTTAGTTTTCCTTTAAGTGTTCAAAGACATGTGAATATGTAATCAACCTCAGTAATTATAAAAAATATTCTCTTTACAGGAATTGCCTGAAGAAGCCACCAGAGTTCTTCTTATACTACAATTGCAAGAAGCAGACAGAACCATTAACTCCATATTATCCAGTTCTTTCTTACCACGCATGCCGCACTTCCAGCTAGAAAACTTGGTGCTGTCAAGATATTTTCCCCTTACCTTCAACAAATCCATTCCTTTTAAATCAGGCTATTGTTCCTGTTGCAGTCTTAATTTATTCCAGCTACATTAATATTGAGTAAACTCAGAAAATATGGTTTGATGATGCAGATAATTCTTCCATCTGAGGCTCCAGATGTTGTCTTCACCACATAACCTCTTTGAGAAAGTTCAGGTGGACATTCTGCATACTCAGACAAAGTATCAGTGTTTCACTTTATATGGAACGTCACCAAGGTAATGCATGCCTGGCTCCATTATGTCCAACCTCTCCTAATCCATTATTGTGGTAAACTAGCTACATTTCCACAACTGCATCACAGGGTGTAGCAGAACAGTAAAGGCATCTTGCCAAGGATCTGTGAGACTGAGTTTTGCTTTGGACTCGTACCAAAAGATGCCTCTCAATAACCCACCTGTAACTGAGCA
Organism: Crocodylus porosus; assembly: GCF_001723895.1. Classification (NCBI taxonomy): domain Eukaryota; kingdom Metazoa; phylum Chordata; order Crocodylia; family Crocodylidae; genus Crocodylus; species Crocodylus porosus. Next base: position 37,119,548 of record NW_017728948.1, read on the forward strand.
ATTGATCACACAGGCTGGAGAATCAAAGGTGGATTGATATGACACTAGCTGCGCCACACCTTGTGTATTGTAAATTATAGAAATGGGTGTAACTTAGCCACACTACCCCCATAGGCTACCAATCGTTTGTGGCTCTTTTAACTTTTATGTCTGCATTATACCAGTCACTGCCCATCTGAATTATCACTCTGAAAACTATTTTCCTGACCCTCTTCTTTTGTTCTTTGCAGTAGAATATGTAATCTTGCATTTTTTTACTTTTATTCTGCGGCTATACATACAAAGTTAATTCCCCAACTGCCAAACCTTTAATAATATCAATTTGCATTAGTCTATAAGGCTTTGAAAATGTCTAAAGTCCATACTCTACAGAGAAACATTTTTTCCATACTCCCCAGAGCAGACAGAAGGCATTGACCATCACCCAGACTAACCATCTAATAAACATTGGAGTTATTATTATCACATCATTTTTTAATCATCTATCCATGATTCCTCATATTCCTTTTCTGATTTGTTCAAAACTCTGCAGATAAGACTCTCTTCATGCAAATACTAGACCTCTGAATTTCAGGCTACTTTGTCTGGGCAAAGATAGAAGAGGGGTTTCCAAGCAGAATTTCTGATGGGAGATTGGGTCTTTAATAGGAAAACAGTTTCAACATCAGTTGGGGAACAGTAATGTCTTTCCACATTAGAGACTAAAAGTAACTTTTCTCAGACAGTCACTATTAAAAAGCTTCTATCATTACTTTTTTGCTGCCTGTCAGTTCCCCCCCCCGCCCCGTTTTCTGTTTCCTAGCATATGACAAACTCTGCAAAAAAATCTCATCTACTTATCTCTGTATTCCCTGGCTCTGTCAAATTTTGCTTGAAGCAAAGGCTTTCCCCCTCGTGCTGCTAGAACTTTTCTCCTTGCTTAGCTACTTCAGGAGTTCTCCGTGCTGGTAAAGTGCTAATTTAGGACTGCAGGGCATTATGACAATTTAAACATCCAATACTGGGAAATCTTTAAGTGACCTCAACATTTTGAAGTACAAAAGCTTATCATGATTACAGTTTTTTATCAACCTTTTTATTAGTACAGTTTGGTTGGTTTTTGCCTACCTTAGGTACATGTTACTTTCCAGCATCCTGTCTTTAGCAATATGATTGAAAATATATATTTGCTATTTATATAACCTTCAAGCACCAAAGCTGACACCATTGAGGTGTGACTGTTTTTGTTGTACAAGTCTGCAAGATCACTGATAATGAGTGGTTTGAAGAAAAAGTTGCAAAGTTACAAAATAAAAGGTGTTTGACTATAGACTCCAAGGAAGTTATGATAATGCAGCACTATTTCTTTAATATAGTCCTGAGCCAATGGAAGTTGTTGTATTTGAATTAGACTTTTTTTAAGAGTAAAGTTGTGGACATATTACATAACACTATAAACCTGTGAAACAATGTAAAAGAAGAAAATAGGTTAACAAAAACAGTACATTTACTTAATATGGCAAGACATGCATATACATATAGATTTTCCAACTTTAAATTCTTCCATATGAAACATTCAGACTAACACCATACTGGAGAGTAGTAATGTATTTCCACAATATAGACTAAAGAACCTTTTCTCAGCCAGTTACTATTAAAAAGATGCTATTCTTTTCTGTGCATAGTTGTTGGTGTTACTAAATTCCAATACTAGTAGTAGTTAAACAGCCTTTTTTAAAAATGGTATAGAAGTCAGCCTGTAGTCAAATGTATCTCACATGCAGCTTTGAACCCTCAAAGGAATTTTATTAAAGGCCAGTTCAACACTTCTTAGTGAAGAAAGCCCAGGCTGAGGAAGTTGCAGTTTATAATCCTGGCTTTATGCATACATAGAAGGATAGCTGCACATATATTTTAATGGTAAATATTCCAGTGCATAGGTGTGATAGTTTTTAATGCCTGTGCACAGATGTTACTGTTTAGGAAATGTATGTGCAGGATGTGAACATGGGAATGGAAGTGAGTAGAGTTTCCATTAAAAAAAAACAAAATAAAGCAAAAAAAAAACCAAAACAAAAAACCAAAAAAACCCAAAAAACAAAAAACAAAAAACAAACCAAAAACACCCCAGAAAAGTCCATGGTTTTGAAAAAAAAGGGGGTTAAGATATGGGGCTGATGTGTGATCACCAGGCAATGGACAACTTTTTGTCATGTTCCTTCTGTAGCAAATGGAAAAGCAGATACCACAGTCTCAACTTGTAATACCACAGTCTACCTCCTGTAGTTTTCCTTCTTATGAGGGGGAAAGTACCTGTATCAAGTTTTGACCTTAAGCAGGGTATTTCTTTTGAGAAACTGCTATAGCCACGCCAAAGTTAAGTTATTTGTCCTATGCCCCAGTATTTCCCATTATTTCACTTCTTCACCACTGTAGACAACTATTTCTGCATAACATTTGAAAGACATGGCCTTTCCAAGATATCTATATAGGTAAATTCTTATCCAAGTTCTTATCAACTCACATCTTAGCTACTTCAGCATCCTTTCCTCCACCCATTATAAATAAATCTTGCCTCACTGCTATCAAGCCAGAATGCAGCAAAGATTGTTTTATCATTTCAATTTGACCATGTTACATCTCTATTTGCATCCCTCGATGTTTTTTCTATACCATTGCATAAAACTTGAGATGCTTGGTTTTATATTCAAGATTCTTCATAATTCATGTTTTCTCTCCACATTTTTAATTCATCAAAAAGTTGATTCCTCCAATAAGCCCATGAGATCATATTAAGTTGCTCAGTTATCAAAGTTTCAAACAACCTCCTCCACCCCTTGTGCTTTCTCTCATGCCATTCCTTATAGTCTGGAAGAGCTGGTAGAAAAGTCATCTCTCTACTGTACTTGAAATAAGATATATTGTAAGATGCAGACCATGTGTCTTGGGGATTTGAGGTGATGGAGGGAGAATACAACCCATGGCCTGCATCTTACTTTAAAGGATTTTTTTAAAAAAAGGGGGAAAAAAACCACCATGGATATATCTTTAATTTTTTATATTTTCTTAAATTGAGAGCTGGAAAATTTGGGTTCATTTTAAATTTGGAGGCATCTTTTATTATGAAAGAATATGATATTCTCTTTCAAATCTCTCTTTAAAACTTCATTGTCTCTAAAGTTCACAAAATATTTGATCATACTTAGATTGTTGGTGAACTGGAACCACTGCCCAGTATTGTCTCATCGTTTGTTGTATCTCCCAGTCCCTTATTTTTTGTGTTCACCTGTTGTTTGTAGCTTGTGCATAGGTTGTTTAACTGTTTGGAGTAGGAGATGCCTTTTTGTTGAAACCCAGCATGGTGGGACTTGGGTCCTTGACTAGAGCTCCTTAATACTATTATAATATTTAACATCAAAATATATGGCTTAGAGAAGAAAAGCCTGGAAGAGGTTCTATGGTCTTTTATAGAAGGAATACACTAATTCAGGGGGTGGCAACCTATAGATATCAGAGCCTAACTTTGATGCCATTTGGCATTGGGAGGGTCTGCATGCTCTGCCCTGCATCAGGGTACCTGGAGCCTTGATGGAAGGGAACTTTTCCTGCACTGTGCTGGAGCCTGGTGGCAGAGAGACGTGCCTGCCCTGCTCAGATGTAACCCGTGTCATTCTGCACACACCTGCCTCCCCCCCCCACCCCCCCCGAAATTTGGACAAATCCAACTTAAAAGTAGAAATAATACTGCATTTACTCAAATACAAGAGGAGCCCCCTCTTCCCCCTATCAGCATAGTGAAAAAAAATCCCTTGTTTTATAATCTCATACAAGAATACCTCATTAAATACATGGTCAATCATTAAACTGTTGTGAAAAAACAGCATGCATTATGTAATGGAAAGCAACTATGAAGTTGATTAAAGGCAGACAACACTGAGCATGATTATAAAACACATGGCTTATATGGAGCACCTTTTCTTTAATTATAAAACAGCAAAAAGAATCTACATTGACAAAACTTCCCCATCTCATCCGCAACTTGACCCACGTAGTATTTCAATTTATATCTTGCCAACTCTTAACATTCTCTTCTGGTGAAAGACAATCCCTTGATGGCAGTAGGTTTCTCACCTTTCATATTACTACTGTCATACCAGGTAGCATGGTTCTCAGTCTCTGTCTGTAGTCCTTTGGGCATTAAGCCATACAACACTATTTTATATGTAAAGTCACAGCTCATATAGATAATATCAAAAAACAGTGTACCCTTCCCATATCTCTTGCACAAAAGGGCAGTCCCAAAATACATGCAATATGGATTCTTCAGCCCTACATACATCTATGAGGCATAATGCTAATCTTATCAAACCCCATTTATGCTGAATGCCCCTCACAGGAAAAATATTCCATATATCATTCATATGATATCTCTATGTTCTCCTTGCAATCTGTTATCTGTCACTTCTTTCCACGCTTTTGCCATCTGTCTTTCCATCAAATCCCCAAATATTGTTATAGTGTCTTTCTTTTTTATCATATTAAACACCACCTTATTGTCTTTCAAGCACTCCAATCTCACTCCCTTTGGTTTATTTACCCTTAAGAAGCTCTTTATCTTTGCACAGTGAGCCAGTGGTTACCATGCCCATGTTTTGTTTTGTTTTTCTCAGTCTCCCCTGTATATGTCCCATCTTCGTAAAAATCTTCCTGCCAGGTAATGATAGAAACATGCATTGTTCCCCACCTACCTTCTCTGTTGGCATGACAGTAGATATACCACGCCTTTGGAAAGGATGATAAGCAAGAGTACCTTTTTCACTGCAGTCATTTTACTCTCAAAAATAACATTCTATCACTCCCAAGATCTGCCTCCCTCTTACCTCTAACTTCTCCCAGGCCTTTGTTGCTTTCCCTTCAGCAGCTGTTGGGATTCCCAAGGTCTTGATTATACCCTTTACTACTCATCAAATGTACTTTTCATCTTATTTGATTTTACCCCTGATACTTCACCACAGTCCTCAGTATGCTTCAATACCCTCTCAATTTACACATTACCCTGAGTCACTGTGCTTATATCATCCTTATATAAAGTGCATTTAACTTCTCCTCCTGGTATCTTCACACAACTTAGCACAAATTATCTGAGCCAACGGCTCCACTGGACACACAAAAAATAGGGGGACAGTGGCATCCCTGTCTTACCCTTATTTGTATGGGAATACTTTGATCATGTAATCATTCACCAGTACTTGACTTCCTGCTTTACTGTATAACACTTTCACCCATCTGATCGTCTTTGTAGGAAGCCCCATCCTCCACAGTACTTCAAACATGAAGTTAAGTTCAGCTCTATTGTAAGCTTTTTCCAGATCTAAATTCATTATTACCATCTTTTCTCCTCTCTTATTAGGCATAGGGTCTGGGATATCCTCTTTTCAGGAATGGAAGATGTTTGTTCTTTTTGTATCACATCTGTTAAACAGTTACACATTTTTGGCCAGGACTTTTGTCATCAATTTGTAGTCTGTGTTTAAAAGGGTTATTGGCTTCCAGTTGCTCAACACATCTTCCTTTCCCTTCTTAAATATCAAAATTACCACACTGTCTGCAAAATCTTCCCTATCTCCCTCCCTCATACATCATTTCCCTTTATGTCTCTATTATATCTGTCCCCAGCCATTGCCTAATTTTTTCATAGAATTCCACCAGTAGTCCATCTCTTCCTGCTGCCTTACTTCTCTTACAACCTTTTAAGCAGCCCTCCTGATGAGAGGAATTTTTAGTTCACTGACCAACTCCCCTGCCTAAGTTGTTATAGTTGCTGTTTGAGTGCATAAGATTTTTTACTGTGTCTGTGTAGTAGCCAGTTCAGTTAAGATTATTTTAGCAAAAGTGAACTCTTGCCCTTCAGTGACATAAACGACTTTGATTTGCTGTGGAGCATACATAGTGGCTTGTGTCCACCTGTTGAGTGCTGAGTGCAAGGTATGGTGCTGTGTGCAATAGTGTGGTAGCACATGCACAGGTATTTGATTGGACAGGATGACATAGTTTTTCTCTAATCAAGCCCTTGGTAATTTCTTTGCATGGTGTTCCTAAAGCTGCAGGGATCCTAGGTTGTGGAAAGGTATCACCCTGACACAGATGGAGGACTTAGTCTCTGCTTTCTGTTGGGGAGCCCAGAGAAAATGAACAGGTAGTGTGTATTTGCCTGATAGTGTGAGTGAAGCATTTACCTGAGTGGTTTTGATGTCTGACTATAAAAAGGTTCAGTGTATGTAAGCCCTATAATAGTTGACCATTTGAGAAAGAAGAGACTGTTTTGTGTGTGTGTGTGAGAGAGAGAGTATATGAATTTGTGAATCTGTGGGACAGTGGCCAGGGTTGGGAAGCAATGCCAAATAGTTATTTCTGTGTGCCTAGATTAAAGGTTGCTGTGTGACTTCAGTATATGTTAATATAACTTTTCCTTTTACCGTTCTATCTTGTGTTAAAACTTATATTCTATCTAACAGTATACTTACATTTGGTTTAATATTTCCTTGGTATGTGTTTTTTGTGTAAACTCATACATAAAGCCTGGCAGATATCCAGCCTAAGCTTTAACTCTTAGGTTACCTTATGGCTGTTGACCACTCCTTTTGCCTCAGTATTTTAATTAGTTTCCTGACCACCCCAATTTAAATTCAACTGTGGACTGTTCAACATATTGAACAGTTAGCACTCCACATCTCTCATACTTAACTTCTCCCATTTTTGTTTCTTTCCATCCTCTATTCCTTCCTTTACCCCTCAAGGAACACCTTCATTTTTCTTCCATCCACACCTCTGCTTTTGTACAGCTCTTTATAAAATTCCACCACCACATCCAGCACCTTCACCCTTGATTCTACTAAGATTCCTTCTTCAGTTCTCACAGCTTTCAGTTCCTTCCTTCTTTTCTTCTATTTCACTGAAAAATACTTATGCCATCCTTCCCCTTTCTCCACCCAAGGTAATTTAGTCAAAAAGATTTTCTCTTCCATTTTCCTTTTGAACCATTCTTCAGTCCATCCCTTTATGTCTTCCTGTTCTTTTTTTCACTCATAGTCTTGTTACTGCCTCCTTTAAGAATTCCTGCTTCTTTACCTGCAGTTCTCCAAGTTCTTTCACCCTCTTCAAGCAAAAGAAAAATTGTCTTGTTCTTGTGATCATTGTCCACCAGTCGCAAACATCTTTGTAGTATCTCTTCAGCTTCCCTCATCTTTTATACAGTTCCACATATTCTTGCCACGTTTTCTCATCTTGTAATAACTGAACATTTAACTTCCACATTATTTTCCCC
>NW_017728948.1:37126950-37140159 GCF_001723895.1 Crocodylus porosus
AGTTCCACATATTCTTGCCACGTTTTCTCATCTTGTAATAACTGAACATTTAACTTCCACATTATTTTCCCCTTACCTTTGCTTGTATCTAAGCTCACTTCCATTCTCAACATCCAGTAGTCACTGAAGGTCACATCTAAGATCTCCTTCTTTCCAATCCCTAGACCATTTGATGTGAATACAAAAATCAATTTTTGACATGCGTCTCCCACTCAGTTCCATACTTGAAATCACCTTCTCACTGGCCCATAAATCTTTTCACCAGATTTTGCTTCCTACCTCCACCTCTGTTCTTAGCAGATGAATCCTTTTTCAAGCAGCATGCATATATTAAAAATCTCTAACACTTTCTTTTCAAACTCCACTACCCTCAATTGCAGTCTTCTGTCCACAATCACTTGCACTTGCTGCACTTCTGCTTCCTCATTCCTGAGCAAAATGACAACTCCAGCCAGATTGTTTACATCTAACCCCACCTATCATGATCCCATCCCTATCTCTTTACAAAATGCCTGTAATCCCTCTTCCAAGGGATTCCACACTCCTGTAAACAAATGTCCACATTGATCCCAGTCAATATTGACATAATCTTATCCCACCTGTTCCTTGATAACACACTTCTGACATCTATAGATGCAACACACAAAGGCATACTTGTTCATTTAAATTACACATCTCCACCACTTTTACAAATCTTCTATGTTGCTGCTTGATACAGTTAACTCTAATGCTCCCCCTCTTTTCAAGGACGGTTCTCCTTCCCCCTCTCCCCCACCTTTCTGCTTCCCCTTCTCCACTTTTCCCTGTCCTTTAGTCCTAGACCACATTAGTTTCAATACGCTTTTCACCAACCCATCTCCCTCTTGCTTTCTCTGTCCACTTTCTTCTTTCCAAGATTCATAGAACATGATTTTCTTTTCCCAACTTGGCTCTTTTCATCTTTCTCCTGATCTGTCCTCACTCCTCCTTCCTATAGCAGTCTCTCTTTCCCTTCTCTCCTTCCTGTCTCAAAGTCGCTTGTTCCACTTATCTTCTCTTTTTTTCCCTCCTCTGTCATCATTTTTGCCACTTTGTCTACTGAAATTTCACTCTCTTTCTCCCCAGATCTTTCTTCTTGTGGCACCTCCTCCACTGTCATACATTCTGACTCAACCTCTTCTCCAATTTCCTTTACCTGTCTCTGCTGCTGCTCAGTATCTGTAATTTATTTGAGAAGGACCATGGACATCACCACTGTAAGTGTCCCTCTTTTCCACAAATAACACACTTTAGTATTTCTTGGCATTCCACCCTCTGTGCCCTTTCCCTTAACATCTGTAGCATATTGTGTACTAACAGTATGTGGCCAGATGACCTTCCTGCCCATACTTGCTTAGAAAGGAGTGGGAAAAAGGACTGCAGGGAGGGGAAGGGGACTACCTTACTCCCCAGATTTATTTTTCCAGCTGTACTAATGGCAAAGACACAAATTCAAGGCAAATCTACCATAATTAGATTCTATACCTGAAGAATTGTAATATTTTGTAAATTTTATATATATTGAATCTAATTATTGGTAGGGAGGGGAGTAATGTTAGATTTACATAAATACGGTAAATTATCATTATTCTCAAATTCTTATCCCATTTGTGTAAATTTAGAGTCACTCAAATTTAGTTCATGAAAGTATATTTGATATTTGATGAAGTTTAGGACTCTTTATAATATAATCCTACCTATCAGTATAATTTATCCTATTTCTTTTTTTCACTATAGCAACTAGCTAAATAAATAGACTGGTGAAATTAATACAAAGCAATAAACCCTGGATTTTATTGCTCCCAGATGCATACTTTGCACATGTACACAGGAACACAGCCCATTAAGCGAAGTCAGAGCAGCCCAGGCTGGTAGGGGGTCCTGGGAATCAGCCTGCCAGCCCTGGGCTGCTCCCTCTAGCTCATTGTGCTGTGAAGAGGGTGGCTGGGGCACAAGGCTGCTTCAGTGTAGGAATAGGTTGTGGAGTTTCCATCCTGGGAGGTTTTTAAGACTCAGCTTGACAAAGCCTTGGCTGGGATGACCTGGAGGGGATGATCCTGCTTTTAGCAGGAGTTGGACGAGATGACCTCCTGAGGTCTCTTTGGAGCATAATTTTCTATGATGGTTAAGAGTGCTATGATAGAAAGAGACCCAATGTCCAAACCATAAGTGAGAGGCGTCCTAGGACTCAGGTCTTGTATCTTGTTGTGGGGCACAACTGGTAGCAGACTCCTGAGTTCAAACTACCAGTGGCCTTGCACTTCCCCTCTTTCACTCACGTGCCACAATTAGTTGTTATATGACTTTCTTGTTGTCAACAGAAGGTTAATCAAGCTGTCTTTTCACTCTCGGTCATGAACAAAGTCCAGAATACAAAATTTCACCCCCTGGGCCCAAAAGGTTACAAAAAAACCCCCTTACAGCTTACTGCAGTGGGGATCCTTGTATCCTCATGTCAACTCCCCATCTGTCTAGGGACCCTGCTTTCTTGCTGCTTGGATGTCACCCCTATTTCTCACAAGGGAAGTCCCCCAATTTCCCTAACCAAGCCTCTCCACTCCTCCTACTTACTACCTGAGAACAGCTTTTGTCTCCTGGCCCTTCCCCTTTGTTGGTCACCTGACCCTGCCCAGTCAGGTTAGCACAGGAGGTCCTTATTAAAGGCTTCTATTCTGTAGGTGGGGTGAGTCCACACCTTGACAGCAGATGCATCTCTTCATCCTCTTACCTGGTTTATCCCTTCTTCTGTCTCAGAAGTTCCTAGTATTAGAGCATAGTCCTGCAGTCTCTTCCCAATAACAGAGGTGAAAACCACTGTTACTGGGCCCTTCTGTGAGTGCCCTAGTTGGTAGGGGTGTGTAGAGGGCAAATATCGAATTCATGCTACTTCCCCATAATCAACCACATGCACAGGAACAGAATTCCTTGGGGCATGTATACAACCAAAATAATCACGCAGAGAACCAGGAAAGAACACAATATCCAACATTTCTACATGAAAAGACTACATAGGCTTTTAATTGTTTTAGTTTTCGGTTTTTTGATATGACAGCAATTTCATAGCCAATAAAATAAAATTAGCTGTATTGCAGCATTACACCCAAAGAGTTATGTGCCTCTTGTATCAGTGGCCTGCATATACTAATATAGCAACACCTAGTCTCAGAAGGCTATGCCTGGATTTATAACTTAAAAATGCTTCCCATTTCTGATTTACCCAGCACATAGTTTATTTAAAACTGCAATTCTTCTGAATTAAATGTTATCTACAGTATGATTACTAAACAATTATTCTTATAAAACGTAAGGAGGACTGGAATCACTAGCCACATTCTGCTAATAAAACAAGGTACAGTTTAGAAGCTATACACAATCAGACTATTTTAGACTGGCTTATTTTCTATAAAGTCCAACATGGCCTCCATTAGCCTTGCATCCATTGTACTATATCGTTTTCACTTATATGAATTTGACATTAAAATGTAAGGAAACAGTCTATTGGACAATTGCAGCCGAAAAGTAATATCTAAAAAAGTGAGGGGGCCGTGTGGAGCCCCAGTGCAGGGGCAGAAATAAGGACCCAGTGAAGGGGGAGCTCTGAGTAAATGGGGTGGTGTGGAGCCCGGAGTGAAGGAATGAGAATGCTCCTTTCTGAGGCCACTTTAAGGACAGTGGAATTAACATAATAGACCCCACTGAGTCCTCCTCTTTCTTGGGCCATGGAGCAGGCTTTGGAAGACTGCCTGTATCAGAATACGTATTTTCTGGGGCCACCTAGGGTGGAGATAAAGAGTCACAGTTGGGAGAAAGAAAAACCCAAAGGGCTGAGAGCCGACTATGTTTATATGTATAGAGCTGCCCCCAGAAGGGGCTAAAGCAAGCCTAGACCCAGTTGGGCAATTGGCTGGGTTGTGGGAGAGGCCTAAAAGATAGTATGTATGTCACCCAAGGTATGAACTAGGTTAAGCCTATGGCCTAAGGAGCCCGCTCCAAGAGGGAGCAAGGCAGTATAAGCTGCTGACATGAGAAAGAGACTCTGTGAGAGAGGGTGGAGTGTGTGAGGCCCTAGTGAGAGGTGGGCAGTATGAGTGTGTGTGTCTCAGGCCTGACAACAAGGCCTAAGCTTGTTCCAGCTGTTGGCCGGGAGCATATTGTCATCTGGATGCCATCTGCGAGGCATGGGCTGTGGTGTAGGGAAGGTATGGAGTGACAGATAGCACCCCCTGGCATTGGGCAAGAATGGGCAGCCTCCCATCTTAATTAACATCATAATTAATTAAGAACAAGGCGTGGCATGAAAGTCAGGCAGGGGGCATGCCCAAAGACAAGTGGGGAACCTAGCACTGTGGCAAAGTGAGGCTCCCCGCCTAGCCATGCAGATGTGTGCATTTGTCCTGGTGACCCAGCCAAATTGCTGCTGAACCTCTGTGGAACCCCACATCATGTGGAGGTTACAGTCTCCTGCTCTGTCCACTTTGGAACTTCAAGCACTGTCTCCAGTGTTAGGAAGGCTGCCATGACAGCTGCTGCTAGGGGAGTGAGGCCAGGGGTTGTGGGTGTTACCTGACATGTGCCCACAGGGGTAGGACATGATGGCTAGAAGGCAGGCTCTGCTTATGTGGAGCCCTAGGGGGCAAAGCCAGGGTCCACAGGGCTGCAGGGCCCAGCATCTGCCAGCAGCACTGGGGCACAGAGCCCATGAGCCAGGCAGCTGATGGCACAAGCCACCAGGATTCAGGCCAGGGGTCCAGAAGCCAGTGTCCAGCAGCTGAAGAGCTGCCATTGCCATGTGGCTGGATAAGCTGCCAGCCATGTGGCTCTGCCTCAAGCAGGAGGCTGGCCCCCTGCTGGTGTGGTTGACCAGGCATATTTTGTGCCCAATGTCAGAGTCTACACATGCGCTACTGTGCATTAGTTAATGCACCATTTATCTAGTGCCTGTATGTGTTAGTACCAGCAAATGGTGCATTAAATTAATTTAATGCGCAGTAAGTGTTGCAGACATGTAGACAATGAAAATTTACTGTGCATTAGATTAGTCCAATGTACAGTAATGTGTATCATGTAAACAGACTCTCTGTGATTGCTTTGTGCATCAAAATATATATTTTTTAATTTTTGAAACAGTAAACAACAAGAAACTGCTTTATGAAGCAGACTTGGGAAGATCTTTGTCACCTCCAGCTGAGAGTTGGGGAAGGGAATGAATGGTAAATAATTAAATAGTATTCTGTCATATATAAGGTCCATTAAACAGGTATTTGAGGATCCAGTGGAAGGGATCTTCTGGCCTGGAATGCTATGGGAACCTGTTTCATAGTTTAATAGTTTCATAGTTAGTAGGGTTGGAAGGGACCTGAGCAGATCATCAAGTCTGACCCCCTGCCATGGCAGGAAAGAGTACTGGGGTCAAATGACCCCAGCAGGGTGTTTGGCAAGACTTGTCTTAAAGAACCCAAGGCTAGGAGCCAGCACCACGTTGCTTGGAAGTTGGCTCCAGATCCTAGCCGCGCTGACCATGAAGTAGCACCTCCAGATGTCTATTCTGAATTTACCCGCTGCCAGCTTGTGACCATTATTCCTAGTCACTCCTGGTAGTGCTCAGGGAAACAGCGACTCCCCCAAGGCCTACTGATCCCCTCTGACTAGTTTGTAACAGACCACTAGATCCCCCCTCAGCCTTCTCTTATGGAGGTTGACCAGGTTCAGGTCCTGTAGCCTGTCCTTGTAGGGCCTGCCCCGCTGTCCCCTGGTCATGTGAGTGGCCCTCCTCTGGACCCTCTCTGTGTTGTCCACCTCCCTCTTGAAGCATGATGCCCAGAACTGGATACAGTACTCCAGCTGTGGCCTTACCAGTGCCACATAAAGGGGGAGTATCACCTCCTCAGAGCTGCTTGAGATGCATCTGTGGGTGCATGACAAGGTGCGATTGGCCTTCCTGACTGCATCCCCACACTGCCGGCCCATGTTCATCTTGACATCAGTGATGACTCCAAGATCCTTTTCTGCCTCTGTACTGACAAGAAGGGAGTTCCCCAGCCTGTAGGTATGGTGCTGGTTCTTCCTCCCCAAGTGCAGCACCTTGCACTTGTCAGTGTTGAATTTCATTCTATTGTCATGCACCCACCCCTGTAACCTGTCTAGGTCCAAATGTAGCCTATTCCTTCCTTCTAATGTGCCCACATCCCCCCACATCTTAGTGTCATCAGCAAATTTGAACAGGGTGCTTTTTACCTGCTCATTCAAGTCACTGATGAAGATGTTGAACAGTGCGGGCCTGAGGACCGAGCCCTGCAGAACTGCACTGCCCACATCCCTCCAGGTCAAAAATGACCCATCCACCACCACTGTCTGGGTGTGGCCCTCCAGCCAGTTAGCAACCCATTTGACTGTGTAGGTGTCAACACCACAGTCCCCCAGTTTCTTAATGAGAAAGTTCACGTCACCCAGGATGACCACGTCCTTTGACCTAACTACATCCGTGAGCTGACTTAAGAATTCCTGGTCTAACAAGGCGTCTCCCCTGGAGTTACCTTCTGGGTTAGATGGAGGTCCTGCATTTGGGCTAGGAACCTACATGAGTGGTCAGACCTGGCTGACTGCTCTTCCCAGAAGATGTCTGGAAAGTTCAGGTCACCCATGATGAGTTGCCTCCTCTCTGGTTGCTCTCCTTCCTCCCCCTCCAGTGTTGCCATGGCCTCGTACCTGTTCTCCAACTGGACTGGAGGAACTGGTACTGCTGTGTTGCGAGTAGCCCTGGTTCTGGAGGTGACCATCTGCCACTCTGCAGTGAAGGGCACCTCCTGAGATGTTTCTTCCTAGGGTGTGTAGCCCTACAGGGAAAGGAAATAGTCATCAATTTCATCCGCCACCTCCCTGATTCTCCTCAGCCTGCTAACCTCCTCCTGGAGCTCCCTCATCTGTGCCTCCAGGGCCCTAAGGCCTCCAGGACAGGTGTGGGGGTCCCCAATCCCTTCCCCCCTGGGCCTTGCTGGGCAACCCCCACAGGCCAGGGGGTGGGGGAACTCCAGCTCCGCCATGGGTTCTGTCTTGGTGGAGGCCTCAGACAAGCCTCGGGTAGGCTGTGCCCCCCAGGCATAGGCCCTGGCAGCACTCCGCGACAACACCATCATAGGAGTTGCTGCTTGTTTTTAGCTTAGTGCAGTGCCTTTACCCTGGCCTAGCAGGAGTCTCCCTCCTGGCTCTTCCTGCTCACCCGCCGGCACAAACGCCGATGCAAATACCAGCGCACTCTTACAGAGTGTGCCTATTTGCGCACTCTGTTTGTGTGGCACGACTTGGGAGCACGGCTCCCTACCAGGTCAGCTAAGATGGATCCAGGGGGCTTCCCCTCCAGATCCGGCTCAGCTGTGTCCGGTCCCTCTGCCCACTTACCTTAGGGAGATCAGCTGCTGCTGTCCCTGCTGCTGGCTCCGCTGCTGCTGTGTCCACCTCCGCCTCGGGTCTGGTAAGGGGGCACACGTGCACATGGGACACACATGTGCCTGGATTCCTCCTCTCTCCACTGTTCCTTGCTCCATAATAACTTGATGGATCAAAAGGCCTGAATCCCAGGTCATTGTCCACTAACAGGATGAGAACTGCTCCATATTCTGTGAAGGTGGAGGAGACCTCTTTCAGGCCCCAAATTCCTGACTCCTCCATTAAACTCAGGGCTCTATAATTTAACCCTGACTAGGGATAAGGACAGAGAAGTAGGGGAAGACATGTGCATGGACAGGCAAGTCTGAGGTGGGATTCAGATTGTGCCTGTGTCTCCTGACTGGTGCCCTACTCTCAGTTCTGATGTGAGAGTTTTGGAAAACAGAGAATAACTTTGGTTGGGGGTACACCCCTGATAGAGGAAATATATGCCTTTGATTTGTAGTTTGTTTTTTTTGCCTACTGCTCCATACGAATGTTCACTGTTGTTAGTTCTTCTCATTTATTATATGCCTGCATATATGGAAATAGATGATCAGTACAGTGGGGTTTGCAAATGACAGAGTGGGAATAATTCAAGGTGCTGTTAAGAGTAGCTCTAGGTCTGGGTCCTGGTAGATCTGAATCTAGCAAGAGGGTGGAGTACTGAAATTCTTAGTGTAGTAAGACAGTGATCAGAGAAGCACCATGGGATAAGTTCTACTGGAGGTTACAAAAGTAACATAAGATGCTTAAAAGTTGTTTCTGTTTTTTCTGGATCATTTTTTGAGGTGGAGCATCCCTTTCTAAAGTACTTCATTGGTTACATACATCTGTACCCTCACCTTTTGGAGTGCTTAAAATGTCATTTGAGTGGTTTCATTCACTCATCTGTCAATACCTTATCTGATTCATTCCCATCTGATATACTTCAGAAGATGTTGATGATTGTATAAAGATGTAGTTCTATTAAGACAAAATACTCTAAAGACTTTAGCAAACTTATCAATTTAATCAGAGTTGACAGTGATCCAGAACTGTATATCTTTTCTACAGGTCAAAACATTAAAACTGGCAACAGAAAAAGAACAAAACTATTAATGTAGGACAAACAGGGAAGGAAGTGTTGAGTATGATATGAATTGAATCGTCTCACTTTGTTGTTTTTCTCTATTTCAGTTTTTTACTTTCAGTGTCAAGACTGTTTTCTAAGAACAGCAAAGATAAATGGACCGCACTGAACTTTTTCTTTCTTCATTGCATTTCTCTCATTTTCTTCAAAACCCTTTTGTCTTTTCATCCAAGAGGTGATCTAGAACTCAAGTAATGTAATTCAGTGTAACTGCGTGGATGATAACAATGGGGTTGAATTAATTTATATCAGCTGAGATTTTGGCCCATTATTTCAATGATTCTATGAATTCTACTCAATAATGGATTTTATTCTGTGAAAAATAGGAGATCCCAACCTGGTACATATTCATTTGATATCTTATTTTTGTTATTAATTATTCATTTTTAATTATTTTTCCTCCTGCATTCTGTGAATCTTGTATATATATATATATTTAATGGTTTCTAGTAATATTATTTTGCCTAAGGTTGACCTTTCCCTCACATCATACATTTGGTTATTAGTGTGTTTATTCTGCCATAGGGGACTTCATGTTACTAATATCAGATTTTTCTTTTGTTAAAAGTATATGTAACACAGTAAGTGAGTAAGGAAATTAATACATCTAAAAACATGCCAGATATTATTACTATCCACACAAATCTTAAACTGTTAACTGCAATATCAGAACACAGAGATGTGAACTTGGCAGTCTTATCTGATGCTTAGAACCTTAACAATTAGGAAGTTTTTCCTAATATCAATTAAACCAATCTTTTGTCTGTTCTCCCAGAAACCTTGGTATGACTGGGTAGATTCATTTTCTTTTCCCACAGCCCTGCTTCCAAATACTGTCTTTGTTGTAGGGAAATAGCTTTATCTTGACTAATGTATAGTTACTATCTAGCTTGTATCTTTAAATGTCCCTTCCTTTGACATTCCCTCTTGACCCTAGGCATTGCAGTGGACTGCTATTATCAGTTTCTCTGGGAGTATTGTTTTCCAGTCTGTTCTATTTCTTTCTCCCATTTTCTATTCTATTCAACAAACCTCTGGTACAATGGAAATATAATTGATAAATGAATAAACCCTGGAGATTGCCACAGCACAAATAATAAAATTATTAGTGTTGTAAAAGAGTGTGTAGATACAATTATTTATACTTTTTTATAAATATATTGTAGTAGCCACTGATATGTTTAGAATAAAAATATACAGAAATCAATTTCTTCGAGTAATATTTTATAATGTACAAAATAGGATATGATTTTGTAATCCTGCTGGTAAAGGATTTCTGATCTATTTCTTTATTTCCCTCCAAACAGGTATGTGATCTTCAGTACTAGAAACACATTTTAGCTGAGTAAATTTCTTAAAATAATAAAATCTAGTAACTTAAAGCTACTTTTCTCAGCTGACATCAATGCCAATGAAGTCTAGACTTCTCCAAGCATGTGGTTTGCAGTCAGAATGAGCTTACTTTCTAGCCTCAAGTAAACTTATCCTGTAGCTATTTTAGATAGCACTTGGAAAATGCTGGCAGTTAAGATGATTTCTTAATCAAACACAGGGAATGGAACATTAGGAAGCAAATTATAAAATACTATATAGAGATAAGTAGAGAGGATTTACAAGCTAATTGCTGGGTTTTTGGCTGAACTTGACACAAGACATCCAGAAAAAGATTGTATTTGTATTCTACATTTGATTCATCCATGCACATGTAAAAATTATCCATGATGAAATGTAAGATCCCTAATAGAGTAGATAAATACTGCACAATACAATGTGTCCTTCCCCACAGAAGTGTATGTGCAATCTTCCATCCAGTGCTTCTTGTATGTTTAAAAGTTGTTACATAAATAGGAATTTCTTAATACTATGCAAAATGTTTGCACAGAAACCAAAAAAACTGAAAGCTTTCTGAAACATACTTAGTCGAGCAGAACATTGAGATTATAGATAATACAAACAAGAGAGATTCAACAGAAGCAGAGTTATAGAAAGAAAAAAAAAAAGACAATTTTCCCCAACAAACTGAAATGCTTTGTGAACATATAGCAGTTGCAATAAAATTTCTTATTCAGAGCCATGAATTAAAACCCAACGTGGTTAAAAGCAAGATCATAATTTTAGTTATCTGCTTTCTTCCTTGAAGTAGAAAACACCACCAACATGCCTGTCATTCAGACCTACAATTTACATTCCATGTTTGACTTGGACCTGTCTCAAGGCTGTAACTAAATCCTGCAGATATTTTCTGCACATCATCTCTAAGGTACAAGGCTTCCTACACAGCTGTACATCTCAATCCCTTATCCAGGTTTGTATAATTTCACATCTCAGTGGGTGTGTCTACACAAGATGCTTTACTGCTAATGCATCACTATCTATACATATGCAGCCTTTACTGAACATCACTTTACTGACTAGTCTAATGAGCCATTTTGTAGTACCTGTAGACTAATTTAGAGATAAGGCCCTACGAGAAGGCCCTATGAGAAGAGACTGAGGAATCTGAACCTGTTCAGCCATAGCAAGAGGAGCTGAGGGGGGAACTGATGGCTGCCTACAAACTCATCAGGAGAGATCAGCAGGAAATAGGTAGAGCTCTTTTCTCCGCAGCACCACCTGGGGTGATGAGGAACAATGGTAATAAGCTGATGGAGAATAGGTTTAGGTTAGAGATCAGAAGGCAATTTTTTACAGTTAGGGTAGCCAAAATTGGAACCAGCTTCCCAGGGAAGTGGTCCTCACCCCTACCTTGGGCAAATTCAAGAGGAGGTTGGATGATCACCTGTCTGGGGTCTTACAAACCCAGCATTCATTACTGCCTGTGGCAGGGGTCAGGCTAGATGATCTGTTCAGGTCCCTCCTGACACTACCTACTATGAAACTATGAAACTATGAATTTAATGTGCAGGAAGTCCCGCTCATGTATAGACAGTAACACCTACATGTATAGACAGCAAAGCGTCTTGTGTAGACACACCTACAGGCACCTAAAAACTGTGTAAGTAGAAAGGCAGAAAAACGTATGGGTATTAGGCACAGAGGGCATTTTTATATAAGTATGTGTGGTAGCACCAGACACTTTGAAAATCACCCAACACTGAAACACATACAGTTGTATGAGCAACAAAACGTGCATCAGCACTGAGAAAATGGCAGCAACGCAGTTTTGAAATAAAACACCTCAGAGATGCTTTAGTTCAAAAGTGCACCACCACTATTTTCTTCATGCTGATGTGCATTTTGCTGTTTGTACAACTGCATGCTGCATAATGCAGTTTGCCTTAGCTCACATGCAGAGCAAACTCGATTAATCAAGTCTGCTCTGAAGCAACAGATCTCTGGCACATCGCTGGAAAAAACGTGTGTGTATAAATGCCCCTAAACACTTAATAAGTGAAATATAATCTGTATTTCAGTAGATGTTACTAAGAACTAAATACTTTAATTCCTAGTTGTGCAAGTGAAATTGTGCACTGAAATAAATAGTGCAGTTTGTAGCCACTAGATACCTAATAGGTGCAATAGAATCTGGCCACAATTTACATATATATGGACATCTTTATGGAGCACATTTATGACCCAAGTTACAAATTTATTTGCGGAGAAAGTAACTTCACAACTGTTATGACTCTCTTAGAAGCTAATTGAACAGTAAGGTTATTTAGTGAGACTGAGTCCTTCTTTCTCTGCTTCCAAAATGCCTTTTCCACAGAGCTCCTTGAAGGAATACTGGGAGTACTAGATAAAGACACTAACGTTATCTTTCATGGGTTTTTTTTTCCCCTGGGCCATTATGTTATGATCTCTATAACTGCTGAGACTATAATGTATAATATAATTTCAGAAAATTCTAAAGAATGTGGCTTATGTTATGCAGCAATAACAAAAAGTCATGAAGACTTGTATTGAAAGTAAGCTTATCCTAATTAGATAGGCCAAAAGCCTGAGTACAGCTTGATATAAGCTGATCACAAAATTAAGGTATGAGTAATGATAGTCAAATAAATCAGATGACTGGTATGAAGCAAGAAGCCACAAATACAAATTATGGAGAATTTAGGATATTTTTAAGAAGTACAAGTACAGTCACAAGCGCTAGCCACAATAATGCCAGGGAAACTAAATGAAGGAAATGCTATTATTTATCATAAGTCCTAATGACTATGAAGGCAATTGGAAGATTAATCTATGAAAAGCAGTGCCTCTAAGACAAGTAGGATGCAGAAGTGAAGCTAATCAAAATAAAGCTACCATTATATAAGTTATGTGGCTGATAGTATAACACAATGTTAATAATGCTCTCCAGCATGAAGCTGGGAGAATAAAGCCCATCTTAACTAATTAACCTCTCCTCACCAGGACAGTATAAATAACATGAATGCTGGCTGTTCTGTGCTGATTCCTTCCTCTTTGTATAATAAAAGGTGCATTGTTTTGTTTGATTGTTTTATTTTATTGCCTGCCTGTACACTAATGCCAGGAGCCTGGGCAACAAGCAGGAGGAGCTCATCCTCCTGCTCAGTGCAAAGAATTGTGACGTCATTGGGATAATGGAGACCTGGTGGGACTCCACCCATGACTGGACCATGGGCATAGAGGGCTATACCCTGTACAGGAGGGATCGTGTTGACAAAAGGGGC
>NW_017728948.1:37140170-37176711 GCF_001723895.1 Crocodylus porosus
TGACTTCCTGCCCTTTGGGCAGGGGGCTAGACTCGGTGATCTCCCGAGGTCCCTTCCAGCCCTGATATCTATGTCTATGAAAAATGTGTTATCTCATTTTGTAATGTTTGGTGTTCCATGTAATGAAAGCTTCTTTTCTGCAGTAGTGGCTGATCTGGAGACTAAATCCTGACAAACTTCTGCCTGCTAATGCTGGTTAATGAAATTTAGCATAACTGATAAAATGGCAGACTTGCCTATATAATTCAATTTGAGGATCTATTTTTGCATTAAAATTGTATTAATTAGTTGCCAAATTATTTTTATGCTCCAAAGCTCCACAAAAATCCAGATATTCCCCCTATTTTTCCCAATTATTGATCAAAATTAGTCAATATTTTTTCTTATGCATGTAAAGGGGGTTGTTTTGTTTTTTTTTTTTAGAGTTTTCATTGTAATGAGGAGTCCCACATGGTTCAGTGATAGAATTCTTGTCTACCACACTTGAGAGACCTGGGTTTGTATTTCCAGACACATAACTACAGCCATGAAGGCACCAAACATCTGGGTCCAATCTGGTCTTTGGATTTTGTCTTAATGGCCTAAAGGGAGGATGGAAGGTCTGGGTAGCTTCCACTCCTCCAAAAATTCCCTCTCAAGCATGTGGATTGTAGGTCTGTGGCTTTCATGCATATACTAGGATCCAGTAGGATTGACAGTTGCCACCACCATTATAATGTGATAGATTTATGATAATGACATAATTACTCCTTCCTCACAAATAGTCCAATAATATATATTTTTTAATAATAAAAAAACTGAAATACAAAAAGGTAAATATCTTTTTTCAATCCTATTTTACCTAAATTACATATGCAGAACTATAATATCTGCATTTTTGGGTACTTATACACAGTTTGAGAACTAAAAGGGAATCACCCAGCACACACACTAGGAGTGCTTGGTATGTTTGCACAGAGGGTGGGAATCTTAAGTAGTAGACCCCTTTCATCCAGATGGGGTTGAACATGCAACTCTTCCCTCTCAGGAAAATGCCTTAACAGCTGGGTTATTAGCTAGGCTTTGCCCAGAGTATTCTTCAACCCTTCTCTTGGGGCTGGTCCACTGAACCATATATTTACATTGGATAAACAGTATGAGAAAAATTATGACCCCATTGGAAACCAGGACCCTCTCCTTCTGACACACAAACACACATTTTAGGTTGTCCTCTTCTTCCTGGACAACATAGTTCACTGTCTTGGCTGCACAGTGGGTGAGCTTCAAAAGAAGGTGTAAAGAACATTCTGGGCAAAGTCTATGGGCCTGTGGTATAATGGATTGAGTACTTGACCACAAAACAGGTACTAGAGCAGGGGTGGGCAAAATGTGGATGCAGATGCAGCCCATCAGGCCAATCTATCTGGCCTGCAGGGCCCCTAAAAGTTTAGAAAATTAATATTGATCTGCCCCTGGCTGCCTGTCATGTGGCCCTTGATGGCTTGCCAAAACTCAGTAAGCAACCCTCCGCCGGAAATAATTGCCCACCCCTGTACTAGAGACTCAAACACCCTCTGGTTGAGGGTCTCTAACCTGAGTCTCTTGTTCCTTGGACAAGTGCCTTAACCACTAAACCAGGAGCATAAAACAGCTCCTACACGTCATTGGGCCCACAGAACCACTTCAGGCCACTGGTGGACTACCAGAAGTAGGTGGGGGACATGGCATGTCACAGGATCTGGGCCTCTGGTTTCTGGTGGACACAGCCATTGGTGGCAGGAAGTAGTGATACAGCCCTTGCTTATCTTGTGGCTACCAGACCTACCTCCACTTTATTGCTGGTCCCACTGCAGCCATCATCATCCCAATCTGGCCACTTTCTCCACCACCATCTCAACTACAGCCTCCATTGGTCCTGCCATCACTTCTACCACCATCCCCACTGCAGCTACCACTCTATGCTCCAGATCCAGGGTAAGGAAAATTCAGCAGTCTGTTCTGGATCCAGCCTGAGGTACAGGGTGAGTTTCATAAACCTGCCCTAGAATACTGGGCTGAAAAGGTGGGAGGGTACTCTTCTTACTCCTTGCTAAATGTGGTTTATTTGTAAGTAAAACATTGGGACTTCCTCAGGCTTGCATGTATATGTTGGTGATCCTACTTCCTCATATAGCTGCCCAACAGGATATTAGCCACACTGAGGAAACTCAGTGGGTGACCATGGGGTTGTATGTGCAGAGTTGAATCACAAACTGTGTGGCTATGTACATGCTGTAGGCATATAAAGGAAATATGATTTATTTGAGAGTCTTTAGAATGACCCAATACAGATCCCATAGTATTTGACTCATGATACTATGTACCAACCACCATAGTATTATATCTTATTTCCATCCATTTTTGGGAGTAGCAACAAATACCTAGTGCAATTCCTCTATTAACTTTTCTCTTGTACAGCTTTCCCTCATTTTATGCAGGTTCTGTATGTGCAAATTCACTCTTATGCAATGACCCTTTTTATACCAAAATTTTGTTATATGCAAGATAAATTCACTCTTATGTGATCGGTGTGGTGGAAACCCACAGTTAGCTGCTTTGTGTGGTGCATTCTGGGAGTGAAGTGCATGCAAATATAGTCTCCTGTGTGGATCTGTGCTCCTCGCTTGATGTCTGTGACACCTGTTTCTGTAGTTGCCATCCCCATTATGGTAACATTCACCACCACCCTGTGCTTATGAGTACCAAAATTGTCTTGTAAAACTGGTAGCAATGGGTCAGTACAGTCAAGGTCTTGGAAAGAATTCTTATTTCTTACATTGTAAAGAGGGTTCCCTTTATACAAATTGAAGTTATGTGACGTTTCTTCAGGAACACATGGACAGAATGAAGTGAGAGAAATGTGTACTCTCACCCCCAAATTTTGTCACTATCTTCCTTTAGTATCAGGATTTATCTTGGGCTTTCACAGATTCTTTTGATCTACTATATTTACTTAAATATAATATAGCTCCCCCAAAATTAGGTTCTATATATGGAAAAGTTATAAATGTGTTAGTTTACCAGCTATAGGCTAATTCTTGGACATTTGCCTTGAAATTGTCCCCCTCCCACTGCTATAATGGAGAAAATAATTCTGGGGGGTCAGATAGTCCCTTTCTCTTTGCTGCCCCACACCACCTCCTTATTTTCAGACCCTGCCCCTCTCCTTATTTTCAGACCCTGCTCTTCCTGAGCACATGGAAGTGAGAGGCAAATTTGAAAGTACAGACTAAGAAATAAACATAATTTATCATAGAGGCAAATGATTACAGGTACAGGTACAAGTACAGACTTAGTGACTCCAGAATTGATGCATTCCACCTTTTTTTAAACTGATGCGGGTACTCCATAAATATGCTTTTATGCAGTATGTTTGCACCTTCTTATATATAGTAAAACTCTACATGACATTAGTCTAAAGCCAAAATGCTCATGGTTTACCATATAGTTCATTGGGCTGGGCCCCAGCAGTCAACAAGATTTCAGGGCATGGTGACCCCACAGCTTAGTATTGCTCAGTATGTGCGTGTACTCCAGATACCTCCCACAAACGATCTATGTGTTAATTAGCACTGCTTCACCCATACACACACACACACACTCATATTTGGAAACAGGTTTATTATCATGAGTCCTAGGATCTTCAAAAAAGTAATAAGCAAATAAGGTGCAGAGCAACCTGGTCCAGTTCCACCTCCTGGAGGGTGGGACCACACTTATCATATGCAACAGGCTGAGGAAGGAAGTGATAGAGGGACTATGGGTGAAGTGTTTGGGGGCCCATTTCAAGGTTTAAGGTTGAAGAAACAGATATTATTGGAAACGGGAAATAAATGTTCAGCTCTGCTGTGGGAATGAATGGAAAGTAAAAATATATTCAATATAGTGACTCACCATGACTTTAAAAATAGATAGACTGTATGCAATGGGCACTACCATATATCTTTTTCAGATAGGGTGCATTAACCTATTTTTGTGGTAGGTCTATATCAATATGCTTGTCCCATATGGACCATGTGGTTTATAGACATGCTCAGTGGTAGCTGTTTTTAATCAACGTCATAGTTGGTTTCCATTATTGAGAACATATTGCTTTTAGCAGCAGTTTAATGATATGCAATTTATTTAATGAGGTTTCCATGTAAGCAATTAGAAGACAAGAGGCTTTTTTCTCTAAATTGATTGGAGGGAAAAAACCTCATTTTTTATTTTGTATACAGTATATAAAATTTCCATAACTTCTTTCCATTCTTTTCTTCCTACTGTACACACACTGTGTTGATACTTCAACTGTGAGAATAACCCCACCTGTTGGAAAATATCAATAAGCTCATCATATAGAAACAATGGGTAGGAATAGGTATTAATGTACGTGTTTGTAGGAGTTGGTATTAATGTACATGTTTAGTTTAGTATTGGAAGATCTGTAGTCTTTTTTGACATCACTAATTTTAATAAAATGAGATATCTAGCTGAAGAATCAGGAAAGGATTATATTAAAATAGACATCAGCAAACTATGGCCCATGGGCTGCACCTGGCCTGAAAAACCATTGGATCCAGCCCATGGAGGTGGGGTATTAGCCTCATTTGGTGGTGCAGGCTTTATCTGCACTTCACCACACAAGTGCTTTAGTTGGGTGACTGGAAAATTTCCTGTTTCATGCTGCAGTTGGGCAGGAGAGAAAAGTAGCATCAGCAGTGGCTGCATTCTAGTGCTGGTGTGACCAGGACACTTGCTAGGCCATTCCATCTCACCACTGCAAAATATTGATCTCCTCCGTATTAAAAATTGTTATCTTTAAGATGAAAGACAAGAGGGTTGAAAGGCAATATTCCCCACTGGTAAGATTTTATTTTAATAGATGATATTTAAAGCCACAAGCCAGCACATGCTTAATTTTAAGCAAGAAATTAGCCTAATTGAAGTCAATAGGATTACTTATAGCTTTAATGTTAAGAACCTATTTTTCACTTCCTATATTAGGGCCTTACAGCACAAAAATATTTTAAAATTCATCATCTCTGGATTGTGGCAAGTTTTTAATTATTTTCATTTTATACTGACCACTGATTAACTTCCATTAAACAAGGTTTTTCCAAGGCTATGCCATTCTAATCTCTTTGAGATTTTACTGCTCTCACTCACTCAAAATAAATAAACTGTTATTATTGAATTACAAAATCACCCACAAGTTAATACAAAAATATGTTCATATTATCATTATTTACATTTTTATAATTTTATTTGACCATTCCCAGACTATAGTGTGAATAATAATGTGTTCACCAAATAGCTAACTCGCAGGTTTAAAACAAGAAATATGAGTAGTCAATAGAATGTCCTACATGGGTGACTAGTGCCTCCTGAGTCTGGGGGGGAGGGCACTTGCCCCCCATAGGAGCCAGTCAGTAACTGGGGGGGAGTCCCCCCATGGCTGATCACGCCAATGCAGGGATCGGTTCTTCTGGTGCCCCCACTCCCCAGCCAGCACTGTCAGGGGGAAACCAGTCCTCTTGCCTGACCCCCCCCATCCCTTCACCTAAGCACAGAATGCTGCTGTCAGGGGGTGCACGTGAACCCTCTATGCATCACCACTGATGTCCTAACTCATGGCTAATGTTCCTTGAATTAACTTACAGTTCGCAAGGAAATTAAAACACCTTAATTTATACAAAATGTCCTTCATTATACGTCAAATTTCTCTGTGTTGCCTAACAAGGGGTTAAATTCTCTGTGAGTTTAAATACTATTGAAATCCATTGAGTTACACCATGAAAAATTAGGTGCACCATTCATATAATAGGGTTCTTCATTGCATCTAATCTCTAGTATAGAGGTCAGCAGCCCTAAAATAGTGCCCTGATGCAAGCCAGAATTTATGACCCTGCTGTCACTTTTGGCCAGAAATCTCTACCCCTCTCCCTTCTGAGTGGCAGATTTCTAGATTCCCAGCCCCTCTGCACAAAGGGTAAACTCAGATGCTGTGGAGCAACAGGTTCTGAAGCAAAAGGGAACTCTGGAGAGCAGACAGATGGTGTGGTGCCTCTACAGATTCTTCTACATGTGCAAGTAAATACACAATGGGATTTAATCTCTGCTTCACACAGTCATACCTCCTGCCATGCCACATGTCTGTGTCAGGAAGCACAATTCTGGGATCACACATTAGATCCCATCATGCCTTTTTGCTGGTGCAGGGGAGCCTGATCCTGGACTCCTTTTTCACTGTCAAGAAGCAAACTCCCACATCTGGGAGCCCCTTGCACCCCAGTTGATGGGCTTTCAGCCAAGAGGGGAACCAACACACTCCTGAGGCTGGAGAAATCCCACTGAGGTGAGCTACCCACCCCTGAGGTGCATGAAACCTCCAGTGTTGAAAGATTGATGCTGCAGTGATATCCCCCGCCCCCCCACCCCACCCAGGGTTGTGGAAAACTTCCAGGGCCACAGGATAACCACAGGTAAAACATGGAAAATCACTGGGGATGGGGGATCAGTCCTCAGGGATTCTCTTCACCTTAGCACCCTCTCCATGCACCAGCCAGGTCTTACTAGGGTCCACAACTATTCATCCTGTGCATGGAGGGGTTGCTAGTATGACTGCCCGGAGCAATAGCCTGGGCAGTCAATTTCAGCCAACAATGAATTAACCCTGCTGAGCCAGACCACCAGACTGCACTATTTCCCTGTGATCCTTCTGGTCAATAAGCAGGGATGCTCCTCGCATCCCCAATCAGCACATACATCAGCATCCACTCTGGTGCAATGTGAAGTCTGAATTAACAAGAGTCCACAGGGTTCCCTTTAAACATAGAGCAACAGTCCTGGGCTCCTATTATGGCCAACATTCCATGCTGTTTGTCTTGGGGCCTCTGACAGGTGGAAAAAAAAACAGTCTGCCATGAGCTCAAAAGAAAAGTTCAACTCAAAAAAAGGTAAACTCTCCCTATAAGTAAATCCTGGGGTATAAACTCCACTGGATTCATTCTTGTCATCTCAAAGCTTCAGTGGATGCTGTGATACTCAATGCTCCACCTGTTGCAGCAACATCTTCTGGGCCCTCTCTGGGGTAAGCTCCTTCAGATTCCTTACAGAGTCAAAGGCCCAAAGGCTGGAAGTTCCTCCATCTCTCTATGTCTCTTACTTTGCCTCTGCTGGGGCTCTGCTGCATCTAGGCTCCATCCCTCATTGCCCACGCGTGGGTGCATTCTTACGATGTCATCTACAGAGCACCAGCTAATCAGTACCTGGCACAAACTCAGGAATTGGGTTTGCTGCTGTGGCCAAGATTCCACTGTATGTGCTGATGCTGGCCCTATGGGTAGATGCATGCTGGGCATGCACCTGGTTCTCGCCTGTCATTGGGATTGTCTCTTGGGGCCCCCACACTCCCACCACATCCCTCAAGATACACCCTGCTTTGACAGAGGCTGAGAGGGGATTTAATAGCAGCCTTCAACTACCTAAAGGGGTGGCTCAAATGGAGATGGAGATAGACTGTTCTCAGTGGTTGCAGTTGACAGAACAAGGAGCAACAGTTTCAAGTTGCAGCAAGGGAAGTTTAGGTTAGGTATTAGAAATAATTTTCGTACTAGGAAGGTAGCAAAACACTGGAACAGGTTACCCAGAGAGATGGAATTTCCATTTTTGGAGGTTTTTAAGACCTGGATAGACAAAACCTTGGCTGAAATGATCTAGCTGGGAATGGCCCTGCGTTGAGCAGGTGGTTGGACTAGATGACTTCCTGAGATCCCTTCCAATCCTGATTTTCTGTGATTCTATGGTCCTATAGCTGCTACAATCCCTAGGGCTCAGGGGGTTTTTATTGGGTATGGTGCACCTCTTCAGTTGCGAGCCCTCTCCACTGATAGGATTCCCAGCTGCAGGAGGATACACTGCAACACATGCAAATTAAAGCTCAATAGCAACCAGCTATACAGTTAATACACATTTTCAAGGTCTAACACTGGTTGGAACTTTATATTGAGTGGTAGCTACTTTGCACATGTAGCTGCTCTTCAGGTAATTGTACAATTAAGCGATGAATTGTACAATACATGAAATGTGTAGAGGGGGTCTATACAACACCTATTCTCTGTGCCATATTGTACTTCTGTGGGCCAGACCAAATTTCTTCATGGGTCAGATTCAGCCCATGGGGAGTAGGTTGCCAACAATGCTCTTATAAATAAATCAATTAGTAATAGCAGAAATTTTCTTGAAAGAAGTGCTGCTTAAATATTACCAAGCAAAAGCATATTACTAAAAAGATTTACTGTATCTGGATTATTTTAGGAGTGTTCTAAGTAATATAAACTAAATTTTCTCAATATCAAAAAGCACAAAAATATATTTTGTAATTAATCAGAGACACCACACTTTTAGCTACATACCTATAATATCTTCAAATTCATTTGTTTTTTGTGACCTGTTTAGATCTACATACAGATACACATTACACTATGTATACTCTGTAAATCTCTAATTCAAAACCCATTGATAGATATCTCCGTAAATTGCACAAGAAGTACCCCCCACAGTAACTCCTTCCCTTTTTTTTTTCATTTTGCCACTTGTCCCCCTGCCCCTGATTTTTGGACTCTCCCCCACCACCCTCCAACTCTGGGCCATTTGCCACTGATCACCAGAGAGGCAAAACCTATGGTTTTAAATATGCCATGGTTTTTCCTCCCTCCCAGTTAGCTTCAGGCGGTGGGGTGACTGGGGACTCTCTACCAATCAGCAAAGAGGAGGCAAAAACTACTGCATATTTAAAATTGCAGTTTTCTCTTCCCCAGCGATCAGTGGCAAAGAGCTTGGCTAGCAGGGACCCTCCACCAATCTGAGGCAGGGAGGGATAAGTGGTTGAAGGAAAAAAAATTAAAGGAGCCACTGTGGGGGTCACTTCCTGTGTGATTATGGATATCCCTACCCATTGACTATTATGAGGTCAATGGAACTTTTTCCATCAAATTCAACTGAGTATAAATCAAGGCCTAATATATATGAAACAGTCTTTACATGTTGTACAGAGCTGAGAGCCTTAGTACTAAACCAAGCAGAGGATATTCAGTGATTACCCTGAAAGATTTCTTCGGGTTGAAGAAATTTTCTATTTTGGGTGATATTTAAAATGGGAAACAGCAGTAATCTTCCTGACAGGAAAAGAACAACATAGAATCACAGCCAAGTCATAACATAGTGAAATAATTGTGATTTGTTTCCCTTTTCATGGTATTTCCTATTTAATTTTCCATTTTTAATTGTTTCCCCCATGAAGAATGAAAATTTCTTAGAAATAAAAATTATTAATCAAGTATGTAGATGTAGGAGTATAAACATTGAGGTGTTCTTGTTCAGAAATAAAACTATACATGAAATGAAGCAATCTTTGCAGTCTTTAAAAGCAAAATGTTGTCTATGCATTCTTCATTTTAAATATACTCATTTTGTTACGTCAATTTAAGAATTTAATGGCTATAATGTTGTAGTCCAAAACAAATCAATATTATCTTTCTTAATACATTCATAAGCGCATTTCACAGGTCAAATATTATTAGATTAGCCAATATCTGGATTACCACATTCCTATTCTGAGCTGTAGGAATTTAGAGCTATTTATTTGTGTTAGTACTGCTCAACCATTGGCCTTCAGGCCATGTGATTTGTCCTGGGGGACTTCCCATGGATTGGAAATTTAGCACTGGGGGGAACAGTGGCAGCATGATTTGCCATGCCTTCCAAGAGCTGTGGCAATTAAGACTGTCACCACTTTCCCTGTTGTCAAATTTCTGGATATGTGGGGGGCCCTGTGGGCTGGCTAAAATGGCCTCATGTATTACATTACTCTGGTAGGTAGGGTTTCCTGGTGGCCAGATCTGGTGGGTCATACTGGAACAATGTGCAGTGTCACAGTGCATCCATATCCAGGACTGGGTACATGGGGTCACACCACAGACCAGCCAGGCACACTGAGCCCACATTGGATCCAGCCCATGAACTGATCCCACTCATGGGATCCAGACCATGGAGTGACCCTATACAATACATCTAGCTCATGGAGCCAGAAGATTGTGCGTCACTGGTGTTGAGAGCAAATTACAGTGCTTGTGGCTGGCTCGTGTTAGGTTATGGGACCTGGACAGTTTAAGTTAGTAAGGTCATTCACAGATAAGACTGTGAGTAGGACAAATGATATCATGCTAAGTTTGGTAATTTTCTGTAGGACACCCTTAGATATAATAATAGAGTGCTGTGCACACCCCTATGTGCCGTGTTTAGAGCCTTGGCATGCTGTGTGCTCTACCCCTATAAAGGGTTTTGATTGACAGAAACTGAATTAGTGAATGGGGTTTGGTGTGTGTGTGTGGCTGGTGTTCTATGTATTGGCGAGGGTAAACTTGTGATAGGGTCTGTAAGGATTGATACAGAGACAGTGATTGAGGAGACTGAGTGATAGTTTGTGTGAGTGGGTATAGATCCTCCATATAATCTGGGTCCTCTCGAGGAGCAAGGATTGCTGGAGCAGTCGGAGACCACTCCTCAGCACACCACTATACTGAATCAGAGGTTGGCTCCTTGACATGTTTCCCATCAGGTGCATAAGGGCTTTGATAGTGGCCTCATTGAGTAATTGGTGAGTATTCCCCATACCTTGGGAAGGGATATTTTTGTGGACTATCTTTCTGTCATATACCCTTGTAAAAGATTGGTGACTGGTAATAGGGTAGGTAAGCCCTGGCCCTGGGTCTGAAGAGGCAGACAGAGCTGACAATGGCAGTGGTCCAATAAATATTTCTCATGATTGCAGTCTCCTTGTCCTAGTTATAGGATTTATAAAATTTATTCTTAGTGTTAATTGTTACTACTGTTACTGTTGTTCTTTATAAGTTTATTACTAACAACGTAGTGGCTCTTTTGTGTTTCTTTAATAACCTGTTTCATTTGTGTACCAAAAGCCTTCCTCTTGGTGATTTTAAATTAAACTGGTGAGATTATGGACAGGGTCAAGATCCACCTTACCTTTCAGGGAGAAGCCTGAGGAGAAGTGATTGTTTAGGCCACCTTCAAGATTTGGTTTACAAAGACACAATTTTCCCCCAACCCTGGTTTAGAGGAGTAGGAGCTAAATCCACAAATCATATTTCATATTTATTGTGGAAGTTATATGCATAAGTTCAATATTAGGCACTACTGACATGCAGCTGTGTGACACCTGAAACATAGGTTCAGATCCACATGCATCAGAATGGATCAGGATGGGCAGCAGAGGTTAACTGATTTCCAAGAAGCCTGGGTCTCACAAACAAAGAATTTCACATAGCCTGAGAATTGATGGGACATGTACCATACTGTTCCATAACATGAGTTCACAGTCTTTCAGGCAGACAGGCTGTCTAACACAGAAAGGACACACAGTATGGGAACACAGTGGTTATGTACTACAATGCCCATAACAAGTGATAAAAGTGGCACCAGCTAACAAGGACCCAGAGCAGGGGGGGATAAGCCCTAGTTTTGCAGTAACAGACCAAATTAGGTGAAGGCCTGGAAGTACTAAATTAGTAAATATGCATATGACTACCTTGGAATGTGTTGACGGGGACAGTGTGACCACAAAGAGATAACCAACCATAGATAGCCATGGTTGATAAGTCATCAGGAGTCATCAGAAGGGAAGGAGAATACAAAAGCAGAGACTTGAGAGCAAGAAAGAGTCCCTCCCTCTCTTTCCCTCCTCCTCCTCACCATCCTCTGCCCTGAGAGGGTCCCCATCCCTGTCCACAAGGAAGCATCCTCAAGGCTACCATGGACAGAGGCACATCACCAGCCCATCTCATCCATCCCGCTGTTGGGGGAGGGAAGGCCTTGGCATCCCACCTCCAGACTGATGACATGTTGACATCTGACACCTAAAAGTGCATCACAGTGAAGACTACATCCTGGCCAGATGTACTTTGACTCTGATAACAGCCCTAAGATTTGGTAGATATATAGAATTGCTTGATTGTTTGTATTGCTTCTTTTAGGTCATCACGGTGTATCAATAAATTTGCCTATTATTGAATAGAAAATTTGTGATCAGTCTGAGGATGGGTCCCCTCCTGGAACAAGTCTTCTGGGTCCTAAAACCAGAGCCAAGAGAATCAAGGTTTTGTTTTACATGTGAGCTAAACAATTTCTCTAATTTCAGACACATCAGGCAT
Source organism: Crocodylus porosus (assembly GCF_001723895.1). NCBI lineage: Eukaryota > Metazoa > Chordata > Crocodylia > Crocodylidae > Crocodylus > Crocodylus porosus. The sequence continues at coordinate 37,152,398 of NW_017728948.1, forward strand.
TGCCTTTATACATTCTTCTACTTCTCTCTCTGTTTATTATTAGGTTAATTTGAAAAATGTTGACAATAATAAATTTTAAAGGAAAAAAAAAACAGGAGGGCTAAGGGTTATTTTTGTTTACATTCCACAAGCAGAATGATGTCATCAATCTCAAGCATGTGATTTGTGTGTGCAAATGGCATAACTTCATTGGCCACAGAAAACCTGAACCTTTCCACAGGCACTTTTTAGCTAGCAGTGTGCTCAGTGATTATTGTTGTTTACACTGCATACTCCTGGAATCTCTTTCAAACCTGAAACATCTTGCCAAAGTGTATAAAAAAGAAAAAAGAAACTTACCATAGCCACTGTATGTATGATTCTTATTTGAATAATAATATTCACCCCACTTCTCCCCCCCCACCTTCTTACATGCATCTCTAAGCCTAAGTGTCATAAAATCCATATAGGGGATCTCATTGTTTGACAATAATTTTTCCTGTTCCTTCTCACATACTTGAGTTTGAGTTGTGTCACCTGAAATGTATTTGGTCAGTAAATTCTGACGGCTGGATTTTTTGAGATGTTGAGGACTGGCATCTTCAACTGACTCATACTGAAGTGGTTGATTTTAAAATTCCTCTCCAAATAAGGCCTTTATTCTTTGCCTTCTATGACAAATACAGATTTTCAGATTCATCTGTCTAAATATAGATGAGAAAAACCTTTGTAGCATGGATACTGTTACATGAATCCATACAAATCTGTGACTCTTGTGATTCAATCTTTAACAATGCATGAAAACTAGAAATTCAGATTTCCAACATTATTAACAGGTCACAACTGTAGTAAAAGTATGTATGGCTTAAGAAGATTCAAAATGCATCACATGGCATTCATACTGACAATAATATATTCCTCTAAATAAATAAAGATGAAACATGAGTATCATTTAACAGACTGAAAAGGCAGCTAGCTTCAGTTGGTATGATCACCTGAAACATGAATGTTTATTATCTGCAGTACTGTTGGGGATTTGATAGTTCTAAATTATTTAAAGCTAAATATTCTGAAATTTTGCATTAGAATATTTTTTAATTAAATTAGTCATTATATTTTTTTTGACTTACTGTGTATGGAAGTCACTATACAACAGGAATATATTAGTGGTCTCACAGTTATACTATCAACTTTATAATATTAATATAATTACTATGCATATATGAAAATCACCAACCACCACACAGAGAAGCAAATTTGTCATGCTTGTTATTTACAACACAAGATCTTCAGAGCATCTAAGATGCCACATATCTATACATAGATGTATATTAGCTTTCTTATGGACGGAGAACTACTCTGCCTTGCAGTGCATTTTCCATTGAATCAACATTTTTTTTACTGAAACTACATTTTTTGTAAAAATATTTATTTTGAGAGAAAGTGGTTTGACCAGAATTTCTACACTGAACTTAAGAAACACAACCGTTATCCACAGTACCACATTTTTTTGCATGCCCCCAAAACAATTGTTTTCCAAAAATAAGATGCTGAAAATTGGTGTGCATGTGTTAAGTGAGAAAATACAGTCAAACCCTTGGGAACCCTCAAACTTCTGTCAAGGCAGATCCTGCTATTTCAGAAGCTGCTACTGAGTCAGGGGGTGGGGGGAGGGCACAGCAAGACAGACCTAACTGTAGGTTTATGCTACAGACCACCAAACCAGGGGGAGCAACTCAATCTAGAATTTTCCTAAGAACTGAGAGAAGCCACACATGCACAGGACATGGGCAACTTTAATTATCCAGACAACTCTTGGGAGGAACACTTGGTCAAGATGTTTCATTCCTTTCTTACCTGCATCAAAGAGTTTTCTCTGACTTAGGAAGTGCACAGGCCAACCGGAAGTAACACTCTTCTAGATTTGGCCCTGGCCAAAGGAGATGACCTAGTGACCAACTTAAACACAGGTGATATGTTTCACCTGGGGAATAGCAACCATAAAACCATTATGTTTACTGGCCGTTATAAGGCAGACAAATTGGATTGTAGGCTTGAAGTTTTGGCCTCCAAAAATACACATTTCAACAAGCTCAGGTCACTAGTAGGGAAAGGACTACAGGACCAGGGAACAAAGGCAAAAAGAGTACATGAAGAGTGGTTGTTTCTTAAGGACATGATCCTTGAAGCACAAAGGAAGCCCATTCCCACATGGATGAAAGGTAGCAAATGGGCTGAGAAGCCCTTTTGGCTAAACAGAGAAGTCATGGCTAAACAGAGAAATCATGGTCCTCTTAAGAAAGAAGAAAGAGACATATAGACAATGAAGGCTTGAGACAGGCCCCAAGGAGGACTATATAACAATGGCCCACACTTGTAGGGATCAGATTAGAAAAGCTAAGGTGACAACTGAACTAAAATTAGCAACAGGAATCAAGGACAAGAAGTCCTTCAGGTACAGGAGGAAAACAGATGGGAGTATGGGGCCACTGCTCAACAACTCATGACAGCTGGTTACCAGCACTCAGGAAAAAAACTGAACTCCTGAATGACTACTTTGCTTTGGTCTTTCACTGGGCCAAGGGAAAAATCATGCCAGATAGGGTACAGAATGAGCAGAGTACAAATGAACACATTCCTACCATTGCCGTAGAGCTGGTGTGTTATCAATTAAAAAAATTAGACATACATAAGCCAACAGGACCAGATGAACTTCATCCAAGATTGAAGAAGCTAGCTGAAAGCATAGCAGAACCCATGGTAAAGCTCTTTCAAAACTTGTGGCACTCTGGAGAGGTCCCTGAGGACTGGAAGAGGGCCAATGTTGTGCCTATTTTCAAGAAGGGGAGAAGGGAGGACCGTGGTAACTGTAGGCCAATTATTCTAACTTTTATCTCAGGGAAAATCCTGGAAAAATTCATTAAGGAGTCTATGTGTAATAGGCTTTCAGAAGGTAGGATTCTAAACAACAGCCAGCATGGCTTTGTCACTTGCAGGTCGTGTCTTACCAACTTCATCACCTTTTATAATCAGGTAACTCACCACCCGGATAAGAGAGAGGAGGTTGACATTGTATACCTTGACTTCCAAAAACCTTTTGATCTGGTACCCCATGATGTTCTCAGGAAAAAAAATGGAGGATTGTAGGCTTAACTGTGAGACAGTTAGGTGGGTAGGAAGCTGGCTACAGGCTAGGACCCAGACAGTTCTAATTAATGGATCTGTGTCACCTTGGCAAGAAGTGGCCAGTGGTGCCCCACAGGGGTTGGTGCTTGGTTCAGTACTATTCAACATCTTCATCAATGATTTGGATATGGGGATGAAGAGATTGCTGGCCAAGTTTGCAGACAACACCAAGTTATGGGGAAGCATGGTCATGCTTGAAGATAGAGGCAGACCGAGGCAGGCTGGCAAATTGGGCAGATCAGAATCAGATGAAGTTCAACATTGAGAAACGTAAAGAGCTTCACCTGGGGACAAACAATCCCCTGTACACCTACAGGCTTGGCAGGATGAATCTAACCAGGACTATGAATGAAAGAGACCTGGGGGTAGTAATAGACCACAATATGAACATGAGGCAGCAGTTACCCTGGCATGCATTAATCGATTCATCTACAACAAAACCAAGGAAGTCATTCTTCCACTCTACTCAGCATTGGTGAGACCACAGCTGGAGTACTGCATCCAGTTCTGGGTGCCACACTTTAACAAGAATGTGGTAAAGTTTGAGAGAGTCCAGAGAAGGGCCATCTGTGCAATCAGAGACTTGCACAGCAAGCCATATGAGGAAATGCTGAGGGACCTGGGACTCTTCAGCCTGAAAAAGAGAAGGCTAAGAGGGGACTTGATAGCAACTTACCACTATATGAGGGGCGTACATGAAGGTGTCGGTGGACAGGTGTTCACCAGGGTGTTCTTGGGGAGTAATGGTCCCAAAATCCCAAACTAGGAGTAATGGTCACAAAATCTTTGAAGACCGTGTCAGGCTCAACATTAGGAAAAACTTCTTCACAGGTAGGGTGTCCAGACTGGAATGAGCTCCGTCCAGAGGTGGTGCAACTGCCTACTCTGGAAATCTTCAAGAGGAAACTAGACATTCACCTTGCTGTAGTCACCTGACCCCAGTTGTCTTTTCTGCTTGGTGTAGGGGCTGATCTTCCAAGGTCCCTTCCAGCCCTACAATCTATGAATCTATGAATCTATGCTAGCACTCATCCTGTGCTCAACTGCTCCGGAAAAGCACCCAGCAGACACTGCCTCCAGGCTGTCCCACCACTGAGCAAGCACAGTTCCTATCTTCTACCACAGCCTCCTGCCTCCAGCCATCTGTCAGCCACAGGCAAACAGCAGGGGGAAGGGAGGCATCTGCGTCCCCTGCATGAGCCCTCAAAACTGGGCATCCAAGTCCCTGGACTGTGTCCCCACACCTCCAACACCCCACTACAAAGCATCGCACAATGTCATGCAGACCCCAACACTGAGCCCAGGATAACCCCTGCACTTATGCACAGGTCCTGACCCTAGCACCTGCACACTCAGACAGGGCTCCCAATGCCTTGATACTTGGGTGTAGGCCCCTAGACTCTGACCCTGGCACCCACATACCACATCTCAGAGGCCAGGCACCTTGCAACCCAGACCCCAGCATAGACACCCTACCCTCCCAAGCAAGAGCTGGTACTCACCTCTGGTAAGTCAGAATGGTGGGGGACAGAACATTGGAACTGGGCCTTAATGGAAGTGATCCTGTGACCTCCAGTGGGTGTGGTGGAAGCACCTACCCTGGAGAACTTCAAAAGGAGACTGAACACACACCTTGCTGAAGTTATTTGACCCCAGCAGTCTTTCCTGCCCAGACCAGGAGGGCTGGACTTGATGATCTCATGAGATCCCTTCCAGCCCTAAACTTCTGTGAATCTGTCATAGGTGGCTGCAAAGTGGTCCTGAACCCTGTCCATAATCTCCCTTTCCTGGCATTCAGACTCTTCCAGCTCTGCAGAGGCCTCAAAACAGCAGGAGGCCATCTAAAGTCCCCATTCCTGCACCTTGGAAGCCAAGGTGTAGGCATCCCCCAGCCTGAGGATATCTTCCCTCCATGTCTGGAGTCTTTCCTCATGCCGTTCCCACAGCTCCTAGAGCTAGGAAGTAGCTGTGTATGTACAGGACTCAGACGCAGCAACTAAGCTCTGCAACATCTCTTCCTTGGTCTTTCAGTGGCTCTTATGAACATCTACAGCTGTGCAGCCCTCGGTGCTTAAGCTGACATTGCATCATCCACACACTCTTCTTCCTTTCACATGTGTTTTTTCTGCATTTTAATAGGGGAGACACAGAGCCTTTGTGTGAAGTTGTAACTTTTGGTAATAAAATGAAGTATAAGGGCAGGTGTTTTAGACCCTGGAAGCACTCACCTGGGTGTTTATGCTGAGATAATATGATAGCTATAATAAGTCCTTTATCTGGGCCCTTTCTCCCAACCCCCAGGACCTGTACATAGGCCCCCAAAATGGTTCCAGAAGATTCCCAGTGGGGCTCAGGAGTACTTGGAACACTGGAGAAAGTGCATCTTTGGAACAGGGTGTTGTTGGGGCAGCACTTGGTATTGGAGCCTGCATGTCCCAGCTTACCTACCCACCAGCATCTGGGGGGATCTTTTCCATTCATTTCTCATGTCCCTCCTCCTGGCCTGGGTCTCACTGTGGGAGAGCACCCAAGTCATGGCAGGGATTGGGCCTCCTCTAGGTTTGGTCTTACCATGTGTGGAGGGCCCCAGACATGGTCAATAGTACAGAGTCAGGGTTCCTGCAGAGGAAGACTGGAAACCAGGTGTAGGGGGTAAGAGGGTGGGGGTCCCACAGGGGAGTGCCAGAACTCCCTGACCCATGCTGTGACAATGCTTCCCACCACACAGCCATCTCCTCCTGGCTCTGTATCTGCCTCCTGCCCCTCAGCCCTCTCAAGCAGACAGTGGAACAGGATCACCCACCTGTCCAGCTTCTACGTGGGGGAGTCCCTAGTCTTCACTCCTGACTCTGGGAATTAGTATTATCTGTCTAAAGCCCCCTTCCCTATGTCCCTCCAGGTCCCCTCCTACTTTCTATGTCAAGTTGTGCCCCTGTGGCATTTCTCCCCAATCCCGTCCCTGTTTTCTGTCCTAATTGCCCCTCCAGGTTATTTAGCCTTTCACAAACCTCTCCAGCCCCATTCCCCCTTCTAAATGTTTGCTAGTTTGCATCAATGAGAAGAGAGATCAAGTTGTGATATAGGCAATGTTCAACAGGTTTTCTTTATTGTAATTCTTTATTGTAACTTGAGGCACATGTCTTTCTCACACCACGTTGCTGTTTCCTGCAGTGCACCACTTGAGGGAGTGGCGGGATGGGGGAAAATTTGTGTTAAGGAAGCAAGGATTGTGGGTTGTGCTGCTTGGGATGCAGGGCCAGAGGAATCCAGAGCAGAAGATTCATCACCCTGTGCCACAGCATGGGCACTTGGGGACTTAAAGCCCTCCAGCCCTACTCATCCAAGCAGTGCTTCCAGTCCCCAGGGACCAGGAGGTAGTTGTCTGGGGCTTTATGGACCTAGTTTCCTTGCTGCTGTACAGGGCCAATGCTTCCAGTGGATGCACAATCTCCTGAAGCTTCATGCACGGAGCATGCTCAGTGTTCCGTGCCTGGTCTGCATGCTGTGCCTCCTCTGCCCAGGCTTTGCAGATATTGTGGAGGACAAACATGGCAATGATGAGGTTCAGCTGATTCTCCTCCTCCACCTCAATGCATATTGAGAGCCCAACAGTGCTGCATGAGGTGACCAAAGGAGCACTCTATAGTCATGCAGCACCCACTCAGGTAGTAGTGGAAGTGTTTCTTTCAGTGTTTCAGTTGCCCCGTGAACAGTTTTATAAGCCATGGCATGAGGAGGTAAGTTGGAACCCCACTGAAGAAGGGAGGGATGATGACTACTGATGATTAAATGGGGGACACCAGGAGCATGGTACCCACTTTCCATCATCTGGGGGAGGGGGGAGTTGCAGAAGATGCAGCGATCACGAGTGCTGCCTACTCAGCTGGTGAAGATGGAGGTGAATCAGCCCTGTGGATTGATGATGCACTGTAGAATGCCAGAGAAGACAAAGTGAAAGTGGGAGGGAGAAGGGAAAATAATTCTTTATGTGCTGATGGGAAAACCTTAAGCTTCTGGGCCAGACCATTGCTGCTGCAGACACTTCTGCTGAGGGAGGAACTGTCCATACTGGCCAGCAGGTAGGAGGTTAACAGAGCAGACATAGGTTGCTGTCCTGACCCCTCCCCCACCCCAAACCCCCAGCAGCTGCTATTTTTGCTGCTGTTAAGAAAAATCTTTTCTTCATCCTTCCACCTTTTGAAAACAAGGTGCCTGTTTTATCCAGGAGCATCTAGATTGAGAGTAAATACACTTTTCTTAATAATAAGATCAGTCATGAGGCAGATGTGTAAATTTAAGTTTACAAGAAAGAAGGCTTTTGAACTTAACTTTCTGGGAAAGCAGTTTCTTTTTGCATGTATGTCACATGTCTATTTCTTTGTGAAATCTGGATGGTTACACATTGGTTGGGTTGGAACAGATTCAATTAATAGGATCTGCTGGAGCTTGGTAATTACTGCTCTCCAGCAGCCTCCTGTGTCTTGTGTATTAGTGCCCCTGTGCTTCAAAATGGTGGCAGGAGCACTTGAATTAAAACTCCTTCTATGTACCATTCCTTTCATTTCTGGCACCTCCGTATTTTAGCAAAACTGAGAATGTTTAAGGCTGGGCTTCTTTTTAAAAATGTTTCTAAATATGCTGGCAAAATAAGAATGCTACTGCACTATTAATCAAGTCATAATTGCAAATTTTCCTCTAAACCATTACCTATGGTAGAATAAATTCAGTTTTACTATTTTCTGATGTACAAATTTTAGTCATAATTCAAATCCATTTACTTTGTACAAACCACCATTTTCTGATTGTTAGTTATATTTATGCCTCTTACATTTCATATTCTTAAATTGTTATCTGTTCATGTCCAGCCAGCTTGTCTTTTTTTACTCTTCAGTGTCCAGATGCAAAGATTGCATTATTTTGAAATGTACTGGCTTGTAGGCATCATAGATCAGCAACATCTGATTGCTCATTATTCCTTTCCATTTCATGTTCTGTAGCGGGAGAATTACATTAAACATTTCAGCAAATAATAATGCATTTAGCTGTGCATTTTGGATTACTGAACTCCTGCCAAGTGTCATAAAATTCATGGACTTTTTAGAAACATGCTGCTGTGGCAGTTGAAGAAGGTCCTGCTGTATCACTACTAAAAGAAGAAAATCCCACTGTGACAACAGATCTAGCCTCCATATGTAGTTTAACTTTCTCAATTTTGATATCTTTATAATGGTGTCAGCTAACTCTTGTAAAAGTTTGAGTGCTGACAAATACAGTTTTAAATTTAGTGTTCTATCTGACACACTGTTGTTTTGCAGATGGTCATTCAGCTTTCTAAAACACCACTCAGAACCTGCACCTTTACACTTTCCTTTATGATTCAGACAGAAAAATAGAAATTCAGGAATCCTCCACAGAAAATCTTGCTGTCTAAGTTGAGTTATTCCCATTTGGGGAATAACTTAGTTCCAATTTGGACAATGATTGGGAAATGAAGTACAGACAGGTAAATGATTGACTGATACTCATTTTTGTATCACAGGTCAAATTAGATTTTGAACACAGTAAGGCAAGGATTATTTTATTCTGCAGGCTTGCACTATACCTATAAACAACTGAGACTTATGGATACTTTCCCAACCTAAATAAATAATACCAGAACAGAAAAGTCTGCAACAAAAATTATAAGATTTCAATTTGAATGCATGATTTAAAAAATACTGTCTGAATATCTGCATTCATGTATAAGTGAGATGACATATAGGAAAAGTTCAAAGGGGATGAAGGTAAGACAGTAAGGATGTTGACTTACAAACAATATAAATTTGTCAAATGCCTTCACCAAATTTCTTGGATGAGTAAGTATGGTAATACAGCAAGTACAGAAAAACACAGTTAAAAATTGACTTACAAGATTTCATACCCCAGATCCTTTGCATTTTTTAAAATTTTATGAAGGGTAATAAAGAGAAAAGTAGGCATGTATAGAAAATTAATTTTGACAGAATAGCTTTGAGATAATCTTAAGTGCACACACAAAAAAGTTACAACAAAATGATTAGCTGTTGTTGCTAAGAGCCTTTGTTGGCAATTTAAAGTATACTTAGTATAGCATAAATATCCCAAAGTTCCCCAAAAGGATTCTAAAATTGCACATCCTTTAGATTCATATCTCTAAATAAAAATTTTTTTTTTCTATTTTTTATCATGAATCTTTTAAACTACTGTTCCTAACAAAAATTACTCTTCCATCTTGTCATGAATCTGTCAAAGGCACCACTGACAAAAAAACTGACTCCTTTAATTTATGCTCCTTCCCTGAATCTCAGACCTATGTTCTCAATAACACCAAAAAAATTTTTTTTTGAGATTCATAAGCTCTGACTATAAAAGATAAGAAGAAGCTTTTTTATTTTTTTCCCTCCACAGTTTAAATTACCCACAAAGATATTTGGCATCTCTTAGAATATAAGGTACTAACTCCACAAAAATGAATCTATTTCCACGGAAATTTTTCCCTATTTCTATACTAAGAAAATGATTTTTATCACAAATTAATGTGCCACATTTTGTTGCTTTATTTAATGTTACTTCCTTAACTATTTCAGCTCCTCCAAACAATTAAAAAATACCCTGATTATCCTGATTTTGCCAATACAGAAAACAGATTTTATTAGACTAGTATATTGTTGAAAGAAACTACGATCAAATGTGCAAATTCCAAAAACATCAATTACATATTTCCAGCTCCTCTTAATAAGTATTTAAATTACAAAGCTATGTCAAATTCATGTGTATATTATTTTGAAGTCAGAATCCATCTGTGAAATAATCATTTACGTTGTGCCTATGAATAGTACTTATAGTCGAGGCCTCCTATTCTTTTTCAAACACTTGTATAAAGACCATGTAACTATTTTTATATAAAACTGATGGTGAAAAGGCAGTGTCTAAAACAGATGTCATAGCAGCAACTGATGAGCCTAAAATGGAGCACAATGCTTTATATGATGGTTTTCACCTCAGCAGGATGTACTGTACATGTTAAGAGAGTCAGTACTCTAGCTTTCCTTCTCTTGTGTATGTCTAACTCCTACTGCAATGAATGAAAGCAGTTTCATTAGTTTCACTGGAATTACAATATGAATTAGAATAATGTAAAGCAGTGTTGAGAGAATCCAGCTGAATGCACAAATGTTTAGAATTTTCAAGTTGCTTATTTTTGTTCCTAAAGAAAAAAAACAACAGCAATAGTAACGCAGTATAAGAACTGCCACTCATACTGTCATTTATTCCAATTTAATAACCTGAAATAAGTCTAGTTGCTTATTTATTGAGGAATGTGGGTTTCTGTAAATAACACTGACCTAAGATGAGGGAGACCTGAGTTTTATTCCTGATTCAACAGTGATCTGCTGGAGGACCTTCATAAAGGTCATTGCACTTCTGCAATCTGTAAAACGGAAACAATATTTAGGGCTGAATTGAGTAGGTGCCTTGGGTGGAACTGAAGAGCCTATAAGCAAAAATAAAATTAGAAAGTCCTCACTTACCTACTGCCAAATCTTAGGGAGACTTGCTGAACTTTTACACATGCTCTGAGGGTGAGGGAGGGCAGTGATCTAATTAAAGCATCACAGCATCTTATGTATCAGTTTTCCCATGCTTCAAAATGGTGGCAGGCTTGAACTAAAGCTCATCAAACAGCTTTATTTCAAGTGAACCCACTGTCGTTTTGAAGCACAGGGATCATGGGTGACTGGTGCCACCTTAGTCAGAGGTGGTACATCCCTTCCCCACAACCTGTGACCAGTCAGTGACTGGGGGGAGGTCCCTCTATGGCCAATCTTACTGACCGTGGAGGGGGGTCCCCCCCCGTGGCTGATCACACCAGCCAGAAGCGACTGCAGTGCTCCCAGAAGTGACCAGGGCACCGTCACTGCCTGGCCGGCGCTTGCAGATACATGAAACATGGGAGGCTGATGGAGAGTGGTAATTGCCATGCTTCAGCAGAGTCGAGATTAATTGAGTTTGGTCCAATGTGCTGTAATTACTGTGCATCAGAGCAGGTTCTGCACTTGTTTGCAGCTCCTGTTTAAATTGAAAGTTCTGGAGATGTCTGGAGTTTAGTATGCCCAAAGTTTCCACAGTCTGAACAGCTCAGCAACTCACATTTTATTTAATTCAGGATTCAGAAACAAGACTTTCCTTTGACTAAATCTACCAAAGACCCCAAACTGCTAGGTGTGCTTCAAACATACCCGTTACACATTACCAGGATAAGGTTACTAAGAAAATGTAATTACAGTTGCTTTCTTAAATTTAAAGAAAGAGAGAAAGAAACAGAGAGAAGGGAGAGCTTCTACTTGTTAATGCCACTAAAAGCAATTGTACTGTGGGCAGATGTCCCCTGTGATCTGACCCATCAATATCTACTGGGGTTAAACTCAAACCATTGTTAGAAGAGTAGAAAAGAATTACAGCCTAAATCCAATCCTCAGAGCCAGCCAGTCCCTAGTGCTTATTTGCCTTTACAATTCAAAGGCAGTAAAGTGCTTTTAGTTTCTATATTTAGCAGACAGATTATCATTTAAGTTCTCTAGGCAGATTGTCATACACTAACTTCCTCGTTATTATTTACACATGTTCCTGTCATGTTAACTCCAGTTCTTGATTCAAGATTTACTGTGACTATTGACCTTGGAGCATTGATTTTTGTTGAAACTATGAGGCTGAGTTCTCATAAGCCCTAAGAATGCAAGGAAAGCCTGCAGACAGTTTTTTACTACCTTAACCCCCATTACATGGTTTGAGACATTCATTTTTATAGCAATGGTGCCACAGGTAGACCTTGGAACTTATACATTAATAAGATATTTAGTTAAATAACTGAAAACAGATTTTAAAAAGTGGAGAGAAATACAAAAGAAAAGGAGATATAACAAAAGACATCTGGCAGAACACTAGAATTGGGGCATCTAGTGTCTATTGTAGGTACTACTACCTCTCTCAGACTTCTGTTTTTGTTTCAGAGGTTCCCCTCTGCTTCCCCACCTACTTTTTTCATTCAAAGCAGGCTATGTATTACTTAGGAACTCTCAATTCAATTTCAATTAATGGACATCAATCACAAAACTATTTTGCAAGTTCTGAAAAAAAATGGGCATAATTTTGCTTATTATTCTCTACCTATAGTATAGTATTGGGGTTATGTTGTTGCAGTGGTAGTCTAGGAAATATGCAAGATGAAAGAATTTCTGGATAATACCTTGTGGTATGGACACAGGCAAACTTTCAGGTATCACAGTACTCTTCCTCAGGCCTCTGGGAGAGAAGCAGATGCAGTGGAAGTAATGCAATTGGAACAGCAAAACCATACACAAAACAGTTCATATTACAAATTTTTGTTCCATCTGTTACTTAGCTTTGCTAAGTCTCTTCTAGACAGGGGCTGATCCAGGGGAGATGCACTGCACTTGCACCCTCTGTGATTCCTAGTCCATCCAAAGTTAAAAACTGCCTGGCAGTGGTAGCAGCATTTCTAGTCAGGCAGTGCTGAGGGAGTCAATTGACTTCATGGCTCATTATAATCTACCTCAACTTTTCTGAACTGTTCATTCCACAGGTGTTAATAACCCGATCTTCTCATTAATGATTTTGATTTTCCACTAATCGAGCTAACTTTTGTTCTGCAGTTCTGCTGTCTGTGAGCTGCTCCTGGTAATTAAGCTGTTATTTCACAGTGCTGCATATTTTTTATAACTCATTCCAATGAAATTGTATTTCTTTCTGCTTTAATTCTGAATTGAATAATATGGCCCTAGGTCCCTAGCATATTAACAAAGCTTCTAGTTTAATTTTAACCGGAGAAAATGCGTGTGTTGTTTTATATCTGACGATTCACCACACCATCTTTACCGCACTTTTCAAAATTATAGATCCACCCATGTTCCCATTGGCCTCAGAAAAGATACTGTGATATTCAAAAGCTTTCTTAGCTCTATCCCAACCATGCAGTTTGTCCAATAAAAGATAACACTCCGAAGAATTCTTGCCTATCTATAAAATAGTTATTCCTATGAGTGAGCAGTTGTGTCTGATTTACGCACCTTTGCTAGATACAAGTTGTCTAGGCCACAATTATCCAATATAGGTGATTAAAAGACAGCCTTCTAAATAAGTGGCCTTTATATGTAACTGTATTTAGGGGGAGTCCAAACAGACAATGAATTTCTGTAGCGCCTTCTATAGCCATCATTTTTCTGTGCTCAGGGTAGTAGATGTGGCTGATGTGTTCCTATAGTTTAGTGATCTTCAGGTTTCATAGCAGTTCCTTGTAATTGAAGACCACTGGCATAGATTAGAGCAGTCTTTAGACTGCTTTAATTTGTAGCTAGAGTATCAGTATACTAAGGGACAATCACAAATTTTGCAGGAATGAAGAAGTAGTTTAGCATTACCTTTATACCCACTGTGCACTTTTCAGCCCTGCTTAGTCACAGCTTGTGTTGTCTTCCATTTTTAAAAGCCAAAGGAATTAACAATGTGTATTCATTTAACCTAATGTTGTAATTGATTATAGTCTACACAATTTGCAATATATTATGAGAATTTTTATTAATAGAAAATGATGACTTTCATACCACTAAAATAGGTATGATTCTCTCTTCAGAAAGAATTTCCTTGAAAATCAATTTAGGCTGGTAAAGGGCCATTCATCTGATGTTTGTCAAAAGAAAACCAACCTGTAATGTTTGTTTTAAGCTGTTAAACTTAGGAAAGGAATGAAAATGAATTTTAAGTGGTTAAAATTGTAATTTACCCCAGTAAATGTTTCTGAAAGGTGTTTGAAAACTTAGGCAGACTAAATGTTGCCCTTTAATGTATGCTTCTCTCATTGCCTTCAAAAAGGTTACCTATGATCATCTGAGAGAATAATTTGCTTCTAAGTAATTCTAGCTGATTTAGCTGAATGCTAGAATTGCTTCTGGAACTATTGGCTTCCATTTTATTTACTCTCATGATAAAATGGAAAAGTAATCTTTTTTAAGTATTGACATCTTCGTTTGATGGACTATAATCAAGTGGGTAAACATTTGACCAAATCCATTTATGTGATTCCACAGAATCTTTGAAAAAATATTGCCTGAAAAAAGGAAAAATACTGCAATGTATCTGTTGATTATATTATCTTAATTGCAAGTTTCTGTAATTAACACTATCGTTACTGTTTTCCCATCCTCTTAAACATACATGGAAGAGAAAAATTTAGCTTTCTAGGAAACATAAAAATAGGTTTTTAAGATTATGTTTCTGATATTACCAGCCTTCAGTGTGTTCAGCATTTTATCCAGGTTTTTTAAAGGTAGATCAGACTGCACAAGACTGGTTTTGTATTGCCTCATAAATCAAGCCTTATTTAGATGAACCACCAGGAAAATTCCTCAGGACTTAATATATTATTACCACATAATTTAACAGATGGTAATGCACAGAAATCTAAGACACTTGCACTCTGTGGTATACCTCTTTTCCTGATACAAAAAGATTTGCAGATGATGTTAATTTTTCTGCTTATTTTAAAAGTGTATAGCTGTTAAATTATAGTTTATGTATTGGGTCCCATGTATTCCAGGTTGATGTACTTGCATCATTAAGGCTGAGGTTTAATATTAATGCTGACTCACTTAAATCACATAGTTTGTGGAACTGTGGATTCACATAATTCTTTTGGAACCTATGTGAACCAGGGAATTATACATGCAATTGGACATAACATCTTGTGTGCCAAAATGGCAGGCACAACAACTGTAATCCAACCATTATTACAGCCATTTTGTTACTTCTAAAAGTACCAAAAATAAAACATCTAGTTATGATAATTACACACATGGACAGATGTAAGGGTATCTGTATAGGTATCTGAGTGTAATTTACATTAATTTTGTACACCAATGTAAATTACCCTGGGATCCAGAATGGATAGCCATGTAGCTAGCCTGGGGTAGCTCACTCAATTGGCAGCTGTTGCAGAAACTCCCTTCTGGGTGACAGAGAACAAACCATCACCTGTTTGCCTTCAGCAAATAACTATCCCAGAAACTATATGGACAGGTGCAACTGAACTGGTCAAATTTATATTGATATAATTTTGCCCTGCATTCTTTGAGGGTAATTCTATGCTGGCTTAGATAATGTCACTCTGGATTGGGGGGGCTTCCATCATCTAGGTACTACTTTTTTAACACTGCTGTAATGACTGCTACTAAAATGGAAATATTTAATCTATGCACATACATGTTCTGCTATGTAATTGTGCATTTCATCTACCTAATTTTTAAAAAAAATTCATGGCACTTTCCATTGCCTCTACAAATCTAATAAATAACTGAAACAATGATTATTCTATTTTCCTATAATCAACAAAACAAGCTGATAAAAAAGCAGGCAGTTTTAAGATAGGAAGCTTCACCAATTCAATTCAGAAACAAATCAGGGAGAAAAAACACTCATCTTACATAAAAGTTAATGAGTCAAAAAGTCTTTTTCTCTAACTCTCTCATATGAAAAGTGGAATTTGAAATGGCATATTGCACTAGAGAGTTTATTTGTAGATAGGAGTCAAAGCAATTCCTTATTGAGATTTTATTAAACAGGTTATAACCTTCTAGCTCTTCCTTTATTACGAAGTGAGCAGGCAAAACGTAATGATCTGGACTTTCCAGGCCACTTACCCAGCTCTACATTTGCCTGAATACCTCAGGCTTTACCAGTTGTAATTTCTTTTGGCATGAGTGGGAAATGCACTCATAAGCCTTGCTGGCTTTATCATTCTGGAGAGATCATCTTGCTGGTGAGAAGGTTTGAATTGTTGATGGTGTAAGACATTTTACAAGACTTTCCTGTTGCAAAGTCATTTTGTTTTGACAGATTTGTAAGTCTTGCTTTTACAATTCCCAGTATTTTTTCTTAAGACAGTTCCAAGATTAAAAGTATTGAAGAAACTTAAACAAAAATAAAGGGACTTAAACAAAAATAAACTTAAAACAACTCTAGATGGTTGAAAATGAATGCCCTTTCATAACTCTGACAAGGTTAAGAATACATTTATACAAACTATTTTTAAAAATAATTTCTACATAGAGAAATGATTACGGTAAATCGGTGTATATTTCTCATAAAGAAAGGCAAATAGGAAGAGCATTGATATTACACAGAGCAGTAGCTTAATTGCATTGAATCTGGAAGAGGAACCACTGTACCTCTTAAGGATGAAGGGTCCTACAAGAGGATAGGTCTTACTCAAGTCAGGGGGTGAGGATGGGGGACCGTACGAACTCTCAGTTTTCTTTTAGCTCTCTTGTCTTCTCCATTCTCCTCTACTTTAATCCCTGTAAATGGACTCAGAAAGATACTAGGTAGTCCACATACAGAAATCCAGGAAGTTAATAACCAAGAAATCTTTTGTGCCATTTACTCAGAGATTACAGAGCCTATGCCACAGCCAGACCCATTCAGTTGTACTTCCTAGTGTGTACTTTAGCTTTGGAGCTTACCTCAGTGAACATTGTGTGTAAGTTTTCTCATAGTCCTCTGAAGCTCATGGTCCCTCACAATGAATGGCCCTACTAGCTTTTTTGCTTTTATGCAAAAAGTAGGGTTCAAGATTAGCTGTCTCTGATAATCTCGGTGGGGCAGTCAAAGAGCAGTTGGTTTTTCAGCTAAATCATATCCTGACCATTTCGGTTTTAATTTGTCCAAAAGGAAATCCTTTACATTTAACCTATAACCTAGGAAGTAGTTAATCCTCATCCAATGATGGATATTAATTTTCTATAATATTCCACTTATAGTTATAGCTATAAATCTTATTATATTTATTCCTATTATATTCTTCAGGTTGCATGATGTCAACCTGCAACCTGAATTTATCAAGACATAAAGCAAACATTATAAATTGTCCAACAGTACCTGAGACATGCAAATAAAAGACAATGCGAAAAGAATGAGTTAGTAAGGGAAGTTATTGTTAACAGGTGTAGCAACAAAGCCAGAGAAGGGAGGAAGAACTAGATGGGAAGAACTGAAGGGCCCAGGGAATCAGAATAAATGAAAATGGATCCTATTAAGTAAAGGCAGAGGTTAACCACCTATAATGAGACCTCTGTATGTGTATAGCCCAAACAGTAATACCATGTTGTAATCTAGTTGGTTTCAGGCAGAATGCCTGTCTGTATTCAAGTTACAGTGTTATGTGTCCATCATTCTGGTAACTGAACTGCAAGTGAATCAAGGGCAAGTTATGATTGACTTGTCAGACTTGTTGGTTGGCAGAAAATATGACCAAAAACTATCATCAAGAATCTTCCAATACAAGTAAAATAATGATATCTGTATAGCAGACAAACTGGGAACTGAGACTTGGGGTATTGAATTGTCTCTTTAGTCAGTATTTGCATTAGACTTTTTTCACTGTCCATTGCCATAATTTTAGTATGTGGCTGTACTCTTATTATAGCTCCCCCTTTTGATCATTATGTGTTAACTTTTTCTGAGTCAGACTGAGAAGTGAAAAAACATTCTGATTTTTTCCAGTTCTCAATATATTTAGATTTAAACCATTACTACTATTCAGAGCAATAATTATTTATTAATATATCCTACAAATATCCTCTTTACTATTACATGCTCATGCATTTGGATGTTTATAGGCAGGATACTTTCCAAGCACAGAAAATTAGCAAGATAGCCAAAAATATGCTTATCAGAATATGTGATGAGATGCCTTTTTAGACACAAGAGATGGAACATTCAATAGAATATAAATACCACCACACAGAAGAAACAAAAGCATGTCAATCTAAAGAGTTTGTTTTCAAAACAAATGAGAACAATCTAGCTAAAGGACTGAAAATCTGAGAACTGTCCACAGGATTTAGAAGATTCTATTCATTTCAGTATTTCAATTTTAATGTGAATTGGATGTGAAAATAATTTTGGTGGCTTTGCAAAATCTTAGGTCTTATATATCTCTATTTGCCATTGGGAATTTTTTTTTCTCAATATATTTCTGTTTAAAATCCACATCAATAGCAAATCAGTGCTATACCAAAGATGCAAAAATGTAATATCTCTGGGCACATCTACATCATGCCAGAGTTTATTGCTTCCTGGACACCGTATTTACACATGTGCTGGGAGCACAGCATGTTGAGCCATATCAGATCACCCCTGGCAGTGAGCCTGAAGGGGTCAGCCTGGGGCTGCTCTGACCTGGATCAATGTGCCGCAGATGGCCTGGCTGGGGTACAAGGGTGCTCTAGAGCAGGGCTAGGTGGCAGGCAGCCTCTGCACTGAGATATCCTCATGCCCAGCCAGCCCTTTCAGTAGATACACATGCATTGCTACAGAGTAAAAAGCTCTGCAGCAGGACAGTACTTGTATTTTTACAAGTACTATCCTGGTGCAGTTAATCAGTTTACACCTGTCTAATAGCACTGCACATGTAGACATGAGATATTTACTGTAGAGTTCTTGCAGTAAAGTTCTCATTTAGAGAACTTTACATTTGCAGTAAAGTTCTCATATAGACATGCTGTCTATGCCTTAATTTAATTTTGTAGAAGATGAAATAGTATAGTTAAGTCACACAGTCTTCTTTATTTAAAAATGATCAAGTAATCTTCATCAAAAAAGAAAAAGCAATGATAAAAAAGCTTGCTGGCATGATGCATTTAATTCCTTTCACCAATTTAAATCATGTTATTTCTGTTGGGAGTAATTCTTTCTTGGATTTAGGATAGCAACATACTCTGGGTACTACTAGAATTTTAATATATAATTAATTAACACCACCACCGCCAACATTAGTGATGATGTTAGAAGTTGTATTCCTATACATAGCAAGGATTTTCCAAAAAGTTCTCTCTGTAAGTAAGTATGCACAAGATAGTTATACATAGTCTATCAGGTTCTGTATATGTGTAAGAATATTAAAAAATATATAAACAAATACTAAGAACCCATTATGTAATAATCCAAAGTTAGATACAGGCAATATAAACTATTAGGGATTGTTGCAGTTCTACCTGTTGTATATAGCTCCATAAATGCAGATACAGTGTGTATATACATGTAAGTGTTTTGTGGGTGTTATCTGTATGTAAGGTAAGAGGAAATATTCAAAACAGGGATTTCAGTTTTCTGAGATAATGATATATCTATTACCCATTTCACAACTGTCTTTTGGGTGCATATGGCTTTTATTTGTACTCTTTTCCCATTGATTAAAAACAATCTTTTTGAGATTAATACAGATCAGTAGGGGGAGCTTTAAGACCCATGAGCCAACAATATTTCTGCTTTCTGTTACTAAAGGCTTAAAGTGCCTGAGGGCTGGAGTGTTAAACATATTGCTTTGTTCAATGAATAGTGGCACGGAGATTTCTACAAATGTATATTTGTTTCTAAACCACTTGTAGGGTGCCTATAATCACCATGTCCTTTGTAACATTGATTTTAATATATATAGTTACCCCAGGATGTTTTATAGACCAAATGAAAAGCTCTTGGTAGTAAATAAAGAAAATAAAAAGAAATAAAAAGCTTATAGTTTATTAATCCAGGAATAGAAAAGCATTTGTTTAAATAAACTCAAGCTGAGTGCAGTAATTGATGGCATCTTTACCCCCTGAAGTTCCATGAAATGACTGCGGTATTATATAATAATTAAAATGTGCCAAAAAATAATTTAGCTGTGTCCGCTGAAATTGTCAAGCATCATTCTAAATACAATTCAAAGACAAGTCTTCCACACATGGTATTATCTGTCATTATAGCTTGTAGATGCTTATAAAAGGAGAACTGTCATAGCTAGTCTGTCCCTGTCCTCAGAGTTAAGAAATGGTACAAAGTTTTGAAGTCTGTGTATTCTTTTCTTGTTTTGTATTCTTTACACATTTCTAACTTACCTCGTTTACAAACTTTTCAAATGTCTTCGTTGTTTCTTGCTAACTCCATAAAGTTCAAATTTTGGAAGAGGGAAAGCATACCTAACACAGTCTGCGTGGAATATTGCATTTATTAACAGACAAATTAGGAATTGAATTCACAGCAGAACACTGTTGCATTGATCTTGTTAGGTGGATTTTCATTTTTCAAGAAGAGTTTTATTATGAAGGGCAAAATAGTATCAGAATAATATGGAACAATCAGAAGTGCATACACTGTATGACACAGAGAATTCTGAAAACTAACATCAAAAGAATTACGTGACTTGTCTTCACTGTGGCTTCATTACTTTTGACATCCAAGGCTACAAGAGTATTTTTACATGTGCTCTGGGGAAGGGGTGGCTCCGACAGTGTCTTTTGTGTATCATCATCCCCGTGCTTCAAAATGGTGGTGGGGGTGCTTTAACTAAAGCTTATTCGATGAACTTTAGTTAAAGCTCTCCCACTGCCACTTTGAAGTAAGGGGACACTGATACATGAGATGCAAGGGCTGTTGGAGCATGTTTAAATTAGCACGCTCTAGCAGACTCAATTCATCGAGTCTCCCTACATGTTTACGGGCATGCCAAAAGTGAAGATTTGACACTCATGTTCCTATCCCCTTTTTCCCTGGGCCTGTTACTAGACAAAAAAGTAAAAGAACACACTTATTCTAAAATCCACCTATTCTAATAAATGTTGAAATACCAATGACATTTTCCCCTTTTACATTATTTGAAACATTAAAAAAAAATGCAAGCACTGTAAGCATCTTAATGGAGTTATTTTTGTGTGTTCTTATATTAAAAGCAGGTAGCAGATGCATATTCTGCCTGTCAAAAGTGCAATCACGTACTCCTCTCATCAAACGTAAAATGAACATGAAATGTATATTTCATAGAAAGAATATTAAAATTGAATTCTTAGTGTTGTCATAGGCAAGAAATTTTAAAGTTGTACATATAACCATATCTTTTTCATTTTCTGCTTAACAGCCTGCAATTATAACAACTTCCTCCTGTTCTTTCCATAGCTATTTCCTCAGTTAGTGTGTTATAATATATACTGTGAATAAAAAATATTTGCACTTGCCCACATATATAAACATGTTGGCCATGTCCAGACGAGTGTGCTGCAGTCATGTTTGTGGCACCATATACCACACATTCAGCTGTTCTCCACACTGCAAGAAGAGCAGAATGGCGCGGGGGATTGCGGAGCAGTGCACATGGGAGCAGCACGTGCCACTGAAAACCAGAGCCTGGCTCACCAGAACCACTCTCTGGCTGCCAGCCAGGCTCTGAGTGGTAGGATCGCCACTACTGCAGCCCCAAGAGGCCCGGGTGTAGACCGCTCCCCCCCTGTTCTAAACTTTGATTATGCTGTAAGCACTCTCACATGTATAGAAGGGATGAAGGGTCACAACCTAGATACACCTATTATGCATGCAAAGTAACCTGCTTTGGTGGGGCAAGTATCCAGCCCTCTGCGAGGTACTGAAACATCTAACTGGCCTAAGGTGTAACAAACATTGGGTTGACAGGTCATTCCTGATTGGACAAGACTTGATTAATTGATTGAATGATTGGATAAGACTTGATTAATTGACTGAATGATTGGATAAGACTTGATTAATATGTATAAGAGTTTGAAAAGTTCATAAGGTGTGTGAGTTCTTCATTCTGGACTCTGCCTTTTGCTCTGCACTCCCTGTCTCACTCTTTATCTCTCTTTCTCTCTCCCTCTGTTCTGTGCTTTTAACTCTTTCTGTTCTTTGCTCTTTGATCTTGTGTTAATTTGCTGTCTGCAAAGCAACAGTCTGAAGTGAGAATGCATGAGCATAAAGAACAGGAACTTATCTGGAGATACTGGTGAGCTGTTGGAGCCGTCCCTAAAGCTCGTGTTCCTCTACCTCAACATTTATTTGAATTTGGTAACATATTACCCACCCTGAGCCTGAGGTTGTGAGTACCTGTGAGGGGAAAATATTAAAAATCCTCAGTTTGGTGAATAAGTTAATCCATTGTAACAGGCTGCTGTGGTCTACTGACCCCAGTGTCTGCAGTGTTTGCAATCTGTTCTCCTGTTTGTAATACATCCCCATATATTTTTTCTGTTTGTTTTTATTCTCATATTGGTTAATGTTGTTTATTAATACACTTTCTTAATTCAACTCTTTGTGTCTGTGTGCATTCTGATGATGCCAGATGGGGCTGGGCTGTAAGCCAATATCTGACCAATCAAACTCTTAAATCCACCTACAGAGATAATATTTCATGAAGCTCCCCAAAGGTTTTGAGGATGGTTAACAACTCTCTGGCCCCTTTGTTGTTAAATAGAGACCCCTGGGGTCTTCACCAAGACCTCAGGTAAAGTTACTAGGCCAGAGGGTGCATGGCGTAGGTGTTTCCCAGGGACAACCAGCAGCAGCACAAGGTGTCCTGCTGCTAATTGTTTCCAGGGAACCAAACATCCACACTCATGTGTTATGTGTAATAAATATTACCATAGTACCCATTAGCCATAGCATTACTGTACAACACCCTTCCTATACACAAGAGCCTTTCAGTTCTAGTCTCAGTTAAACTACAGTTAATTTCAAGTGAATACTTCAAAAATCAGAGGTTTCTGCAGATTTAAATTACAGTAATTCCAAAATCCTATATAGTATGCATATATACATAGCACAAAGTGTTTTACTGAAGAGCTCAGCCACACTTTGAGCTAAGTACAGACAACCAAAAAGCCTGATAAATCTTCACAGGTTAATCATAGTTTCATAGTTTCATAATTGGTAGGGTCAGAAGGGACCTAAGCAGATCATCAAATCTGAACCCCTGCCATTGGCAGGAAAGGATGCTGTCTAGTCTCCTTTTAAAGACCCACAGGGCAGGGGTGAGCACCACCTCCTTTGGAAGTTGATTCCGGCTCCTAGCCACCCTGACTATGAAGTAGTGCCTCCTGATGTCTAGCCTGAATCCACTCTCAGTCAACTTATGGCCTTTGTTCCTTGTTACCCCCAGTAGTGCTTAGGGGAACAGGGATTTTCCCATTTCCTTCTGGTCCCCCTTGGCAAGTTCATAGATGGCCACCAGATCCCCTCTCAGCCTTCTTTTGTGGAGGCTGAACAGGTTCAGGTCCCATAGCCTCTCCTCATAAAGCCAGCCCTGCTGCCCCCTGATCATACAAGTGGCTCTCCTCTGGACCTTCTGAATGCTGTCCACATCCCTGCTGAAGTGCAGTGCCCAAAACTTGTTTCAGTACTCCAACTGTAGCCTGACTAATGTCATATAGAGGGAGAGGGTCACCTCCTTGGATCTGCTCATGATGCATCTATGGATGCATGACAAGGTATGGTTAGCCTTCCTGACCGCATCCCCACATTAGCGGCCCATGTTCATCTTGGAATCAATAGTGGCACCAAGATCCTTTTCTGCCTCTGTGCTGACAAGAAGGGAGTTTCCCAACCTGTAGGTATGCTGCTGGTTCTTGATCCCCAGGTGCAACACCTTGCACTTGTCCATATTGAAACCCATCCTATTCTTATCTGCCCACCTTTGTAAAGTGCCCAGATCTAGTAGCATGTCCCTCTCTTCTGGTGTGCTCACTCCCCCCAGCTCAAATCTTAGTGTCATCTGTGAACTTGAACAAGGTGCTTTTCACCCCCTCATCCAAATCACCGATGGAGATATTGAATGGTGTGGGCCCTAGGACCAAGACCTGGAGAACCCCACTGCCCACATCTCGCCAGGTCAAAAATGACCCATCCACCACTACTCTGGGTGCAGCCCTCCAACCAATTTGTGACCCATCTGACTATGTAGGCGTCAGTACCACACTCACTTAATTTTTTAATGAGGATGGGGTGATTAACAGTGTCAAAGACCTTCCTAAAGTCCAAAAAGACTACGTCTATTGTGACACCTGCATCCGAGGCTTCTGTGACCTCATCATAGAAGGCAACCAGGTTGGCATGACAGGATCTGCCTCTAATGAACTCATATTAATTGTCCCTAAATATAATCTCCCCTGCCGGCCCCTTAAAGATGTGCTCCTGGATAATTTTCTCAGGAAGCTTTCTCAGGACCGAGGTAAGACTAAAAGGGCTATAGTTTCCTAGGTCCTCTTTCCTGCCTTTTTTGAAAATGGGGACCACATTTG
>NW_017728948.1:37177802-37187611 GCF_001723895.1 Crocodylus porosus
CACCACCACCCTCTGAGTGCAACCCTTCAGCCAATCTGCAATCCATCTGATGGTGTAGGCATCAATGCCACAGTCGCCCAATTTTTTAATGAGGATGGGGCGGGAGACAGTGTCAAGGCCTTGCTGAAGTCCAGAAAGACTACATCCACGGCAACACCTACATCCAATGCTTTTGTGACCTCATCGTAAAAGGCTATCAGGTTGGTCTGGCATGACCTGCCCCTAATGAAATCATGCTGGTTGCCTTTGAGCATCATCTCTGATGCCGGCCCATCACAGATGTGCTCCATGATGATCTTCCTAAATAGTTTCCCTAGGATTGAGGTAAGACTGACGGGCCTATAGTTGCCCGGGTCCTCCCTCCTCCCTTTTTTAAAGATGGGGACTACGTTGGCTATCTTCCAATCATCTGGCACCTTGCCTGAGCACCATGAGTGCTCATAAAGGCATGCCAAAGGCCCTGCAATAACCCCTGCTAGCTCCCTGAACACCCTGGGGTGGACAGTATCTGGACCCGCTGATTTGAACATGTCCAGCCCCTCCAGAAGCTCTCTAACCTGGTTCTCCCCAACCTGAGGTCTGGAGGTGTTCCCCTCGAGTCTGTCTTGCATGACGGTGGGGAAGTCCTGGTCCCTGCCCAAGAAAACGGAGGTGAAGAGTTGGTTAAAGAGGTCTGCTTTCTCCTCTGGCGCAACCACCATATTGCCCAGAGGATCTTGCAGGGGCCCCACATTTCCCCACACAGATCATCAGGAACTGCTGATTTGAACATGTCTAGTCCCTCCATTAGTTTCCTGACTAGGTTCTCACTGACCCTAGGCCTGTTTGCACCTCCCCTTGGTCTGCCTGGAACGGCAGTGGGAGGAATGTCCCTGTCCCTGCTCAGAAAAAATGGAAACAAAGAATCTGTTAAAGAGATTAGCTTTGTCATCTGGTTCTACTACCATATTACCAAGCATGTCCTGCAGAGGCCCCACAATTCTTGGTACCTTCTTTTTACCCTCTATTTAAAAAAGGACTTCTTGTTATCTGTGATCCATGTCGTTCGTCCCATTTTCATCTCTGCCTTAGCCTTCCTAACAGCCCCCTACAATCTTGAGTCAAGGAGATATATCGTCCTTGGTGATGGCCCCTCCCTTCTATTGGGTGTACGCCTCCTTTTTGGCTTTGAGACATTTATGGATGCTTTTGGTAAGCCATGGGGGCTTTTGAGCACTCTGGCCCCTTTTGATTCATGTGGGGATTGTCACCCTTTGGGCTTAGAGGATCATCTCCTTAATGAATGACCACTCTTCTTGGACTCCCATCTCCCCTCCCCTCCGGGACCTCAGTGCCTCCCCGACTAGTCTCCTGACCTCATTGAAATCCATACTCCTGAAATCCAGGGCTGCTGCCTTGCTGCAGGCCTTTGAACCTGTGCTAGATGGTAAATTCCAGTAGGCGATGATTGCTATTGCCCAGGTGGTCGAACACCCGCAGTCCCATCACCAGTCATCGCTTGTGCCCAGGACCAGGTCCAACAAGGTACTTCCCCTGGTGGGACTCCTGAGTTAGATGGAAGTCCTGTAACTTGGTAGGAACCTACGTGAGTGGTCAGACCTGGCTGAGTGCTCTTCTCAGCAGATTTCTGGGTTTAGGTCACCCATGATGACCACATCCCTTAACTGCTTCCGTGAGCTGACCTGAGAATTCCAGATCCAGCTCTTCTCCCTGGTTAGGTGGCCTGTAGAAGATCCCCACCATTAGGTCCCTTTCCCCTTGACCCCCTTGTATTCTCGCCCAGAGCACCTCAGTGTGCCCTACCTCAGACCCAGTGCTGTTTGCTGAGGATGTGTATTGCTCTTTGATGTAGAGTGCCACACCCCCACCTTTCCTCCCTGTTCTATCCTGCCTATACAGCCTATACCCCTTGATGTTCACTGCCTAGTTTTGCATTGGGTGCCATCAGAGTTTCAGTGAGCCCCACTATGTCTGGGTTTGTGTTAGCTAGCAGGAGGGCAAGTTCTTCCTGCTAGCTCCCCATAGTATGAGCATTAGCACAGAGACATTTAAGGCCTCCTGAGGGTGTGTGTGCCTCCCCCACAATCCTAGGACTCTCTGCGCCCCTGTCTCTTACCTGGGTATTTTTTATGCTTGTTGCCTGTCTTGGCTTGGCTGTTCAATCTATGCCATGTAGGTTAAACCAATAAGCAAGTAAACAGACATTCACTTTTGATTCTGGAAATGAAGCCACTTGCCTGCAATGGCTGAGGCCAGAAGCCTGGAGTCACTACAGCTTCCTGTCTCCCTGCTCAGCAAAGCAGGGTTTGCAAGAGAGGTGCAAAGCATCCTGAGATGGTAGTGAACTGTGAGTTAACTTGAATCTGGAGGGTTTCCTGGGCAGAAGTTCAATAAACCAATTTAACCTAAATCAGTTACTATATCCATCCATCTTTATCTTTAACTGGTTTTGGTAATTTTGAAAGTGGTTTATGTGCACTGAAGTTCTGTTGTGTTACATATTTGAACCAGTTTCCAATAACTTATAATGGTTTATGTGTAATTGCTGTCCCATGCCTCATAAGCCCAAGACTACTGCACAGTAGCATCATGTGGCAGCAAACATGACATGGGACTCATGTGTAGTAGTCTTGGGCTACTGTGCAGTCAGCATTATAAAAAAGTCATTTGTTGACACTACTGCGCAGTAATCACTATGCAGTCAGCATCTTGTGTAGATGTGGCCATAGAGCACTATCTCTGAGGAGATCTCTGTGACCCAGAAAGGAAATGGAAGGGGCAAGAGTACCAGTGCTTAGTGTTGTATAAGTTTATTGCAAAACTTATTTGTATTTACAAAGTAAGGCCACGGTATGGAAAATTGATCCACTGGGGCACACATGTGCTCCAGTTTCCAATTTACTAATAGGTCTCTGAACAACTAAAAGAATCTGCATCACCAGTTTGTATTCTAAGGCTGAGTTCAAATTCTAACCAGTGTATAAAAAACCCTAAGTGGGATGTAACTGCCATTCTGCCATTGCATTATTGATGTAAGACAAGTCGGATAAATCAAACTAGTCAGTTTGGGAATATTCTTAGAAAACCTTAATTTCAGATCGGAAGAGCGTCGTGTAGGCTGATGTTAACTGCCATTCTGCCATTGCATTATTGATGTAAGACAAGTCGGATAAATCAAACTAGTCAGTTTGGGAATATTCTTAGAAAACCTTAATTTCTTAACATGTAATTAAATTCAATGCTGATGTGTTAATTTTTATTGCTTTTTGTTCATACATTTGAAGGCAGATTGTTATTATCAAAATTCTATTAACTAGGGCATGGGTAGGAGAAAGGCAATCATAAAATAATGAGTTTTAATTAATTTGCTATGTTATTAATTTTAGTAACAATATATTTATTGCCAACTTCAGCAATACTTGATTTAGCATGGGCCAGCCTTCTCTTAACTAGCTTAACCATAAACCCCTTGTACTCAAACCAATAACTCTTCTATCTACTTTTACTAAACTCCTCCACACATTCTTAATATTCCTGTTGAAGTTACAGATTAAGGGGGTACAATGCTATCTACACAATCTCTATCTTTTCCAGGGACAGCCTCTCTTAAACCTAGTTCTCATTCCATTTTACCTGGACACACAAAAAAAACTAAGTAGCAAGACAGTCAGTTTCATCCAGCAGCTGTGTTTGAGTGTCTGTCGGTCATGTCACACAATCATTTGCAACAGTTGCATATCATTATAATATAGTGACCTATTAAAGTTAGTACATTAAAACATAGCCCTGGCCCAACAACCTTGCAATGCCAGGAGGTCACATGCTAAACTGCTTTCAAGCTAAACTGCTTGAATATGTGTACAGTTGCATTTTAGTTACGCTTAGTATGTGTTAAGTTGTATTCGTGACATCATCCTATGACTGCAAGCAGGGTCTCCAAGCTTCCTGAAGCAGACTCTGATCTCAGCTCTTCGGTAGACTCCTAGGACTTTCAGGTTCCTTGCTTCACAGAGCTGGAAGCACTAGGTCTATGGCCCTACTACAATGTCTGGCAGGTTTCTTCCCAAGCTGCCAATCCTTGAGATACAAAGTGTTCAGCCCTGGAACAGCCCATGGAAACCTTGTTATGAAAAACAAAACAAAACATTAAAGCCCAACAAATTGGGATTTTTCAGTGATATTTTTTTAATTACCTCCTCTAACTTTGGCTAATTTCCCTCAAGAAAAACCTCTTTCTGGATAATGGGAGAGATTCCTGTTGTCATGACCTCTTCATTTTTCTGTTCCTTTCTGCTTTCTTTTAAATAGCATTTTGAATTAATTGGCCAAAACTGTCTCTTTCTCAAAGAAGTTGTAAACACAGGATCAGAAAGGCAGCAGAAGCAATGTTTTAAACCAGTGGGGGCTCCATTTTTTGAGTTAGGGTGCCACAAATGAAAGCCGTCATCCCCTGTGACTGCCACTTCAACATCCTTCTGCTGCTTAGTCTGCTGCTCTGCTTTGTGGTGCGCACAGAGGTATAGTGGAATTATCGGATTATTTAAAGAGGTAACATTGCAGAAGACACAAATGGTACTTAATATTACATCCAGACAAAGTCCTGTATATTTTTCCTATACAGATGTAGGAATATATCACTAAAGTCTCATATGCTTAAATTGTGTCTTGTGAAGTAAGGGAGCCATATATTGGTTACAACAGATATTTAACTGTACTGGCAAAACATAAAATTCCTGCTAGCTTTAAAAAATGAATTCTGTTCCAAAACAAAGAGAGAAATAAAAGAAAACAAATTAAGCAAAGCATAAAACTGATTTTAGAAATCTTCCAGGCTGGATAACTTTAGAACATAGCAAAGTAAAAAAAAAAACCCAAACTTAGAGAGCTAGCAAATCCTTAATTTTGCAGAACTCTTTAAGGTCTAGAACTTCAACTTTTAACTAACTAGAATAATTTTTAAAGTCAACTGAGATAATGGTTCTTTCAATGGTACACATAATGAGAAAGATTGGGCTTCTCTTTGTGGTAATTTCAAAGCTATCATTAAAGCAGCATTCCTGGTAGATCATTATCCTTTCCTAGAATAAAGAATATATTTCCCTTTATCACATAGTTGTTAATCCAGATAGGGGCATAGGGGTTAAATGGGGGGGGGCAGGAACAGGGGGTCTCTGGGAACCTCAGGAAATGGGGGGGTAGGGACAGTGGCAGGCCATGTCCAACTTAGGGAGGAAGAATCAAGCATCTCTGGAATGGCAGGAGCAAACTATTTCCAGGTGGGAGTGCTGCAGTTAAAGGGGCTTGGGAAGTCCAAGCTGGGTTGAGGATGGTGGGCCATGGGTTGAGGGAACTCTGAGATAGTGTGATTGTGGGTGGGCCAGGGTGTAGGGGCTCATTCACGGTGGTAAGGTGCGGGTCCAGGGTCTGCTGCAGGTGTGTGTCTTTCTCCCACCAGCGCGGAGAGGGGGGTGGATTTTGATAGCCACACAGCCTCTGGGCTGTGGAGAGGGGCAGGGCTCTGTAGCTCCTGATCTGACAGAGCAGGTGAGCTCTGTCTCCTGGGCTGCAGCAGTGGAGTGCATTCTGAGTCACAGAGTGCTCCCCTGGAGGAGAGGAGGCAGGAATAGAAGCAGGGTACACGGGGATGTGAAAGGGCAACTCCTCAGCCCCAGTTGATAGGGGTTGTATGCAAGCATTCATTCAAAAACTTGCACCCCAATCAATAGGCACTTCAAACATGTCCAATGTAGTGAAAATTGCCACACATTTTATAATGGTTGAAATTCAGTGAACACATATGCATAAGGCATGTCAACCTGTGTAATTATGATTCCATTGGTTCATAGGAATCATAGACAAGTAGGGATAGAATAAAGCCCCTCATCTTGGAATCAAGTATGGTGGGGGGGCACAAGTGGATGCTATGGTCTCCAGGACCTGCCTGGATTTGAGATCATAGCTCCAGCTGCTGCTGGACCCTACTCCCCTGCCTCCTGCTGCTTCTGCATCCCATCATCTTTGCCACTCCATTGCAGCCTCTGCCAATCCCACTCCTTCTCCCTTATGTTTGCTCTGTTCCAGCCGGCCCCGTGCATACTGGAGCCTGGGACACTGAGCACAGCCCAGCCCAGCCATGTAGCAGCAGTATACAGCCTTCATACCTGCCCTAGGAATGAGGATTGAGCTGGGGCTGTGGCCTGGGCTAGAATGGGAACACTACCTACTTCCACAGAGGAAGGGTAAGGCGGGGGAGATGTTGGGGGTGGAGGAAGTAAAGTTGGAGGGGAGGGAGCAGAAAGGCCTGGGGGGAGCATAGAGGAGCGGGGAGCAGAGGCTGTGGGAAGAGATGGAAATGGGGAACAGAGTTTGGAAGGAGGGGCAGGAGGGGGAGCAGAGGTTGCAGGGGGGAAGGCACAAGCAGAGGGCAAGATGTCACCTACCACACAGTCTGGCATCCTGCAGCAGTGGGAGAATGAATTAAAAATGACCCTCCAATAATTAAATACTATACATGGAAATTATAACAATTGTATACATTTTCCATGTATAGAATCTAAATACTGGGGATTATTTTAAATTCAGGGTTGTTTTAGATTTGAGTAAACACAGTATTAAGCCAAACTAAAGAAACTATCCTAATATTTATTACCAAATTATCATATTGCAACATTTAAACAGTAATAGGTATGTTGACTTATAGAACAATAGTGAAAGACATGCTATTTGGAATAAAACTTAAGGCTACTGTAGACAGCCATAGAGCTTGTTGACTTCACATCTACATTGTATACAAAAAGAACAGAATTTGAAGCTTTCAAACTGAAAACTTATTTTCAGGAAATGCATTTCTCCTGTGAGGTCAGAGCTGAAAGGAATGTGCTATATCATACGTCCAATTCATTTCAGTAGATTTTTAAAATTTAGGAATAATAGAACTGTTTTGTAATTCTTGGAATTATTTCTTCCTCACCCACTCCCCATCAGGTGTATCCATTTTATCATCTCTTCTCCTTCCCCTACACTGCCTAATTTACACTCCAAAATCCAGAAAGAAAGATTCTCATTATATGTAAGGGACTTCAGTGAGCTGTAGAGCAGACCTTCAGACTTCTGAAAGTGATTTTAATATAACCTCACCTTCTCTTATTTTTTACTATTTGCTTTTCATGTTCCATTTCTTACAGCCAATAGAGAAGACATACTATGAAAGAAAAGCAAAGAGTCTAAGATAATCATTTTTACAACCCACCAGATTTACATCTTCACAGTGGAAACAAACTGCTCCTAATATCCCTGAGTTCTTCCTGTTTTATAGTTGTACTAGTTTGTTTTGTTCACTGTCTTTGATAATTGTTTCAGAAAAAAGCCTGAGTAATGAAGAAAGGTAAGTCAAATGAAGAAAGGTAAGTTTCCTCAAATGTTTTAAAATGCTGCACTTGTAAGGAAATAAGCAAACAAAAAAATCTGGATCAAAAAATAGATATTCTTTAAATTGATGTGTCTTTGTTTCATGAATTTGTATACTTCTTAAGTATGATAATAAGGTCTGTAATAGGATGTGATGTATTGTAAGAAGATAAAATGTTTGCTAATATGAGACAGAATTAACTCTGATCTTATTGCAACAGTGAACATAAGATTGTATTAGACTGTTTTCCTTTTTCCATTGCAGTGATTCTGTACTTTGCTTCACTGCATCTCAGATTAGTGTGAAAAGAAATATTTTTTTATTAAATATGTTTGTTTTCTACAAACTGACAATGATGTGAGGAAACTTAGTTTATTAAAACATATGAAAAAATGTGCAGCTATATGGAAGAGTATGTATTTTCTAATGGAGTGAGCAGGCACTCACATAAAATATGAATAAGCCATATGTTTTAAGCAAAAGAAGTAAAACATTTTTAGACATGACACACTTTTAATCCTTTTACCACATCCAGTGATTTCATTGTCTCTCTTGACCTTGGCGGGAAAAATAATAAATTATTCACAATAGATCCAGTTTCATAAAAAATGAATTTCTTTGGGATTTTGATGGACGTCAGAAAGAAGCCATGAATGTCCTTTTTATAAATGTATAATTAGCAGAAATAAAATAAATAATTTTATGTATACAAATGATTCATATACAATATCAATCTGCTATTCATTTGCTATATATATATACTTGTTGTACCACTTTTAATATTCCTTAGACATTACAGACTTTTTATTTTCCTTAAAGCAGAGACGTTATTTTTACTTCTTCATTCAGTGAATAGCAAAATGGAATATTTTGATTGGAACCTTCTAGATACTACTACAAAACAAATTATTATTAGCAGTAATATATCAAGGCAACAATTCCTTTGTAGCTTTATTAGGTTCTTGGACTAAATTTGGTTACACCATGTGTAATTTTAGGAGATGTTTTAAGTTCCCACATATATTTATCAATTCCTCTTTTTCTTTCTAAAGATAAATCCATGGACACTAGAATAATAGAAGGCATAAATATAAGTCAAGGCCTTAAAATATAAAATAATACTCTAAGTTGCTATTGTATGCAGAGTAAAATATGCCATGATGTACAGAAGTACCACAAGAACTGTGCTTCCACTAAATACAACATATGTCTTAAAAGTAGGACTTATGATGTACAAGCCTCTTTCTGCCCATGATAAATTTTAAACACGCAGAATAACTATGTGTATGCATTTGCTAAAGTATATGTCCAAAAAAACAATGAATCACAGAGTGAGCCCATAAATATTTTATGAAAAGAAAACATGATTCCCTAGGGAATACAGACTAAAGGGAGGAAGGAGGACCCGGGGAGCTATAGGCCAGTTAGTCTTACCTCGATCCTGGGTAAGCTTTTTGAGAGAATTATTCTGGCATATGTCCAACAGGGGCCAGCAGGGGAGATTATGCTTAGGGGCAACCAACATGGGTTCATTAGAGACAGGAACTATCAGACCAACCTGGTGGCCTTCTATGACCAGGTCACCAAATCCTTAGATGCAGGGGTAGCAGTAGACATAGTCTTCCTGGACTTTCGGAAGGCCTTTGACATGGTCTCTCACCCCGTTCTCATTCAAAAACTGGAGGACTGTGGTATCGACACCCACACAGTCAGATAGGTCGCCAACTGGCTGGAGGGCCGCACCCAGAGAGTGGTAATGGATGGGTCATTTTTGACCTGGAGGGATGTGGGCAGTGGGGTTCTGCAGAGCTCGGTCCTCGGGCCCGCACTGTTCAACATCTTCATCAGTGACTTGGAAAAGGGGGTAAAAAGCACCCTGTTCAAATTTGCTGAGGACACTAAGATGTGGGGGGATGTGGGCATGTTAGAAGGAAGGAATAGGCTACAATCAGACCTAGACAGGTTACAAGGGTGGGCAGACAAGAATAGGATGGGATTCAACACTGAGAAGTGCAAGTTGATGCATCTGGGGAGGAAGAAGACCTAGAGGCTGGGGAACTCCCTTCTCATCAGTGCAGAGGCAGAAAAGGATCTTGGAGTCATCACTGATATCAAGATGAACGTGGGCCAGCAGTGTGGGGATGCAGTCAGGAAGGCCAACCACACCTTGTCGTGCATCCCTCTATGCGGCACTGGTCAGGCCGCAGCTGGAGTACTGCGTCCAGTTCTGGGCGCCGCACTTCAGGAGGGATGTGGACAGCATGGAGAGGGGGCAGAGGAGGCCACTCGCATGGTCGGGGGCAGCAGGGCAGGCCCTACGAGGAGAGGCGACGGGACCTGAACCTGTTCAGCCTCCACAAGAGAAGGCTGAGGGGGATCTAGTGGCCTGTTACAAACTAGT
>NW_017728948.1:37187790-37189112 GCF_001723895.1 Crocodylus porosus
CACCTTGCTGGGGTCATTTGACCCCAGTACTCTTTCCTGCCATGGCAGGGGGTCAGACTTGATGATCTGCTCAGGTCTCTTCCGACCCTACTAACTATGAAACTATGAAAAGACACTGTAAATGTGCTGGGTTCTGAACAAATTCAGCACAAATTAGATGAGCATTTAATCTGAAGCAGCTGCCAATAAAACTTATGTCTTGTTAAAGCCAGGGATCAACAGGCAAAGGAGTCAATTTACATTAATTTTTCTTCAGCTATTCCCTAAAATGGCAACCAGCAGGATGTGGAGTGGGATATGGAAGAGTATCCATAAAGGTTTGTTGTCATCTGAGGCTCTTTCTACACATGGAGGATCCTACAGGAACTGGAGTCACTTAATATTGGTGGAGAGACACAATTGTCAGATTATTTGCAAAGTCAGGGCTAGTGGATTTAAAAGATACCCTGAAATGTTACAGGGTCCTCATTTGATTTAAAAAAACCCTGCAAATGCAGAAGGGAAGGGACAGAGAGAATGCAAATGGAGCAAAATAATTTAAAGGTGGGGGGAAAGACTCACAAAGGAAAAAACAAATGGAGAGAAACAGGAAGTGAGAACAGGGAATAGGAATGGGGAAGACTAGAAAGGTCTGGTTAAGGGTCTGGGAAGGTGAATTGTCTCCAGTCTGAAAGAAATGAGTTAATGGGAGGGAAATCTCTGGACCTTACGGGTTGTTTTATTGAAAAGCAGCAACATACCAGAAGATGTCGCTCCCAAATATTGGTAGCTGTGTTAAGTGTTAGCTCAGTGATTTTAAGGTTAATTTGCAGTTAAATGCAAGTACTGACAAAAAATATGTGTGAACTAAGTATTTGTTGCATCCATAAGTTTTACTAAGCATATAAAACTTTATATAATGATGGAAATGTATCTTCTGCATATTCCAGTCTGAGTCAGAAAACTATAATTGCTATGTGGGAAGAATCACTGGAAGAATGAAAGCTGTTGTCAAAAATATCAGAAACTAATAACATTTTGGCGTCTCAGAAAAGATGACCAGAAAATATAAAAATTCATTCTGTCATCTGCAAAAGTAGCTAACTCATAAAGACAGGGAAATTTAGCTCTAGGGAATCTGTGAACAACTGAAGTATTCGAGTTCTACTGTAATGTTCCAAATACAATTATCTGCTTTCTGTACTAGGATGTATCCCTATTAATTCGATCATGAACTACATTATCCAAAAAATTACTCATTAGTTCCAGTTGTTTAGATAAAAGGTCAGAGCACAAAGACATTTCAACACATTTTAGAAGCATTTTCCATTTCTAGCCCTGGA
>NW_017728948.1:37189557-37209461 GCF_001723895.1 Crocodylus porosus
GACCATTGCATTTTTCATACTAGCTCCAGATAGTGTAGTTTACACTGTCAGATATAAGTAAGGGAAGGTTCAGCTAAAAGATGCAAGAGGAATTAGGAATTGTGCTTATGGAAACTTGATCTTCCTATATTTTCAGGGATTGTGATCATGACAGTCTACACTGATCACATCAGCCAGCTCCAGTGGGCACACAGGGCTAATGTCCTATCTGTTCCCTACCTTCAGTGCAGAGGAGAACACATTTTTTTTTTCATCTTCTTTCAAGCACCTTGCATCCTGAAGGAGCTGCCTGAAGTAAGGATTGTACATTCTCTGAGTGAAACTCATTGGACCTTATTACCTGTTCAAAGGTCAGTACGGTTCAGAATTACAGGTCCAAGAAAGAACTGAAATGCCTAGGATCAATTGTGCTAACAAATTTTGATGACCTATGTGAAATTAACCTGATGATACTATAAGATGCGCTTCACTTCTGGGTAAAATAGGGCATGGTGCTGACATGTGCCAAACTAAAAGGATATTGGAGAGTGCTATCGTGTGTATCAAACATTCACTGTTTCCCCATATGGTTGAACGCATAGAAAATTTAGCAGGCTCCCATATTTTTTGCTACCACAGCATAGGCATGTCATTGATGTACATTTTAGAAGATTATCTATAACTTAAAGTATAAAACTAGAATTTTTTTCTTACCATTTGAATTTAAGTGTCTTAGTGAGAAATAAATGTAAATACTTATTTACATCTATGCAAGATGTCTAGACTGTTTACAAATGTAATTATTAAATGAAGGCCTGCCAAAATAAGTATCTTCCATTGTGCCTTAATGCTAGAATGAATGACTCATCCTGGCTTCAGCTGTCATTTTTTTCGACAGTAGAGGTCCTCCTTGAGAATGTTCTGGCCCCTGCAAGTTCAAATATCAACTGTCACTTGCCTTATCCCTATTCCTACAGAGGTTTTATTAAACTGATAAGCAGTCGTTGGATGCTTTGGTTCAAACCTATGTACACATGTTGAAACAGACTCAGTATCTGGATATTAGCTAATAGGGCTGTGCAAAGTTTTGGTTACTGATTCAGTTACTGATTCAGTGGCTGCATCTCTGAATCTGAATCAAATCGGGAGATTAATAAAAAGGTCCAAATTAATCCAAAGCCTCCGAATCGGTTCAGAAAAAATTGAGAAGAGATTCAGAGATTTGGCAATTTGGACAGTACCCCCTGACCCCCACTTGCTCTCCCAGCCCCGTCAATGGCTGCCTTGCCAGGCCCCAGTGTCCCAGCACTTTAAAAAAAAACAAACAAAACCCATACTCACTGGCTGCTGCCAGGTTGAGGTGGGGGGATGATCCATGGCAGCCAAATCTCCAAAAAAGATACAGGCAAATTGATTTGGGACAGTGATTCAAATCATAGCATCGAATCACTGCCCCCAAACTGGCCAAATCCAAATCTGAAGTGAATACTAGTTGCTTTGCATAGGCCTATCAGCTAATACAAAATAAGATTCCTTCTTACTTCTTCATGCAATTGTGTTTTTAGGTGGTTTTCACAGTGTAAGCAAATACAATGATTTAGTCTGTTGGTGATGCTAGATTTATGAAAGAATTTTTTAGTTTACAAAACTAGGATAGTATGGCAAGGAGGATGCCAAAGATGTTTCTTGAGCCCTCAGGTTAGGTCCTATTCCCAAAAAATATTGTAATTAGGTAGGTATCTACAATTAAAAGTTTGCATTTAACAGATTTACAGACTAGATCTGTAATAAACATTAAAGTGCACATATCATGAAGAGGAGTGCTCCAC
This sequence comes from Crocodylus porosus, assembly GCF_001723895.1. NCBI lineage: Eukaryota > Metazoa > Chordata > Crocodylia > Crocodylidae > Crocodylus > Crocodylus porosus. Next base: position 37,191,366 of record NW_017728948.1, read on the forward strand.
TCCAAATACATCATTGTTTGCAGCAGTGGAGATTTGTCCTTTCTAAGACACCATTGGAAGCAGTGAATTTTGTCCCTCTGGGAGTGCCAGATAAAGGGCAGAATGAAAACCTGGTTCAGCAGGGACATCTTGAAAGAGGGAAGCCCTGGTAATAGACTTGCAAACAAAAGTGATCCCTCAGTGAGCCCATGAAAAATCCCAGCCTTCTGATTGGCTGGGAGGGATCCTTAAAGAGAGGAGGGGTTTTTTTCCTGGCCCTGGGGAGTGGTGGGGAGAGGGAGAGAAGATGTGCACATGGTCAAATGGCAAAGGGAGCAGTGGATCCACCCCCTGGGCCAGTTGAAGCTCACGAGGGGACCTTCAGAGGACCAGAGACCTCTCAGCCCTGAAGAACCAAGCCAGGGCTTCAGGACACAAGAGGCTGATGCCTACAGACACACCATCTACAAGGAACTCATGAACCCTGTTTGGGGCGAGAGAGAGGACTGGAGGGAGTTAGTCCCTGGCAGCGTTTGGCCATCTGTGAGAGGTCGAGTTGGCCCACAGGGAAGTGGGTACCATGCATCACTCAGGGAAGCTGTATAATTGAGGAAACCCAAGGAGGGGTTAGTGTGTGTGTGTGTGTGTGTGTGTGTGCTTGTGCATGAAAAACCAAGGCCATTGGCACCTAGTGATCCAAAATTGGCAGTATGTATGCTCCAGTTCCAAAGTTCTTAACTCTAGACATAATGTGGCAGACCAGGGTTACACATGTCATAATATTTTGAAAAAGCAAACGTTCCTGGTTAAGCTTCCCCTGTGTTATAAAAATACAGTGAGGTACTTTGGCAGGCATCATCATCGTACAATCGAAGAAACTCAAAAGTAGTTAAAATTAGGTGTTGTGCCCATTTTATATGAGGCCTGCATTATTGTTAAGTTGTTTTTGCCTGGCATAAAGGAATGCAACACTGCAGCCTTTGTAGAAAACGTATGTCTAGAGCTAAGAACTTTGGAACTGTTTATTTAACTGCTTTATTTAAATTTTAAATTTTCTGATGTTGGATGAAAAACATCTTTTAGACTAAGGAAAGGGAGTCTGAGTTTTCCTATATATCATTAATGTGCTTGCAGCAGTTTTGGCAGGTATACTTAATACTACAAAATGCCTATTAGAAGATGCTCATTTTCACTTACTTGTAACTGTCCAAAACATTTACCTTTGAGGCTTACATAAACTCTATTTGATTTCTACCTGGAGGTAATTTTATTTTTTTAATTTTGAATGAAATCCCTTAAGGGTTTTTTTGTGTGTTGTTTTCTGGGTTTTTTTGGTTATGGAGGAGTTAGGGAAAGTTCATGTTTCCCCACTATATCCTTTTTCATAGAAAGGTTAAGGAAAAACAGCTGAATTTTGAAAGCTGATAGTTGGCAAATATAAACTAGTTTAAGAACAGAGTTTTTCTAGGTTTGGAAGAAAAGTAAATTATTGTCATTTAACACATTTTGAATAATTTGTAAGATGGCATATTGAATCTGTCAAATTAAATTTACATTTAAATCAGAAGTCATGTGCTTAAATATTGGTGGAAAATACAAATGTACACAAGTTATGATATGACTTTTTTTAAAGCTACAGCTGTCCTTTGGTTCCCTCTATAAAAATATGTCTTTCAGAATATTATTTTTCCAACTAAAATAATAAAAATGGTAAAGAAACATGTACTAATCATATACACACTTTCCCTGAGATAACTTCTACTGGTTGGAATATACATCTTTTATTACTGGTGCAAGACTATGTAGACACATTTATTTAAAAATAAAACTGACCTAGTAACTTTGATGGAAAATCATTTCCCCCCCAAATTAACACTTGATGATAATGATTTCAGAAGAGGAATAAGGTTATTTGTTCAACTCCAAATTTAGTTATTTTGTCACTTCAAACTGATTTATTGTGCACCTTTAATGGTAAGCTGATGTACATCTAATTAAGTGATGTTAAGCATTTTTAGAAACTGTCTTTCCAATCTTCAAATACTGTTTGAGGTTTCTATTAATATTCTAACTTGCGAACTTGCAAATAGCAATAAAGATTTTTTTACTTCAGAGGTTAATATTGTGGGCGGAAAAACTTAGGAAAAATAAACAGTGCATTTTCCTTTAAATTACTTAAGACTTAGTTTAGATTGGTTAAACATTGATTTATTTATAAGCAATCTCATGACATGGTTGTACTGTCATTGAATTATATATTTATTTATTATGTCAGAATAGCATAGGGGACTATTTTAGGATGAGTCACCATTTAGGTGAGCTGGGATACTGACTATTCAGCTGATGGTGACACAATGTCTTATTGACAGGAGACATGCCCAGGCAAGGGTCAGCCCCTGGCATACTGAGCATATGCACTCCATGCAGAGATATCTGTATCGGGTATCTGTAATGGTGAGAGTTGCTGGTTCTGAAGGTCTTTTGTCTTTCAAATGCTGGTTTTGTCTCTGTTCCTGGGTTAGGTCTGTGGTTTCTGGATTAATCAATGTGAGGTGATGGCCCAGTCATTACAGGCCATTCAGTAGAGGCCTGCTACTATTGTATTTCAATCATTCCTAATCACACTCATTCATCAGGGAATCAATTTACATGGGAGAGATATGGGACTCCTACAGTTGCGACAGACAGGGGATGCCCGGGCAGAGGACACACAATGGAGACTTGACATACAAAACGGAAACTTGACATGACTTTAGTTCACTTATAAACATAGGCCTAAACCATACAATCTCCATATGAAACAATAAAAATCAGTACAAAAATGATAATAATGTAATATACAACAGTAAAAATCAATACAAACTTAATAATAATATAATATAAAACAGTGGATATCTAAAACCAAAAACTTGCTACCAAAATAACAATTTTAAAACTTATCCTACATCTTAGCTTACTTATACTTATCTATAGGGAATAGAGAGCGAGAGAAAAAGTCAGAAATGGTTGGGGAAGGGGAGTGAATGTAATAAAAAAGAAAAGAAAGACTGGGGATTTTGCTCCACGTTCAGGTCTTAAATTTTCACCAGTAAAGTCCTTAGGTCACTGAAGTTTTTGCTGCTGGGCTTATACACTATCATGCACTCCCTAGCACTTACTGGGATTCAGAGAATAGGAATTGGGGTTCACAACATAAGCATCTTTCTACCTGTTGCACTTTCAGAGCCTGAACCAATAGACATTATGGCTAGGTACAGATATTCAAAAAGCATGAGGTGGGATTAATCTAAATCATGCAGTTTTCTGTAAGAGGCATATTTTAGATTGGTAGCCAACATTTCCGGGGGGTCGGGGGAGAGCAAATCTTAGACCAGGTTCTGACATTTTTAAACTAGTCAATGGGCTTTGTTACATAGTCATTTTAGGTGTCTTCTGGATATCTTAGTTCCTGGACTGGCTGCACATTAACACCTTTAAGTGACTTAAAGCACTCATTATTTTGGCTTAAAGTTATGCCACTCCAGGGCAGCATTATCTCCACTCTGCCTAATTTGCTTCTGTTTCATCAAAGTGTAGCCACTCTTCACAGCTATTCCACCTAAACTGAAGTCCTCCAGGATCCCAGGGTGCAGTGGCTCCTCCTGAGTCAGGGCAGGGATGCCAGGGCACAGTGGGGGCAGGTATGGCATCTATGCCCCACTAATTTCACTCAGCAGAGCCAGCACCACAGCCCTGGACCAACCAGCAGCCTTGATACTTCCCAGACTAACTCCCTGCTCCAAATGCCCAGTGAGTAGACTGTGCAGGCCCAGCCTTGATGGGTAGCACCGAGCCCTGTGCTCCATATCTGAAAACACCCTGCTGGTATGGGGTGTACAGGGGCTTCAGTCACCTACCAACTACAGCCACTATCAGGTGAGCCAGGCAGTGGAAGCCAGCAGCCAGAACCTGTAGAACCCAGTGGAGGATGGGGTCAGCAGGAATGGTTCTCAGAGCCTGATCCTTTTTTATTACTGGAACCTGCCTCCCCACACTGGCAGCCCCCACCTGAGCTGCTAGCCCTCTTGGTCCTGTCTGAGCTCAGGAGCCTGATTCTCCAACACACTTACAGACTGGGAGATGACCAAAGAAGCAGAACAGCAGCAGAAAGGGATCTAGGAGTCATAGTCGACTCCAAGATGAACGTGAGTCGTCCATGTGACAAAGTGATCAGTAAAGCTAACCACACTCTATCATGCATTATATTAGTTCCTAATATACAGTGGTTAGGACATTCACTAGAATGTCCCATGGTTTAGGGAACCTGGACCTTTATCTAATACCTTATAAGAGAATGAACTAAATACCAAGCCAAGTATTCTTGGCTGGGACTTTCTTGATCTATTTCATGATTCATGGCATAATTCCAGGTAAAAAAATCCAAGGATAAGTTTATATATGACTTTTGGGTGGATAGTCTGATGGATGAAGTTGTATGAAACACTATAATACCATGAAAGAAGATAAAAACTACAGGGGGTACATTGGGTTCTGCACAAATGCGCAGGTTAGGGATAGGAACATGACTGAGATGATGAATTTGGCTTAATCAATTTTATTTTGAAGAAATACATTTTCAGCCCTGAAGAAAAGGGAATGAAATCCTGGAGATAAAGTGTTCTTTGGTGAATGGACTCAAGATTTATCCCTCTGGCCTACAGGTTCTTTCTGAGGGTATTCATAAGCCTTTATTAATACCATTTTAAGACTTTATGTGGAGCCCATAATGGTTAGGAAACGTGCCCTACATATCGCCTGTTATGTCTTAATGGGGAACTACTATCTAGAACTGGTATGTACCTTATGTTTCAATTCTTTTTCAGAAAAACTCATCCATAAATTGCCATTATGTTAGGTCACATCATTTTACCAACTTCATAATGGAAATCAAAGAAATAAAGATCACATTGGAGAGGTTTTCATTATATCTAACTTTCGATAACCTTAAAAAGCTACAACTAATCCACTGCTTTCCTGGATATAGAGCATTCATCCCAGTTGTGAAAATACTCTTGTAGCTTCAAGGCAGTATAATCTCAATCACTTAAAATGTAGCCTCACTTTTAAAATTGAGCTTGCAAATTGTGTGCGTTATATTTGAAGAGAGGTGTATCACATGCACAACTTTCAGAAAAAGAAAGGCTGATTTTTACATTTGGCTAATAAAGGGAAATTGTCAAAAGTTTGTGAAGGATTTGCTAGCATCATCCCATTTATTCTAGTTATTGTTACTCATTAGATTTGTGAAGAACACCCAGAGACATATATTAATTCTGTATTGCCAGATTATCCCCAAACACAGATATAGTGAGATAAGAAAACTACATGGTATTTTTCCTACTTGTGGTGCGAGATGTGTAGAGGGTAGACACATATCTAATTCCTGTACTTGGCATTGCCCTACTAGAGTTCAATCCCTATCTTTACTCTGGAGATGTCCAGTTCCTCAAAGCAGCAGTGAAGATAACACTATAGCACTTAGATAATATAGTGGAAAAAGAAAAGACGATGAGTTCTTAATCTGCAGTTGGGGATAGGAGAAAGTAGACCTGGCATGCTATAAGGGAGGAGTAATTTGCAGTATGTTCCTCCTAAAATGTGGTGATTATATCCTACCCAATGTTATAGACTGTGCCTGTGTGGTGCTATGTTGACCTTTATTTGCAATATTATTTACGGCTTAATTGTATAATCATCATTTACATCATTGAACAAATCAATCCAATAATTTTGCATGTATTATCGTTTGGGCAACATTTAGGTTGTATGGAATCTCTGTACTATTCTAAGCTCCTTATATAATATTTTAAGGAGATAGCCTTAAAAATAAGATATTCTGATATCTAATTGAAATTTAAGTGAAAGATTTCCTTTAAGGACATGAAGCAGATCAATGACAATATTAAAATTAGAAATCAGGTGGTCCCGCAGTCTCACTATGGTCATCAATAAGGTGCTGCATAACATCCCCATAGAGGGAAGCTTCCTTAGGGAAACTGAGGTGCTTTCAAAGAGCAGTCTAGTTTGTCTGAGGTACCATTATCTCATGCAAGAACCATTTTGTGTGGCTGGGGTGTTGTTTAGCCATGATGGTGCAGGGAGTAGTGTGAGGTAAGGCTTTTTTATGATATCTTTTATTGGATCAATTGTACCACTAGGCATGGTCTCTGGGCAAGCATTTGGACAAGTCCAGCTGCCCATGCTCAAGTCAAGAACAATTTATGCATTTGACAATTATTCATTATAAAGAAGAAATAACACTAGCAGCAGGGACTCAAACCCAGGACTCTCTCCTCCCAAAGAGTTCTGGAATTACTTAGTTGTAGAGGGAGGCTCCCTCTCATGTGCTATTCTTCCCCTGCCATCTCCCCTTATTCTTCTGTTCTTGGTTGGTCTATGTCCCCACTTCTACAGGAGGCATAGAGAGTATTTGATAGTCTGACGATTAGAGCACTCTTCTGAAAAGTGAATGATGTGAGCTCATATCTCTTCAGGATGAGTGAGGCCTCCCACTTTCTGGATACTCTAACCACTAGGCTGTTGGGCCAAAGATAGATACAGTTAGCTTTTCATTGTTTAGTTGACTGCATACAAAGGCTTTTTCTTCATCCTTATTTTTTACCTGGATTCAATACTGTTTATGCAAGTTAAGGATACTCAGAGGAAATCTAAGGGCCTTATTACACATTAATGTTAGGCAGCTGCTCAAGGTCTTAACCCCTGGATTGTTCACACATTAACACCTGAAACTAGTTTTAAGCACGCTTTAAGCCCTTAAAGCTATATGACTCCACAGAAGGTTTTTCTTTGATCCATGTTACCCAGCTCATGTTTCATTACTGTGTATCCACTCCTCACAGATAAGCCACCCAAGTGACAGTCCTCCAGTATCTGAGGATACAGTGTCCCCTTCCCCACCCTCCTATTCTGTGTGGACAAACTTTCTACTCCCAGAACTCCACTGCCCTTTAGGATGGTTCTGAGTGTGCAGAGCACATGCCAGCTAGCCAGGGTGAAGGGCATGGGCAGATGCAGCAGTGTGGTCTAGGAGGAGTGAGGGGGGAACAAGGAAGGGGAATGGATCAATTTTCCATGAGCTGGGCTTCTTTCCTGGGGCAGGGCCAGTAGTTCCCCCAAAAGCTTCTACATCCCAGCAACCCAGGAAGCATGACACACAGTCCTGACACCACAATTCCCAATCCTAATGTATTACAACATAGAGAGAGCTTATTTAATTTGCTTCCTCTTTATTTATTTTTTTAATTGTTTTATTTCTTTACTACTTTTTATTTTATTCTTCAGTGGCTGGCTTCCTTCATTTCACCCCCCTTTCCTTATTCACATTTCCTTTCCACCTCCCATTAAAAATCTGCCTCCCTTCTTCATGCCTCCCTCCAACCCATCTTTCAGACACTGCCACTTAGAGATGTAATAGAAGTCTATTTTGGCTCACCAGCCTGTAGTGGCAACTCACAGCTGTAGCTACTAGTCAGGCCCTTGCTTACCAGCCCTCTAATGGCACGTCATAACTGTGCAAGTGGGAGGCAGTCAGAGAAGGTTTTTAGCCTTAAGGTATGAGAACTCTAAACTTGAGCTAGCACTAACGCCAATTATCATTTGAGAAGCTTAAAGTGCAATGTGTAACATGACCCAGACTAATTAGACCCTCCAGGAACTTGGCACTTTCCAGCACCAAACCAGATTGTAACAGCTTCATTAAGCAGTATGTTCCAAGATAGTTCCAAAGGGAATTAGTTTCCCTTTGGAAGTTTTTGGGAATATTTAGAAGCCCAAATACAGACACCAGGGATAATTGCAGTCCAGACTGGAGGTGCTGCCCAAACTTGCTCCTGAATTGTTGGCTTGTAGAGCAGGGCCAAAACGAATTACTCTTTGGAACTAAAGGCTGTAAATTTCACCCAGTGCTGTGTCCCATTTAATCTAGAGCTTTAGGGCACAAATCCCCACTCTTACCAAAAGTATCGTGGGATATTTAAGGATAAAAAAAATATCATTTTTTTCTTCACCTTATAGTAATGGGAATATTTTCATCAGCATAAAGTTCTATAAAACCAGGTTGCATAACTGAATCTAATATGGTACAGAAGGAAGAATCTTCAAAGTAAAACTATGCTGCTTAGGGGAAGTCTAATGGAAAAAGAGAAATGAAAGTATACCACAGGTACCAATAACAACAATCCTAATAACAGCATACATATCCTGATACTTCAGTGATAGCAAACAGATACAAATATGAAATGGAAATACAGTATGTACTGTCATATCAAAATGCCAGGAATTCAAACTGAACTGATCAATATTTCCAACTGCTTTGGGTATTCTAGGCTACTTTCTAGTCTATTTCTCTCTATTAACATTATTACAAATTAGCCACCAAGCAAAAAAAAAAAACTATCCAATGAGTCAGAACTAAAAAGAAAGCCCTGTTCTGTCACACTGTATTACCATGAATTCTTTACTTGGAGTTCATCCACATTTCACTGTGGACGAATATAATGCAACAGAACATAAAATGGAAATACAGATAATAAGGGTCAATCTAATGAGAGCCCTGATTTGTCAAAAAAAATGTTTTTGGTGGACATTGGCTCTATTGAATGAAAAAATATTAAATTATTCACAGATTGTTTTGATCAGGTCTGCAGATAATTAATTAAGAACAGATGTCTCACCAGAGGATGAACCAGAATGCAGACAAAAATACATCTGGGAAAAGAAAGCAGTCAGAGAAAGGTATAAGGAATAATGAGGCACTGAAATACAATATATCAAATGAAGAAAACCATGTAAAATATGAGACTAATCACGTCTTATCTTGCACAAGTGCTCTGGGGGAGCATATGCAGCTTCAAGGCAGAATGTTTATCTTGAATTAAAATTTGTACTGGAAGAGTGGCTGGCTTTCTGATTATTGAACTCCTGAAGTCTTTTTAATTTGTCCATTATTTTTCTTGAATTGTCTTTATTTTTTTCATGTGGTGCCAAAACCTGGACATAGTACTCCAAGTGAGGCTTCACCAAAACTGAACAGTATAGAAGAATCACTGCTTATGTTTTGCACATGATACCACAACAACATGACACACCTTGATGTCAACATAAATGTAATCATCAAAATTGCCAGTAAATACATTAACCAGTACCAGAACCAGGGTAGACTTTTGGGGAATACCACATGGTACCTTCTTTCAGTTTTCCATTAATCTACTACTTAGTATTCTTTGTACTTGATTCTCCAACCAGTTATATTTGCCTTAAATTATTTACAATCTAGACTCTGTTTCTTAGGTCACATGTATGAATGTTTTGGAAGAATGGCTAAACCTTGCTGAAGTTGAAGTATATCATGTCTATTGCTCCCCATCTATCCATAAAGTTTAGTATGTTATTAGAGAGTAATTATAATAAGTTGGTTAGGAATAATTTGTCCTTGACAAACCCATGTGTGGTATTAATTATAACCTTGGTCTATTTTGGATGCTTGTAAATGGCTTGATTGATTATATGTGGCTCGGTATCTTCTTGAGTATTGAAACAAGACAGAGCAGTCTACAATTACCATGGTGCTCCTTTTCCTCTAAACGAGCACTACATTTGCAAACTTTCTGTGGTTGTTTCAGTCAATTCCCTTAATAGCCTAAGGGTACCTGTACGTGTGCAGGATGCCTGCTTTAACATATTCTAATTAGAATGCTCCAGCAGCCTTACCATCACATGTATTCAGCATACCCACATTTCAAAATGGTGGTGAGGGTGCTTTAACTAAAGCTTGTAAAATGAGCTTTAGTTAAAACATCCCCATCATCATTTTGAAGCATGGGAAGCATCAGAGCAGCTCCCAAGAGTCACTCTAATTAAAATGTGTCCCCCATGCCACCCCCAGAGCATGTGTATAGATGCCCTAAGAGTCTATCACGTTTGGCATACTCAAATGGCCAGGCATGACCTATGTAGCATGTTCAAATGTATAAACTATGTAGCATGTGCGAGTGTATACAAGTACACAAAGCCCACCTGGAAGAGAACTGCACCATCAACACCATGCTATAGTTAAGATATATAGATGACATATTCATCATTTGAACTGAAAATCTGCAATCTCTGATTGATTCCCATCACTAATACAATAACCATCACACCTCCATCAGACTATCTTTTGAATACTCCAGCACCAACATTTGCTTTTTAGACACTATGATTACTATCCAGAATGGTAAAATACAAACCACCTTACGTAATAAACCCATGGACCATATTAGGGTAACACTATGTGGATCTTGGGGAGTACTGGATTTGTAGATGAATAAAAGGCTTTACCTGTGGCCTAGCAAAAGCTGCTAACCTCAAGGCAGAACAATATCTAAGCCATCCGTTTGTTTATATTAAGTAACCATCTTAACTGTCAACCGTTTTCAAGTGAGTCTGTGTGATTCTGTCTGTTGTGAATGAGGTAAAGTTTTAGGAACATAGAAGATAGTACAACATAGGACAAAAAAACCAGACTGGAATGTAAAAAACAACATGTAATTGGTAACCGAATCTGAGATGAATATATGCAAAAAGGTGAATGGTGATTGGTAAAGAAGCCTCCAGAAACTTCCAGGTTTTGGTCAAAGTCCTCCCATTAACTGAAGAAGAGAAGTCAAGATCTTAGACATGCGCTTATAGCAAAAAGACAGAAAAATAAGTAAAATGCATAGGCAATTCCATGCTAACAAAACAAACAGTAAACAGAGGTGTAGCTTGAGATAGGAGGAGAGATGAGTGGAACAAAAGGAGGAGTGAGGCTGGAGTGAATGTTAATTAGTATAAACCAAAATGTATAAATGTGGGAAAAAACTATTGTTCAGTGGATAGAATCATAGAATCAGGGTCGGAAGGGACCTTGTAGATCTTCAAGTCTGACCCCCGCCTGGGTGGAAGAAAAACTGGAATCAAATGAGTCCAGCCAGGTAGGCATCAAGCCTCTTCTTAAAGACCCCCAGGGTAGGAGCCAGCACCACTTCCCTTGGAAGTTGTTTCCAGATCCTAGCCACTCTAACAGTGCAGGTCTCCTGGTTCACAGACTGTGTGTCTGTGAGGGACCTTATCCAAAGATGTCTCCATTCTGAATAAAGCTGTTGAGAGCAATGTGTGCTGGTGTTTGCTTCTGATTGCTCTGGCTAATGAGTAATAGGATCCATGAATCATCATTTCCCTAGTCATTGTGTACCGCATGGAGTTGGGGTCTAAGAGACAAATATACATATCTACTCAGAACCAGCAATCTCCCTAAACATACCAAGAAAGCTGTATTATACGGCCAAGCACTCCAAAACCACCAAATGTGAACTGAGGAGAATACCTGTGATCATCACCTCACACATCTCAAAAGAGCTTTCACCCAATAAGGACACTGCTCCAGAGAGAGAGATTACACTTTTGAAAGAGCCACTTGGAATCCCTATGAAGAGTTGTTGCAGAAGAAAAAGAAAATCCCCATAAATCACACACCATTGGTTATGACATACCATCCTTCCCTGGACCCTATACAGACAATCCTCAACAATTTAAACCCATAATAGAAGAAAACCCAATTCTCAAACAGATTTTCCCAGAATCACTCATCCTAGCCTTTAAAGAAGCACCAAACCTCACCAACATCATCATCAGAAGCAAACTTCCTATGGTCCAAAGCACACCGAATAGATCCAGACCATGCCATGACAAGAAATGTAAAACCTGCCAACACATCTCCACAACAGAACCGTCACCATTCCTGGCTCTTACACCTGTATTTCCAGAAATGTAATATCTCCCATCCAGTGCACTAAATTTTCCCTGATGGAAAATATGTAGGAGAAACCAAACAACAACCGCATGTTTCCAACTATTTAGTTGGTCTAATAAAAGATATCACTTCTACCCAAAGAACTGTGTCTACCAGAATGAACACACACAAAAATCTATCAAAGACAATAATACCCAATTACCTGTGGGTGCACACTTCTCACAAGACAACCACTCTTTCTCCAATATTTCAGTTCTAATCCTGAGAATTTACAAAACATCTTTCATACATTAGCCTATGAACTTGACTTCATAAATCTACCAGGTAGAAAAAAATCATAGACTAAATATAGACATAGGATTTATGTCATATTATAATCTGTCTGCCATCTGATAACCCCAGATAGCCTGCCTGCATTTTACCAACTACATTCTATCACCAGTTCTACACTCTTTCTTCCCCCCAACCCACCTGTCTCTCACCAATTGTCTTCCATTCCCTCAGATCCTCACTGCCTTGCATTTACATTTTCACAGACTTTCATTTTCCATATTGACTTCTATTCTACCCAGAAGAGCACACAAACATTGACAAACTCTCCCTATGCCTGAAGAAGGGAGTGTGTGCCTGAAAGTTTGCAAAGAATATTTTTTCCAACTATTAAGTTGGTCTAATAAAAAAAAATCTCACATCTACCCAAAGAACTTTTTTGCCTATGTCCTTAGAGAAGCAATAACCAATACTGTTACAACCAACAACCCTACAAGAACACACTGCTTTTTAAAACTCATGCTTTTTCCTTCTAAAATCAATGAAAGTTTTTTTACTCACTTAAATAGAAAGGAATATGGTATTTTAAAAGTACAGGATTATGCAGCCCTTTGACCTTGTGCCTCACCCAACACTCCAAACTTTTCTCTTTCCATCCTGCAACAGCAGTTTAGCTGGTAGATTATATATCCTTTGCATGGTATACAGGGCAGGCATACAGACCATCCTCCATAACCTGCTCTTGTTCCTTTATCATTCCTACACTGGGCCTCTACAGCTTTATTAAAGTAAGTTTATAGATTTATAGAAAGGTATGACACTATTGCATTCCTGAATATATCCAGAATTTGGAGCTCAGAGCAACAATTATTGTTATAAATTACATGAGTCATAAATGTCCCTTTATCCACCTCTCTAAAAATAAAAACATAAGAATATAAAATGGCCCATACTGGGTCAGCAAAGTGGTCTAGCTAGCCCAATATTCTTTCTCCAGCAGCTGCAGAAATGGATGCTATAGAGTGACCTCACTGAACCAAGTATACCCCCATTCAATATCCTCCCTAACACCCACCATTATTGATTCAGAGATTCCAGAAGAAATATCTCTAACCAGTATGCTCAATAGTCATTCATAGATCTAACAGCCATGCATCTGACTATACTAATTGCCTCTACCACCTCCTGTGGCAATGAATTCCATACATTAATTATATCTTATGTAAAAAATTACTTTGTTTTGTTAGTCTAAACTTGTCACCTACTTATTTCAAAGGATGCCCTTTGTATTCTGAGATTTAGTGTAAAGGGGCCCCTACCCTATCGCTGGGAGAGCAATGGAGCCCAGGGCTTACTGGCCATCTCCAGCCCCCTGAACAGACTTATAATGGCAAAGGAAGCCTTAAAAAAATGGCTGCTGCTCCAGGTACAGGCAGTGATTGGCAGGCCTGGGGCAGAAGTGGAGGATCAGCTGACCCAAGAAGACGTTCATAAGCCTAGGGCCAGGCCCAAAAGTGATAGTCTAGCCATAGGAGCTTCAGGAGACAGAGGTCCATAGGAAGGAACCAGTTTGGGCTGCTAACAGAAGGAGGACTCTGCGCCAGAGAAGGGTGAAAGAAACTCTGCACTTTGAGCTGCAAGAGATGATTGCCTCAAGCCTTTGTGTTGGGACTACCAGAGGAAGAGGTTAACCCCAACTGGGGAACTTTGTGTTTGGGAGCAGGTGCTCATATTTGGATTTGGGCTTATACTATAGATCTGGCTGTGGCTATATGGGGTGGATTGGAGAACCACAAGGGTGCTATAGGGGCACCCAGCACAGAGACCTGCCAAGATCAGAGACCCAGTGGACTGCATGGAGCAGAAACCCAAATGTTTCAGGAGGATTGAGTGCCAGAAGATTGAGTGCCCGGTAGAAGAGACTGAGGCCCAGAGCCCACACGGGCATAACAGGAGCTGGGTCCTGCAAACCCAGGGTCCTGATACAGTGGACCTTGGGCAGAGGGACCAAAGTAAATATTGTGGAGTGTAGTGATTGTGGGGGTGGTGGAGACATTTTGGCAGGTTTTGCTTTTCTTGTCATGGCATGGTCTGGATCCATCTGGTGTGTTCTGGGTGTGAGGAAGTTTGTTTCTGGTGATGAGGTTGGTGAGGTTCAGTGCTTGTGCAAGTGTGTCCAGACTCCTTGGCTAGATATGGACAGTCAAAAATCCTGAGGCTGTATTGATTTAATCTTTACAGTGTAAACTGTAAAGATTGAATCAATAAGCAAGTGAACAGACATTCACTTTTGATTACAGAAGTGTAGCCATATGCCTCCAGTGGCCCTGGCCAGAAGCCTGGGAGCACTAGGGCATGATTTCTTCTCAGTGAAGAGGGGTTTGCAGGGAAAGTGCAAAGCATCCTGGAGACTGTGAGTTAAATTGGGGAGCAAGAGCAGAGGGAGCAGGGTGCATGTGTGCCACACGTGTACCCACCTTACCTCGATGGCAAAGGCAGCAGCTGCAGAGGAGACAGCAGCAGGGGCAGCAACAGCTAATTTCCCATAAGGTAAGTGGGGCAGAGGGTACAGAGCAGCTGAGGTGGATCTGGAGGGGAAGCCTGCCGGAGCCCTCTTAGCTCACCCAACAGAGAGCCACGTTCCTGAGCCACACATGGGTAGGCAGACCATGGGGGGGTATCTAGCGGGGGCCCAGGCAAGGCAGCAACTCCAGGGACCTTTTCCCCCAGGCAGGGGGGCCTTTTCCCTAAGCAGGGGAGGAGTTCCTTGGGGTGGTATTCCCTGCCACCCCAGGATCCCAGTGGGAGTGGTGGTAGGGGGCGGGGCTGCCAGCATGCACTTCCGGCCTAATCAAAAGGCCTGATTGGCTGAGGGGTCAACCATGGGAATTTCAAACCACAGGCTTTAAAAAGCCGTGGTTTGAAATTCCCTTGGCAGTTGGGGAGCAGGAGCAGAGGGAGCAGGGTGCACGTGTGCCACACGTGTATCCACCTTGTCTTGGCGATGAAGTCAGAAGCTGCGGAGGAGACAGCAGAGGGGGCAGTAACAGCTGATTCCCCCTAAGGTAAGTGGGGCAGAGGGTACAGCGCAGCTGAGGTGGATCCGGAGGGGAAGCCCTCCAGAGCCCTCTTAGCTCGCCCAACAGGGAGCCGTGCTCCTGAGCCATGCATGGGTAGTGCACATGAACAGTGCACGCAAACAGGTGCACTCTATAATGGTGCGCTGGCATTTGCACTGGCGTTCACATAAGGCAGACGCAAGGTAGCTGCCCAGAGCGGCACCTCCAGTGAGCGAAAGCAGCAGGCGAAGCTCTGCAGACATGGTGCAGATGCGGAGCACAGCTGCCAGGGGCCCTGCCTGGGCACTACCACCTGCCATGGGCTCTTCTGAGGCCTCCACCAAGATGGAGCTCATAGCGGAGTCGGTGGCCCCTTGCTACGCTGTCTGTGGCGGGGGCTTGGTGGGATCGTGGGGGGGTGGGGCCTGGTGGTTCCCTTGCCTGTCCCTCCTGTGCACAACTTAGGGCCCTGGAGGAGCAGGTGAGGGAGCTCCAGGCTGAGGTGAGTAGGCTGAGGGGGATCAGGGATGCAGAGGATGAAATTGATGCCTATTTCTGTTCTCTGCAGGTCCAGTTGCTCACTGTACAGCCCCCACAGGAGATGCATCCAACACAGGAGTGGCAGAAGGTGTCCAAATCCAGAGCTGCTAGGCCTAGAGTGGTGGAAGATCCCCAGGTTCACCTGGGTAACAGGTTCAATGCCCTGACAGCTGTGATAGAGAAAGACACACAAATTGGCTGCGGTGGGGATGATGCCACTCCCCACATGACAACGAATGGGCAGAAAGTGAACACCAGCAGGAAGAAACGCTGGGTCCTTGTCATCGGAGACTCCACCCTATGAGGACTGCAAGGTCCCATCTGCCAGCCTGATCCCATGATGTGAGAGGTTTGCTTTATGCCTGGTGCTTGGGTAAGGGACATCACGGAGATGATCCTGGCCTACATCTGACCTGAAGACCAGTACCCCATGGTTGTCATTCACGTGGGGAAGAATGACATGGCCAGGGGCAACCCTGACCTCATTGTGAAGGATTTCAAGGCTCTGGGGGACAAGCTTAAGGAGATGGGGGTGCAGGTGGTATTCTCCTTTCTTCTTCCATTGAGTAGATGGGGACGGCGACACGAGGCCTGCATTGGTGAGGTCAACTGGTGCTTACACAGTTGGTGCTGCCAGGCAGGCCTTGGGTTCCTAAATAATGACCCATGCTTTTGGGCGGGGGACTTGCTGGGGTGGGATGGGCTTCACCTCTTTCTTAAAGGCAGGAGTATCTTCTCTTCCAAGTTGGCTGATCTCCTACTGCGAGCTTTAAACTAGCCTCGTTGGGGGAGGGGGAAACAGGAAGATGAGGAGATACCACCCAAGCAAGACAGGTGACAAATGCAAGGAGTGCCCAGGTAAGAAACAGGGCTCCAGACAGGCTCCCAAATTGGGGGGTGGCACACACAGCTAGGCAAGGTCCCAAATGCCTATATACCAATGCTCATAGTATGGGAAATAAACAGGAGGAACTCACCGTCAGTATAGCCAGTTCAGACCAAGACATATTAGGGCTTACAAAAACGTGGTGGGATTTATCCCATGACTGGGCAGTTAGCATTAAGGGCTGTAGGCTTTACAGGCGGGATAGAGAAGGAAGGAAAAGTGGGGGTGTGGCGCTCTATGTCAAAGAGCAATACACATGCTCTGCCAGCAGAATGGGGTCACAGAAGGGGCAAGCTGAAGTGCTCTGGGTCAAGATACAAGGGAGCCATGGGGAGAGGGATTTAACAGTGGGGGTCTACTGCAGACCGCCCAACCAAGGGGAGGAGTTGGACTGGGAATTTTTGAGGCAGCTTGCAAAGACACTCAAGGCAAGGGACGTAGTTGTCATGGGTGATTTAAATTACCTGGGCATTTGCTGGGAGGAACAGCAGGTCAGACCATTCCAGGAGCTTCCCGGCTGAAATACAGGACCTCCACTTCATTCAGGAGGTGCACAGTCCCACCAGAGGAAATGCCCTGTTGGACCTGGTCCTGGCCACAGGCGATGACCTGGTAAGGGGCCTCCAGATTCTTGACCACCTGGGTGATAGCAATCATTGCTTGCTGGAATTTACCTTCCAGTGCATGTTGTCCAGGCTCTGCAGCAAGGTGGTAGCCCTAGACTTCAAGAGGGCCAACTTCAGAGAGTTGAGGAGATTAGTGGGAGAGGCGCTAGGTTTCTCGAGAGCAGGGGAGCTCAGTGCCCAAGATAAGTGGTCATTTCTTAAGAAGATGATACTCAGGGCCCAAGGGGTGACCATCCCAACAAGAGGCAAGGGGGACAGAAGTGCCCAAAAGCACCCCTGGCTCACCAAGGGCATCTGGGAATGCCTGATTGCCAAAAAAGGCAGTGTACAACTGGTGCTATCTCTAAAGAGGAGTATACCTCCTCTGCTCAGGCCTTAGCTTTCCTGTCAGGAAAGCTAAAGCGGACATAGAGCTAGGGCTGGCATCCAAGATGAAAGATAATAAAAAGTCCTTTTTCAAATATATAGGGAGTATGAAGAAGGCACTGGGAAACATGGGCCCCCTGAAAGATTCTCTGGACAATCTATTGGTTGTGCCAGAGGAGAAAGCAGACCTCTTTAACCAATTCTTCACCTCCGTTTTCTTGGGCAGGGACTGGGACTTCCCCACCATGATGCAAGACAGACTCGAGGGGAATGCCTCCAGACCTCAGGTTGGGGAGGACCGGGTTAGAGAGCTTCTGGAGGGGCTGGACTTGTTCAAATCAGCAGGTCCAGATGCTCTGCACCCCAAGGTGTTGAGGGAGCTAGCAGGGGTTATTGCAGGGCCTTTGGCACATTTACAAGCACTCATGGTGCTCAGGCCAGGTGTCAGATGATTGGAACATGGCAACGTAGTCCCCACCTTTAAAAAAGGGAGGGAGGACCCAGGTAACTATAGGCCTGTCAGTCTTACCTCAATCCTAG
>NW_017728948.1:37210216-37268606 GCF_001723895.1 Crocodylus porosus
AGGTTTAGATTAGACATCCGTAAGAACTACTTCACTGTCAGGGCAGCTAGGATCTGGAACCATCTTCCAAGGGAAGTGGTGCTGGCCCCTACCCTGGGGGTCTTTAAGAAGAAGCTTGATGCCTACCTGGCTGGAGTCATTTGAGCCCAGTTTTTCTCTTGCCCAGGCAGGAGGTCGGACTTGAAGATCTACAAGGTCCCTTCTGACCCTACTTCTATGATTCTTTGAACTTGAATCTGGAGGGGATCTGGGTCAGAATTTCAATAAAGTGATTTACCCTAAATTAGTTAAGTCCGATACTATATCCATCCAGGTTTATCTTAAGCTGGTTTCAGCCATTTTGAAACCAGTTTACGTTCACCTGAAATTCTCTTACAGATTTGAACTGGTTTCTGATCACTTATACTGATGGATGTGTAATTTCTGTCCCTCGCCCTTATGTATGAACCTCAGTTTTAGGTTACTGCTAATGGTCTGTCTTATTGAACTATTAGGACAGAGGTCTGGCAGAGGCAGGAGTCTGGGGCACCTATGGAGGTCAGTTAAGCTGATGGCCATAGTTAGTAGGGTCAAAGACCTCTGCACTTTGCAGCACGCCATGTCCCTGACTGGCTGTATACAAGTGTTTTCCAGGTTGCATCAGGCCTGCAGGCCATATGTTTGATGCTCCTTTCTTCAAGCTTAAATATCAGAAAATATATGGAATTTTGTACCGTCAAAATGCATCAGCATTATTAGTAACTATTATTATGACAGCTATTTGGACCACTTCTCTCTTAGTAGACTAGTTTGCTACTTTTGCCAGTTGTGTTCGCTTAATTTTCATCTCCCCTTAGCCAAAGGCACATAAAGTAGAAAATCTATAACTGAAGGGCTTGGCAGAAGCTTCATGGCTTATAATACATGTGAGAAAGTAAGAGACCAGATGAACTGTTAAAAACAATGAAGCCAATATTTTTAGGAGAGTTTTGGATGACAGTTTCATGGATGCTTTTTTCCCTTTCTTATTTCTGAACACAACTAGTTCATGGCATCTCAATCCACAAGGCACCGTCATACCTGCCATCAATTTCAACTACATGATCTGCAATAATGTCCCATGTTAGTTAATTTGCAGAATATAAAGAGCCTAATAGCCCATAATGTGCAGAATATACAGGGAGATGTGATTTTACTTGCATTTTTAAACAGTTTTTCGAATGGAAGAGCAGCAATTACTATTTAGGTGTAGATGAAATCAAAGTTACATACAGTAGAATAGCCACATACTATGTTTATATATTTAGAACACATGGAATAATATGTTCTGTGAATAGTTTAATAGTTACAGACCCTCTGCTGCTGTTAATTGTCATTAATTCACCTAAGTCATTGGAGCTGGTCTAATCTACATCAGCTGCAGATATGTCCCATTGTAACTTACAGAGAGTGCTTTACAAAAACAGATCTTGTTTCAATACTTGCTAGTGCATTCGGGTAATTGTTCAACACATAATTGAAAAGCAAGAAAAGAAGCCAATATTTCATTAAGGCTAAAGTTATCTGGAAAGTAGAATTTCCATTCCATGGAAAATCCTAACATTTCAATACTTGCTTTTGTTTCAAATCAGGACCAAAAAAGTTAAATTATTTTATGAATCAAAATATTCTAAAATATCACAATGACCTTATGAACATGAAACATTATGACATTAAAATTTCAACCTGGACATTTCCATACAATTTTCACTATGCAACTTAATGTGATGAAAATGTGGATAAGAGTGAGAGGGAATATAATATTAGAGTGCACTTATTCAGTTAAACATCAAAATGAGCCACAAGAGTGAGGGAGAGAAGGAGGAGTGGCTATACCCCTTCTATACATAGTCAAGAAGGCAGTATTGCCCTATTTTAGTGGCTTCCTGCAATTGAAAATGATGTAGCACAACCACAGGAAAAAGTAGCTTACAGTAAATGTCTCTGGTGTGGTCTTATTGTTATGTTGGGTGATGGTTTACTGGAGTTTTTTTTTTGGGGGGGGGAGGGTCTTGAAATTGCTAAAATAACAGTCCTGTGTATACTCTCTCCACACCTACAATGTGGCTTGTACACTGAACCAAGTGCCAGAGCAGATGTCACAGCACTTCTAAAGAGTCTTGGTGTACAACAGTAATGTGATAGGAATTAATAAAATAGAAAAAAAGCCTAATTTACTGGGACAACAACAAAGTATGTTAAAAAAACCAAAATGAACAGTGATGGATAGTGGGAGTGCATTTGCTCATATGTCTCCTTCCTATTACTTCCCCAGTTCTAAAAGGTCCTAATCAGAGGTGCATCTGGACACCTGAGCACCCTAGGAACCAGTAATGCATGGGAAATATCAGGGCCTATGTTGTGGCTGGGCTAGCCATGCAGCTTCTACTAGTTTTGTGCCCCCTTCATTATGTTACTTGTCATAATGCCTGAAAAAAACTGTCATCAGTGTTTTCCTCCTCTTCTACAGTTGTGATCCCAGGATCTACCACCAGACTGCTACTTGTGTCCTATGTGAAAATATAGTTCTGGGGAAAACGACATCATTTGTCTGAATGAATGAAAACTTTTCTTCACATTCCCCATGGAGAAATGTGCATCTGTTGGAGATGGTGTCTACTATAGTAAGGGGTACACTTTATGGTGATCAGGAGTTATGTATGAAAGTTAGATAATGCAGTGCTAGTTATACACCTATCTCAACTGTCAATAATAAAGAGGGTGTGGGTTTTTGGCACCAATACTTTTTTTTGTATGTATCTGTCCTTTATGTTGTAACAGTATCACATTCCTTCTCATATGAGCAGAGTTACTGCATACCAATCTAAACTCTTGACCTTGTCCCTGAAAGGCACATTGATTTGTACTTATGGTGATAATGCTTTTGTTCTGTTGCACCTGTTGTAGTGCTGTCTACTAATGGGGAGGAAGCTGCTGTCCATGTCTTATAGGATCTGAGTCAGTAACTTCAATATCCACAGCTCAGTCTAGCTTTCTACTGGAATATATGGTTCTTGTCTTTGTGCTGGGAGGAAGGAAGCTTGAGTTTTTAACTCAGGATATGGGTCAAGCAGTTTTCCTTCCCACGTAATCCATTGAGTTTCTCATTTTTCCAGAAAAACTGACAGTATGACTTCTAGAAGAAGGATTTCCTAGTACTGCCATTATGTTAACAGACGTGGCTCTTCATTTCTTTGCAGCAGGCTAGCATGGGAGAAACTTGGCTGATTCCTACATCACCAGCTTTGCAACCTCATTAAAGTGCTTTAGTTAGATTTTTCATGAATAGGTAGTAAGCATGACAGGGGATATTTAAATCATTGTCCGTTGCCTCAAACCCAGCAGAGAGATCCAGGTCTGCTGCCATGACAGCACATAACTTGTCAAAAATGATTCTGGATGTGTGCCATTTTTCAAGCCCACACAAAAAAAACTGACATCCTGTTGACTGAGCGTGGACATTTTGCCAGAGCTGCTGCCAGGCTTTCTGCTGTGGCTTCCAGTTGGCTGTAGCATTCCTATTACGCGCAGATTGTCCAATACATTGTCTGACAGTTTTATCACCAGTGGTCCAAGTGCCAAGTGCCACCTCTCTCACCTTTGCAACCACCCAAGAAACACTCTGCATTTTCCACAGCATCATAGAGATGTTGCATTCTCTTTCTGCAAAACCAAACTGGTTTGGGATAAGCCACTCCTATCCCTTTCAGCTCCTGCCATAAGGAATTACAATACAAGGCGGCAGTGCTTTGCTGGTATAGCATAGGCTGGCTTCCAAATGAGAACCAATAGAGCTGTGTGTGAAGATTACCAGTACATATGAGGACTAACCAATACTGTCATTTTGTTAAGAGAATGTCACACTATGTCTGTGCATGATAGTTCATGAAACAAAAGTGTAGAATATCTTGTGTCATATAGACACATCCAAAGTATCTGAAACATTCACCCTTCACTGCAAAGAAAACATTCCCTAAACCAAAATTTTTACACATGATCACAAAGGGTTGCAGTCAAATGTTTGCCCCTTCAAAATATACTCCATTGTGATCCTTTCGGTATCACTCTGGGATTTAGCAGATATAATGGGCAGCTCTGAAGGTCTTGCCACCTGCTCCGGAAGTAATTGAGTGCCTGTTTGTTTTTCTTCTGAGGCAGCCTGCTGCTTCATGTTTGCTCTATGAGTCTCTATGTCTCACCATGTATGATGCCCCCAACCTCTTTTAGTCATGGCCTAGACTGATTCTATATCTGGTAGATGACACTGATATTTTCCCCAGGATCAATTTGAAAATGCTACTGTGACCAAGAGACTAACTGTTTTTAACATTGTTTTTCCATTAGAAAGTTGGGAGATTACTATGGAGGAACTGCTTTTCGCCCTAGTGTTCCCACCAAAACTAAGTCTAGCATCTATTGCAGCAGTGACCTTCCCCCCGCATCAGTGGGTTGTGACTAATCATTCTGACCTCTCCAGAATTAAAGTGGCAACTTTTACAGGGAACTGTACAGTATGGTATCTTGGGATTAGTCTGTTTCAGGTCATCCTCTGGAAGAGAAGCAACTTCATCCTGCTGGATCTGTGATAACCCTCTCCTCATTGTTATTCTTGTTTATATCATTGCATCCTGTACCCTGAGTGGTCAATTTAAGGAAACATTCCTTTTGTGAAAGTGTTGCATGTCTTATGTGAAGTGAATTTACCGGTTTCTTTGATCATAGTACTTGGGGTCGGAAGGGACCTAAACAGGTCACCAGGTCCAACCCCCTTACTTATTGAAGGACGTTGTTAAGATCTTAAAAAATAATTTCTCCAATGAACAAAACCACATTTAAGAGCTAGCCTTTCTTTTTCCTAGCCTTAACTGCACTATGGAAAAGTGTTGACATTTCACAGCTACACACTTGAGGCTTCTAATTCCAGTAACACAGATCTTAGATGGGAAGGGTGTCACAAGGTCTCTTACAATGGGAGCAGAGTCAGAAAAAATGTTTTTTATTTTTGTAGGGAGTTGGACCAAAGCTCCTTCCACTCTTTCTTTTTATCTTTCAGTAAAAAACCCTCTCCAAAACCCAACATCCCTTTTTAGGTGAAAACACTAAATCTCAGTACTTTCTGGTAGTTGTGAGGACAGAGACATTACTATGAAAATCCCTTCTCGATTCCACCACTGATCATTGCTCACAGTTACATTCTCACAGCCTTATTCTTGATCCCTATGCCTGAGCCGGGTTGTGAAGACAGAGTGACCATTAAGACCATGACATCACATGACATCAGGAAACTAAGAATTCAACACTCTTCTAACACAAATTTATCCAACAGAAGAGCATATAGGACAATATGTGACTAGAAGGACCAATAACAATACACAGTACAGTCAACCAAAATTTTCCTACATGATTTTGAAATTAAGTGAAAGAGTTTAAAGAGCCATTACATTAAATAAAAAATGTTGTTCCATTTCGAAGTTCTGTTCTGTCTCTAAATTGTTCAATGAATTAAAAAAAATGACACATACCTTTGATATATTTTAAGCTAGATTAAATGGCATTTCCTTATGGAAAATAGTTCCAAGAAGGAAAAAAAAGGGGAAAAAATAAGGCCATCCCTAATTATGAAGCCTTGTTTGTAGCAGTTTTCCAGCTGTTTTATGATGATAATTAAATATTAAAATATAATAGAATTATATGCTTGCAGCTTTGTTAATAGCAATACCTGAACCCAGTATATACATACAATAATGTTCACTGTTTTTCTGAATGCTTTGATTTTTTTAGATCTATATTTATATCAGAATTATAGAAAGAAACTTCATACTGGCATAATAGTAGCTGAAAAACTGGAGTGCAGAGCTGTCAAAGTTGCTTTAAAAAAGCAAGCTATTACTAACTACTGATTACTAGCGTTGGAAAGTAATGTGTTACAGGTACATAATGCTGATTACTTAGAAGTAATTGATTACTGATTACTTTTTTCTTTGTTCTATAAGCCTACTGGCTTGCTAGCTATCACGACTAAGTACAATGATATTGCACACAATCAAGGCAGGAGTGGCAAGATTGCCAAGAAAAGTAACTGAAAGTAATTGAAGTTGCTCTTTGGCTTGAAAAGTACTCAGATTACTTCTGAGAACTGCATTTTAAAGTATTTCACTTATGATTCCCCATTTTTTTAACAATCCTGCTAATATTAACTTGGCTCCCTCTATTCTACTATTCTCTACAACACAGGCATTATAATAATGAAAGCAGTTGGGTCTAGTAGTTTTGATACCCTACTGGTAAGCATCTCATCCCACACTGCCATTCTTTTTATTTCATCTCACCATCTTGCTGTTTACTTGTTTTGGGATTATTAAATGAGTCAGTGGAATATTCCTACCCTTGCTGTCCTATCTCATATTTATTTATTTATTTATTGCTTTTTATGAAATATATATAATATATGAACTGTTCTTTATTTCTGCTCCTGGTGGCAAAGCTGTACTGGTACCTAGCATATACTCAGGAATGGCCTTCAAGAAAAATTAGCTGTGAAATAAGCAGCGGTAACTCTGAAAAACAAGCAGTCATGGAACAAGTAACAGCATCACCAGGATGTGGTAGGGGAAGCAACTGGTCAGCTTTCCTGCCTGGAAAGCCACATATATCCTTTGACAGTACTGTGACATGGTGAGTGCAGGTCACCATTATACTAAGCCTACCCAGTGCTCAGCCATAGGTCTACAAGTCCTCAACAGCACACAGAAGAAGATGTTAGAATTAGGGGTGCACCAGTAGATATTTTTGCTGCTGATACTGTTAGCCAATTTTTAAGGGGGCATATTGGCTGATACCAATCCAATAGCTGATATCAGTCTGGCAGCTTGGAGGGCTTCATGAAGCTGGTAAGTCTGGTGTGGTGGAAGGGGCATGGGGAGGCAGATCAAGGCCCCTGCATTGAGGGAGGAGTGGTCCTGGGGCTGGGGCTGGGGCAAGTGCAGCCCAGCCAGGGTGGGGTGGGCATGGGACAGCCACAACTCATCCAGGGGGTGTGGAGGGGGCTGGCTCTGGGAGGGAATGGGAGGGGCATGTGCCCTAGATCTGTGCAGGGTGGAGCAGGATGGGCCTTGGGCTGTGCCAAGCTCTTCCAGGTGGGGCAGGGCTCAGCTTGGAGTGGGGGGCAATGGTGTTAGGATGGGAGGGATGAGGGGGCTGCAGCCAGCAACCCCATAATTTGCTGTAGTTCCCCCCCAACCTCCCCCATCTCAGCACCACCACCACCCACTCTGAGCCCAGCACCACCCCACTGGAAAGAGATGGGCACATCCCTGGCCCCAGCCCACCCTGCACAGTTCTGAGGGTACATGCCTCTCCCCCATCCCCTCCCAGAAAAGCAGCAGGAGCTGCCAGATGAGTGCCGGATGAGCCCCCAAACAAGCAGCTCCTGGATGAGTGGCACACAGTGGCAGGAGCCGCCCTCTGCCTCCCCATGTCCTCTTGGATGAGCTGTGGCTCCATCCTGCACCCAGCCCACCCTGGGGCTGGGCAGCGCTTGCCCCAGCCCCACTCCTCCCTCACTGTGGTGGGGTCTTGATCTGATCCCCATGCCCCTTCCCTTCCCTTCCTGCTCCCCCTTCCCCTTCCACCACATCAGATTTACCAGTTACACACAGCTCGACAAGCTGCCAGGCTGTGCTCCTCACCACCTGCATGCTATGCTGTGGCTGTGGCTGTGCCCATGCACAGGCCATTTATGAGCCAAATTTATCAGCCACATAGGCCAATTTTCTGATACAATTTTCTATTATAATAGTGCTGATCCAATATTGGACCCGATGTATAGGTGCACCTCTAGTTAGAATGTCAGTGGGTATGAAGGTGGATGAAGGCTGCAGTAGAATGAGATCTTCTGTTGTCTTGGCCTCCTTGCCATTAGATCAAGGTCTCAGTTGGTCAAGAACTGTGGGGAAGCTGATATGCAGCAGCTTCTCCATGATAAATGAAATCATGCACAAGCATTTTCCATTGCCAAATTAAGAACCCAGAGTCACCCTCCCTGGCCCCCCAACACAGAAACATGTGCCAGACCTGCAACAGCGTCCATCAATCCCAGATAGACCTCATCAGCCATCTTCCCACCCACAGACAGATCAGACAATCATGGGAAACAATCATCCTTGACTGTGAGGGATTGCCAATGGTACTTGCCCCTCCCAACCCTTCCCAATATTCTTCTTTTATATTGAATCCTGCATGCCAAGATTGTAAGGGGCCTGACATAACCTGGATTTGGCCCAGTGGTGCCCCCATATGCCAGGATTGGGCCCTGGACCCTGGAACCACCCTGCCCTGCCCTTCCTGCACTCTCTAGCATACAGGATCCTGGGCTCCCTATGGGTCCAGAAATTAGCAGCTGGGAAGCAGTGCCACCTTTCCAGTGCCACTAAATTTTAGAAGCTGTGGGAAGCTCTGTGGGGCAGATGACATGGAACCACAGATGAATATGGCACATGGGCTGTGGGTTTCATAGACTTCACAGACATTAGGGCTGGAAGGGACCTTGCAAGGTTATCAAGTTCAGCTCCCTGCCCAAGGGGCAGGAAGTCAGCAAGGGTCAAATAATCCCAGAAAGATAGCGATCCAATTGTTTCTTAAAGGAATCCAGAGTAGGTACCTGCACCACCTCTGGGGGGAATCTATTCCAGGCCCTGGGGACACAGACAATAAAAAAACTTTTCCTTATGTCCAGCCTAAAATGGTCTCCCAAAAGTTCGTGATCACTGGACCTAGTCTTCCCATGGGGTACCCTGGTGAACAGACGTTCTCCCAGTTCCTGGTGCACATCCCTTATATACGTATAGGCTGCCATCAAATCACCCCTGAGCCTATGTTTTTTTCCAGGCTGAAGAGTCCTATGTCTATCAGCCTCTCCTCAAAAGGCCTGCTTTCTTGTCCTCTAAACATTTGTGTGTCTCTCCTCTGGAGTCTCTTGAGCTTCTTCCCATCCTTTATGACTTGCAGAGCCCAGCACTGGACGCAATATTCCAGCTGTGTTCTCACCATGGCTGACTAAAGTGGGAGGATGATTTCCTGGGTCCTGTTTGAGATGCATCAGAAGATGGAGGCCACAGTTTTGTTTGCTTTGCTGGCTGTGGTGTTGCACTGGTGGCTCATGTGCCTTTTGTGGTTAATCATGACCCCCAAGTCTTTTTCAGACATGGTGCTAGCTAGGGTAGCACCACTGAGCCTGTAAGTGTGGTGTGGGTTCTTTCTCCCAAGGTGGAGCACCTTGCATTACTCAGCATTGAATGCCATCAGGTTTTTATTCTTCCACCTTGTAAACCTGTTGAAGTCAGCCTGGATTGCCAGCCTATCTTCTAAGGTGGCTGAACTTCCCCATAGTCTGGTGTCATCAGCAAACATTGCCAGTCCACTTACAACACCTGAGTCCAGATAATTTATAAACACATTGAAGAGTACAGGTCCAAGAATGGAGCCCTGGAGGATGCCACTGGTTACAGTGTGCCAAGTTTATTTGGTTCCATCAGCTATCACTCTCTGGGTCTTTCCACGGAGTCAGCTCCTCAGCCATCAGACTGTGAAATTGTCTAGGCTCCAATTTTTCCATGAAGACATCACGGGCCCCAATTTTTCCATGAAGACATCCTGGGCTACCAGGTCAAAGGCCTGGTAAAGTCCAGGAATATGATATTCCCCTCTTCTCCTTTGTCCAGGTGGTATGTCACCTGATCGTAGAAGGAAATCAGGTAGGTCAGACAACATCTACCCATCACGAAGCTGTTTTGGCTCTCTCTAAGAATATTACCTTAAGTTGTTGGTAATGGTTTCCTTGATGATTTTTTCCAGGATCTTTCCAGGGATTAAGGTCAAGCTAACTAGCCTGTAGTTCCCTGGATCTTCCCTTTCTTGAACACCCTTAATCTAGATAATCTATCTGTCATCCTATATTAGATATATAAAATTGTCATTCCTTTCATCTCTATCAGGGTTGTCTAAGACATAGCTGGAAGGTGGGGATGTGGCTGGGGAGAGTGCCACCACTGCTGCTACATGCCCTGAATCAGAGCAAGAACTGCCACTGCCACTGAGTCCTCAGGCTGGATTCAGCCCAAGAGGATTCTGGGGTCTGAGTGGAAGGTGAGTTTGACATCCCTGATCTATATATATTTAAGAGAAAGCAGAACCATAGCTTTTTGACATGCTTTGCCTGGTAAAGAAATGGATGTAAACATGAATGCTATGACAGAAAATATTGTCGGATACAGCAAGACTGAAGCACAACACATTGTTCTAAGTCTGAATGGCAGAAAATGAATGAGAGGGGAAGGGGAAAAGGGCAAATCGTGGGTTCTGGTCCTCTACTCTCACTGTTGTTTATGAATTGTAAAATAAGTGCAAAATGCATAAGCAGTTCCTGAAGCAGGGACCAGATTTGAGGGCTCCTTTCTCCTAAGGTAATTCCCCTGTCCCTGGGGGACAAGGTTAAGGTATTCTAAATGCACAAGCATTCACAGAGCTTAGATCACCCTAAAAATTGCACACCTGATCTAAAGTTAGATGTGACTGAACTTTAAACTGATAAAGAGTTAATGCAGTCTGGCAAGGGTTAATCTAACCTAGTGAAGACTTATACAAGTTCACAGCCCAACCCTGGGGCTGGGAAAGCTCAGCCATTCACCACAGCCCCAGGGCTTTGCTGTCCTTCTCCTTTCCAATCCAAAGACCTGTCCAGGCTATTCCCCAATGTGACTAACTCCTCACTGGACCTGCCAGCCCATCTTCCACAACTACCATCTCCCATGGTCCCACCAGCCACTCCTCCCATGACTTACCCTTGGCTGCCTGTACCTCTCCTGGTAAGTGGCTAACACTTGCACTTGCCACTTCTGGGTTAGGTTTAGTCATCTTGAACTGAGCTGCCTAAACCTGATCCAGGGCGCACAAATGTTGGCTCACACACCTTGTGTACTCTCTTCCCGGCCCATTAATTTTACATTTTTTCTTCAGTGTCATACGTTCAGCAAGAGGGGAAGACACTTCACCACTCAGCTTAGCTTTTATTTCAGTAGTTAAGACATGTTGTAAGATGTGAGAGTGAATTCACTTAGTCTGAACTCAGATTTTGCACTTCCTAGGGAAACTGGGCATATTTGCTAGGATATATACTATATTTTAGTCTAGTCAGTCAGAAGAGTGGAGAAAGAAAAAAACAGGCTACTCATCTAGACCCAAATCGAAGGCTTAGGCACACAAGTCTAAGATGTTTTCAGATTATGAATCTGCAACTTAGGTAGTTACCTCTTATGGAGTTATAGACCTAGGACCAGACTATATTAAGCACCTAGGCAGATTTAAGTGCACATGTTGTTTTATTCCATCCAGCTTGAATCCTGAAAAAAGTCCTCCTCCTCAGTATTTTTCTATGACACAGTTTTAAGGGTCAGATGACTTGAGTGCTACAAAAGTAGATGCATTAATGGATTTTTAGGGATTTGCCCAACCAGAACTGAATTACACTTGGTACCTGAGTCCACTTAAAAGGTGAAATAGATGGAACAGATGGAATAGACTTCAGCCCACCTTCTTCTTTGTTTCTTACTGAGTGATAGCTTCATTGTCCTCTTACTTGGCAGCCCAGCTTTCTGAAACCCATTCTTTGGTCCCTGTCTCCTCATTTGCTATATAATGTGAATATTGTTGTCTGGGCTGATCTCTCAAAGTTAGCATGTCCAGGCATAAGTCCCTTTCTGTTTAATGCAGGAAAATACTTACAATGTCATAATGTGATAATTGTATTAAAATGATCCTCATATTCAAAACTGAATACAAAATGAAGAACAATGTAATTACTTATATTTCAGCATAATAAACACAAAATAAAATCAAGTTCTTACTGGTAAATGTGGTTAAAATCTGATCATAGTTAATTAAGGAAATAACCTACTTCCTGAGTTTAATGCCTTAATATGCATGTTTTTGGTTTGTTTGTTATTAGAGTGATTTTTTAAGAGAGATATTTAAATTAAATATACAGGAATTAACATAGCTTTACTGTACATTGCAAATGTGTTGTGTTCCCTGCACTTACTCTTTTTCTTTTCTTTCTTAAAAATTCTTTTACCAGGTTTTTGTTTAAAAAGCCTTAGTAGTTGTTTTAAATATATTCTGCTTTGGTACATGGAAAATGTATCCTTTTTAACAAAATAAGTCCTTTAAAAGCAGTCTGTATTGTATTTTACTTTTTGTGGAGAGGAAGCTTATTCTTCTAATAGACTTATTCCTTTTAATAGATGTTCATTTAACTGGACTCCACTTTACTTTAGAGCATCATAAAAGCATACACAGTAATAGAAGTTGGCAAGGGAATGTAAACATATTTTCCTTAATATTAACTTTGAATCGGTGGCAAATTCATGCAATATAACTTTTTTTCTTATGACCTCATCTTAGATGGTGTTATATAAAGAAATGCCCATGAATGCACTGTTAGCTTTGCATTTCATTCTGTATGATAGATTCAGCCGAGGCCAGCTAAAATGGTGTGTTAAAGAAGTGAAATAAATGTCAATAATAATAGCAGACTGCAGACCGGAATGACTGCCAGAGAAAAACACACTGTAGTGATTTTACAGATAATACAGACCATAATAGATAGTTACTGTGGTTGGACAGAGATATTGGTAATGCATGCAACATTATTTTCATTAATCACTGTGCTAGTAAAAGTGGTTGTTTGCTATGGTGAGATATTATAAAAATAGGTGCGTAATATGGACTCCAATTTATTTAGGAACAAAACCTTAGTCAAAGATATCCATATAACTGTGTAACATCACATTCACACATCATGGAATTTGCAACTCTTATCTAAAAGTGAGATGGCATGTCCTTGAATAACAATGTCAGACAATTAGAGCTAGTAGACTTTCTAAAGAAGACCACTTCAGGAGGGAGCAAGAGACCAGCACAATAAAAGGACTGAGTTAATATGGAGTTAAAGAAAAACCCACCACTGTCAAAATAAGAGTAACTTCTGTCACACTCGCAGACAAAGTAGTAGTAGTAGGCAACTGTCAATCCTTCTGGATCATAGTGTATCTGTGAGAAGTCACCAGGACCTTTGACACATATGCTTAGGCAGGAGTATGGAGGACTGGAGACTTCCCAGACCTTCCATTCCTTCTTTAGACCATTGAGACAGAATCTAAAAGCGAGACTGAATCTGGACCTTCAGAGCCTCGATGGCATACTAATATGAGCATCTGGGAATCTTCCCATGGTCTCACACATGACAGACAAGGATTCTACCACTGTGCCACAAAAGAAAAATATAAAAGGATCTTCCCTATTTGAATGATAGCCCCTGACAATCAGGAGCATTTTTCACTGAAGAAGATCCTAGCTTCACTGAAGAAAAAGGACAAACTTGTATTGCATTCAGTGCTTCCCACATTTTGACTGTTTATTTTTCCTGTAATCAGTCTTACTTCTGCATCTTAGGTGTTCTGTCAATAATAATCTGCATTTTTGGTTTTTACTGAATTTCACCAACAAATTACCTGATTATTTTTTATTGAATTTATTCGGTTTTTACTGATTTAGACCCTTTTTTCAGTTCACTTGGCACTGTGCTGTGCTGCTTTGCCATGTATTCCACAGCTGAAAGCAGCAGGATGCACACAGCACCATGCTGCACTGCTTTGCCGCCTGCTGTGCCATTAAAAGCAGTGGAGTGCTGTGCCATGCCATTTGCTCCTTGCTGTGCCACCATACCTCTGCATTCACCAGGAAAACCCTGTGCCTCAGGTGACCAGCATTTTTAGATTACTGGCACCCATCCTTCCAGATTCATGCTGGGGATAACAGGACTTTTACTTTATCTAATATTAGAATTTTCCCCAGTTTAAACCAATTTTGTTTTATTTTCTTCCTTTTATCCCAATTTCAACCCAGTTTTGATGTTTGGAAGATAAACTTCGAAAAATTCTTAGAATTAAAAAAAAAAATTCAAACTGAAAATGCAAAACATTGTGTGTCAACGATTTGTGGATACATCTTTCAAATTTGTAGTAGTTTCTATATCAGGCACTCATCTAGAGCTAGTAAAGGAGACTAATGTGGAGTGTACCTAGAATCCAAGTTTTGCTGCAGTCATTGTGTCTGTTGCAGATCCTTGAGAAGCCTAAAGCAATTAAACTAATCCTTCAGTAGAATACAGAACACATATTTATATGATATAAATATATTATAAAATATTCAAACTCAGTTAAAAAATAACATTACTTTCATTATCCTTTCACCAGATAATCTAGCCTGGCATTTTAATGATTTTTCTCTTATAACAAATATGGTATAAACTAACGAGGCATGACATTTTCCTGTATGTGTCTCCCATTACATAATGAGAGTAATGTGTAAGCTTGCTAACAAGAACCTTATAAATTTGGTTTTATTAGTTTTTGATGGGAAAAAAAGAGGCGGAGTTTTTTATGACTGCTACAGTCTGTAATGAATGAAAAGAGCAATAGTACACATTTTTTCTTTATTATATGTATTTTCTTTATTGACTCAAACAGTAAGATTGTCTTTATTACTATCTGGCAATGTACATGTACATTTCTTTCATCTAATCCTCCCTTCCTTTAATCTTTTTTACCTCTTTAAATACACTTTATAAAAATATATACCAGAATAATCTCAGTTTTGAAAAGGAAGAATTACAAATAGCTGGCTTTTCATAGATTTCATAGACATTAGTGCTGGAAGGGACCTTGGAAGATAATCAAGTCCAGCCCCCTGCCCCAGGGGCAGGAAGTCAGCTAGGGTCATAGGATCCCAGCAAGAAAAACACCCAGGTTTCTCTTGAAGGCATTCAAAGTAGGTGTTTGAACCACCTCCAGTGGCAGGCCATTCCAGACCTTGGGGGCTTGGGCAGTAAAGAAGTTCTTCCTTATGTCCAGCCTGAAATGGTCTCGCAGGAGTTTATAACCATTTGAACTTGTAATCCCTTGGGGTGCTCTGGTGAACAAACGTTCCCTCAGCTCCTGGTGAACACCCCTTATAAAAACTTACAGGTAGCCATCAGGTCCCCCCTGAGTCTGTGCTCCTCCAGGCTGAAAAGTCCCATGGCTCTCAGTCTCTCATCATAAGATCTGTTTTCATGACCTCTGATCATGCGCGTGGCTCTTCTTTGGACTCTCTCAAGCTTCTCCACATCCTTTTTGAATTCTGGAGCCCAAAACTGGAGCTGCGGCCTCACCAAGGCTGAGTAGAACGGGAGAATGACATCCTGGGATTTGCTTGAGAAGCATCTATGGATACAAACCAGCATTTTGCTCACTTTACTAGCTGCAGCATCACATTGAAGGCTCATGTTCATCTTGTAGTCAATTCTGACCCCCAAGTTGCTCTCATCTATAGCACTAGGCAGCGTAGCACTGCCAAGGCTATAGAGATGCTGCAGGTTTTTCCTCCCAAGGTGGAGAACCTTGCATTTTTTGGTGTTAAATGCCATCAGGTTCTCATCTGCCCATTTACTGACCTGTCAAGGTCAGCCTGGATTACCCACCAGTCCTCAGGTGTGGATGCTTTATCCCAAAGTTTGGTATCCCAAAATTTGGCAAACTTGGCTGGTCTGCTTCTGACGCCAATGTCCACATTATTAATGAAGAGGTTGAAGAAAATAGGTGCAAGGACAGAGCCTTGAGGGACCCCACTGGTCACAGGGCGATTGACTTGCATCTACCACCACCTTCTGGGTCTTACAGTGGAGCCAATTCCCCAGTTAACAGATCATGATGGACTCGAGGCCACAGTGGGCCAGTTTTGCCGTAAGGTGATTGTGGGATACCGGATCGAAGGGTTTTTTAAAATTGAGATATATGACATCAATCTCTTCTCCCTTGTCCAGGTGATAGATCACCTGGTCATAAAAGGAAATGAAATTGGCAAAGCATGACCTACCCACAACAAACCCGTGCTGGCTGTCCCTCAGGGTGTTGCCATTGGCCAGTCCATTAAGAATGGCCTCCTTGATGATTTTTTCTAAGACCTTCCCCAGAATAGAGGTCAGGCTGATGGGCCTGTAGTTTGCTGGATTCACTTTCCTACCTTTCTTGAAGATCGGCACCACATTGGGCTTCCTCCATTCTTTGGGCACTTCAGAGTGCCAGGAGCTCTTGAAGATCTGTGTCAGGGGCTGAGCTATGATGCTAGCCAGCTCCTTGAATACTCTGGGGTATAAATTGTCAGGGCCAGCTAACTTGAAGGTGTCCAGCTTCTTAAGCTCTTCCTTCACAAGGTCAGCATTGAAGGAGAGCAAGGAACCACCCTTGCTTAGTCGTCCCTGTCCCATAATGGGCCGGGGCATCCCATGGGACTTTTGAAAGACTGACACAAAGTACCCATTTGTCAAGTTGGCTTTTTCCTGGGTGTCGGTCATCAAGTCTCCCTTTTGGTTTAGCAGGGGTCCAATGTTGCCCTTGCTTTTCCTCTGTTCCCCCACATATCTAAAAAAAGGACTTTTTATTGTCCTTGATACTTGTGGCCAGTTTGAGGTCCATGGCAGCCTTGACTTTCCTGGTTTGCTCCCTGCAGGTCTGGACCAGTGCAGAGTAGTCTTTCTTGGAGGTGGATCCCATCCTCCATCCTTTGTAGGTCTGTCTTTTTAGATGCAGGAGGACCACCAGTTCCTCCTCCAAGGGGGCTGCTGTGCTCTTTTGCTGCATTTCCTCTGAGATGGAATAGCCTTAGCTTGTGCATCTAGGATTGCTCCCTTGAGGAGCAACCACTCTTCCTGGACTCCCCTCCCTTTGGCGTCAAGGTCCCTTAGGGCCTCACCGACAAGTCTCCTGAGCTTCTCAAAGTCAGTTCTTCTGAAGTCAAAGACCTCTGTTCTGCTGACTGACTTGATAGCTTTTTGGTGGATGGTGAAGGTGATCAGCTTGTGGTTGCTGTCACCCAGCTTCCCTTTGATTGTTAGGCCACTGATTAGGTCATCCCTGGTTGCCAGTACCAGGTCAAGCAGCACTTTCCCTCTTGTTGGCCCATAGACTTCTTGAGTCAGATAGAGCTCATCCACACAGTTGAGGAAGCTTTATGATCATTTGGATTTGGCCGAGCGCTCTTCCCATGAGATGTCCAGGTAGTTGAAGTCCCCCATGACAATCATGGATTGGGAGCATGCAGCCTTAGCCAATTCCCTGGTGACCTCCTGGTCAATCTCTTGATTCTGGGAGGGAGGCCTGTAGTAGACTCTCATCATTGTATCTCCTGTGCTGTGTTCCCCATGGATTTTAAACCAGAGGGTCTCTAGTCAGCCACCCTGGGTGTGGATGTCAGCTTGTGGGGAAGCTTAGTTCTCCTCGACTTAGACAGCTACACTTCCGCCCCTTTTATCCATTCACTCCCTCCTGTACAGGGTATAGTCATCTATACCTATGGTCTATTCATGGGTGAAGTCCCACCAGGTCTCCATTATCCCAATAACATCATAATTATTTGCATTGAGCAGGAGGACAAGCTCCTTCTGCTTATTCCCCAAGCTCCTGTCACTGGTGTACAGGCATGCAAGTGTCCCCTTGGGGGCCCTTGCCTTGCCCACAGCTTGCTCTAGGGCTGGGGTAGGGATAGGTTCCCTTAAGTGCCTTGGCCTGCTGGCTTTGCAAGGGTTGCTCAATGGGCCAGTAGTGGTGGTAGTACCCCCATCCCCCGGTGTTTAAAGCCTGGTGGAGCAGGTCAGCAAATCTGGCTGAGAAGAGTCTCCTCCCCAGCAGAAAGAGGTGGAGGCCATCCCTTCCCAGCAGCTCACTGCCTCTTTCACCAAAGAGTGAACTGTGGTCATGGAAGCTGAAGCCTTCCCAATGACACCAGCCTCACAGCCTTTGGTTCACTACCTGTATTTTCCTCTCCCTCCTCAGCCTGTAGCCCAAAACCAGAAGGATCAAGGAAAACACGACCTGCATCCCCAAACCCATAAGCCCCGCTCCCAAATCCCTGTAGCACCTCATGACCTGGCTGGGGGCACTCTGAGCCATGTCATTGATGCCCAATTGGATGAGGAGCATAGGGTAGTGGTCAGTGTGCATTAGGAGTTTAGGGATCTCCTCTGCAATGACTCAGATATGGGCTCCTGGGAAGCAGCAAACTTCCCGAGTGGAGGGGTCAGGGCAGCAGATTGCCCCCTCCATCCCCCTCAGGATGAAGTCTCCCTTGACAAACACTTTGCGTGTTGTCTTAGGGAGAGTGCGTGTGGTAGCTACAGTTGAGCCTGTGTTGCCTG
Organism: Crocodylus porosus; assembly: GCF_001723895.1. Lineage (NCBI taxonomy): Eukaryota > Metazoa > Chordata > Crocodylia > Crocodylidae > Crocodylus > Crocodylus porosus. Next base: position 37,228,521 of record NW_017728948.1, read on the forward strand.
GGGGAGCTGGCAACTTAGCAGGCTCTGCTGGGGCTGCAAGAGGTTTGTACCTGTTGCAAAACTCCAACGGGGTAAGGGCCTTGGTGTGGTGGGCCTTGGGGCCCTTGACCACCTCAGTCCAACCCTGTGACACAATGGGAGGTCCCCGGGTCCTCCCTTGTCCTGGAGGAAGACCGTGGTCAACCGTCAGTCTCACAGGGGAGAAGAGCCTGGCAATAGGAGTCTATCTCCTTCTCACAGTCCCTGATGGCACGCAGTCTCTGGACTGTGTCCTAGAGCTCCTCCAACTGATGTGCCAGAGACCCCAGTAGGGATCAGACCCCACAAGAGGAGGTGGCCATGCTCCCAGGTCCCAGAGCCTGAAACAGTGACAGGCAGCCCCCGCAGCTGAGAGCCAGAGGCTCTGTCTGCATGGTGTCCAGAACCATGGGCTCTGGGGAGAGATCTCTGAGGCCCCAGGTGGGGCGGGGGCATAGACCCCGAAGGAACCCTCAGGGTGTGGTGTGTGCCCATCCATGTCATGCTGCTGGCAGGCTGGGTACGGCTGGGACTGGCTTCCCTAGGGGGGCTCAGAGGCAGGGCCATGGGCCTTCCCATTCACCCTCTTTTGCAAACTCCACGCTAAATCATGTGCTGGGCAGACAAGTGCACTTGTTTGGACAGCCTGCTTGCGTAGATCCCTGGGTGGCTGAGAGATGTAGGGGCCAGGCTGGGGCGAGACCTTCCCCAGTTCCTACTCACCTGCCTCCTACAGCTGAGCTGGACTAGTCCCCTCCCACCATGGGCCCTACTTACCTCCGGCTGCTGCTTGGGGGTTGCTGGGGGGCTTTGGAGTGAGGGGGCACAATGGGCTTTCACCCGTGCATCTTGCACTGCTCCCTAAGCCTCTCTGAGGTTGTGTTTATGTTCCTGATAGTAATTTAAAATTGGCGTGCTACTTTGCTTGTCATCTTATTTGACTTTTTTTCTTTTTTAACCAATACATTCTGTAGTTTATAATTGAATGGTAACATGCAAAATAGATCCAATGGCTAACTGCAGAAATTCACAGGGGTTAGTGAGAGGTTAGATAGAATTAAAAGTGGCTACATGCTCTAACTTAGTTTGCTACGGTGTGGACCTTATACTTAGACCTGGTCTCAGTGACTGGAAACTAATCTAAACCCATAACTACATAAGTTCCATGAATATGGACCAGTATAAACATAGTGGAACCCTTTATAAGATAGACCTGCATCAATATATACTCAAACTTAATTGATCTAGGATAGACCAATGACGGAAACTCCAGTACAGTTACCTGCGCAGCACTAGAATGTGAAAGCCTAGCTGCTGGCTCCAGCCTCCAGGCTGTGTTTTTCCTACTTGTCCCCATGTCCCCTTGACTTCTTCCTGCCACCCCTGTGGAAGAGCTAGCCCCGTCAGGCCCCCATTCTGCATGCCATTCCAGGTGCAACTGGTTTTATCAGCATTCACTGCTGCTTGGCCCTGAGGAAATAAATCCCAGTGGGCAGAGGAGCAAGAAAGATGAAAGGTAGATTTGCTGGTGGGGACTAAATATAGCGTCTAGTCTCCCCCAACCCTTCCTGCAGTCCCCATGTGCTCTCTTGAACCTGCAAAACTCTTCCAGACCCAAGCAACGCCCCCCCCCCTTTGCAGGCACCTTGCTGCCAGTGCCCCCAATCCCTCCCGTGGATCATGCCTATGTCTATCCACCCTGTGGATCATTCCTGCCCTCCATTGCTCCCATAAACTGCATCTGTCCTCCTATCTCCTGCACATTGTGCCTGACCCACAGAGATTAAATCTTCTCCCCATTGCTCCTCTGAATCATGGCTGCTTCCCATCCTCCCATGGATCAGAGCTGCCCTCATCCGCCTCTGGATCCTGCCTGCTTCCCCATCACTCCCATGTATTTCAGCTGCTCCCCCATCCCATCTTGGGTGTCACCTTAACCCCCATCACCCAATCACTTCCACGGATCTCATGCTCCCCCTATTCCCCCATGGATACTGCTTCTCCCCTCATCCCCCCATGTACTTCCAATTCCTCCCAACCTACTTGCCCCCCCATCTCTGCAACCCACCTGCTAGCCCCCTCCATCTTGACTTACCTTAGATCGACTGGCCATTTTTAATTCAGTTTAACCTCTCTCTCCCTAAACCTTCTTCCCTCCACCCCAAATATCTGCACTTAGCCAATGTCACTTACAATTATGACAAAAATGTTTTATTCTCAGTTTAAACCAGGGTAACCTGATCTTGTTTCAGAGTTTTCTGTGAATATTGTCTTTCCCACTGCATTATCTTCTGTATGGTGGGATTGAGCACCAGCCATTCTCCCCATTCTCCATCCCCCAGCCACCTTTAGGAAGCTAACACTCCTCCTTCCAATTGGGTGAAGTGCACAGAGAAATATGTAGACTCTGCCTTGCCCATTTTCTGCACATATATCTGAAACAGCATTAAGGAGACCTAAGCAGTGTTACGAAAAGAGCTGTCACAATTTGTTTTCTGTTAGAATAAGGGACACAATAGTGACAGACATTCATCTATACTTTCTCTTTAATTTTGAGTAGATTGTAGAATTAAGTCTCTGGCTCCCCCCCAATTTTTTTGTTTTACAGTGTATAGCCTGACTTAAAAATAAACCTGGTGCTTTCCTAGTTAAAGGTGGGCTCAATTCAATTTGCTTCATCAAAATTTGCTTTTGGGCATGCCTACACATACCATTAATTCACAAAAAATAAACTGAAGAGATTATTGCTCCACAGTTTATTGCTCCTGGGAAGCTCTTGTATATGCAGTTTACCCACAAACCTGAATCACCACAGACTGAGCTGGATCACACAGTCCCAGCTGACAGGGGGCCCAGGGGATCAGCCTGACTGCATGAAGCAACTCCAACAAGCCCAATGTAGTGCAGAGGAGCTGGCTGGGTCATGAGAGCTTCATCCCGCAGCCAGAAGGCAGCCCCTACACTGAAGCACACTTGTGCCCCAGCCAGCCAAGTCATCATCTACACATGTGCTGCTGTACATGTAAAAAACTCTCCAGAAGGGTAGTACATGTATTCACATGTAGCTTTGTGTGCCTTAATAAGGGTGCATGTGTAGATGCCGAGACATTTACTGTTCAGTTAATTAGTCAAATGTGCAGTAAATTTATTGTGTAGATGTACCCTTTGAAAGCAATTTCTCATTGTTCTTCTGGAGTACTTGTTCTTCTGCCAATGTTATTAAGCCACAAATTCAATAGTAAATCTGATCGCCTATTTTATCTGTCAGCTTCCATATCTTACTTTGAATCTTTTGTTCAACTGATTTCCAAAAAAAAAATTAGAAAGTACAAAATTAAACCAAAAAAAAGAAAGAAAAACAAAGAAAAAAAGGGGGAAAAAAAGAAGGAAAAAAGAAAACCAAACAAGCAAGCAAGCAGCCCTATTGAAAATTTGAGCATTTACAGGAAGAGAAGCATTAGACCATAGGATTTGCATCATAGTAAATAAAGAATACAGAATTGGTTTGTTTTAGAAGACAGGGAGTGTCATTTAAGGTCCTTGTTACACTTTATGCTGTGAGCTGCACAAATCTTGAGCAGTGTTAGTGCTAGCTAGGAGTTTGGAGCAGTCACGCTCTTAGCCTAGAAACCTTTTCTGACTGTCCCCCACTTGCACAGCTAGAATTTGCTGCTAGCAAGACTAGGAACTGTAGCTGTGAATTGCCACTAGAGAGGTGGTGAGCCAGGACAGGCTACTGGCAGGGCCAAGAGAGATCCTGGGGTACTGGAAGACTTCAGTTTGGGTAGCACAATTGTGGGGAGTGGCCACACCTTAATGGAACAGGAGCTGGGTAGTGAGGATCAGAGATAATCCTGGCATGAATTTTGTGATCAATCCTGAAGTGGTGTAACTTTGAGTGATTAAAAAGTCCTTAAAACCACGTTATGATGTTAATGTGCGGCCAATACAGAACTAAAAGCTCCAGGAACTGTCCAAAATTACCATGTAACAAGGCCCTGAGATATTGTCAATATTTAGACAGTTATTCTTAAATATGTTAGCTAAAATTTAAACATAGTAGACTATATTCATTGTGATTTATTATTCACGTCATTTTAATTAATGTTAATCAAATTACTAAATCTGTGTGGAGGAAAGTTTTGTGGAGACTTTGGAGAGACTGAAATTTTGCTTTGTTTGTTCTGTTGCATTTTAAAAATGTAAATATTTCTAAATTTTCCAGGATAAAAATGCTAAGAGGAATATTTTTCCAGATTAATTGAATTTTCTTTAATAAACATTATTTTCAGTTTTTAAAAAAGTGATACTGTAATAGGTACTTTTTAAATCAAAAGATTAAATAATATTTCTAAATGAAAACTGAAATGTTTGCTTCTAAAATGTTAATACATGATACAGTATTATTGCTAGGTATTTTTCTTTTTCAGAAGAACATTTTGACAAAATTAATGTCATTTCATTCACTGTTTTGACTTTGATTGAGCTACATTTTCTGATGGAAAAATGTTTCCAACACAGTTTCTCCAAACAATTGTACAAAATATGCTTTCAGAAATTCAGGTCTGATGATAACATTTTTGTCCCTTTTGATGAGTTTGATCATGATTGTTTTATAGGATTACATTTTTCAGCAAGAAATTATAATCTCTCGCATGGTTTAAACTCATGAACCATTTCTATGTTAGTCATTGTTTACACTCTTCACTCTTCCACAGCCTGAAAATTTACTGGGAAGAAACTGATGGCCTGGTCACACTCATGGCCTCCATGTTTATTCTGATCTTTGTCACAAAGAACAGTTAAAAATGTCCAGTTATGGTTTTCATTCAATTCCAGTAAGAAATATAATCAAGAAGCTGTGCTATAAATATAACAAAATATTAAAGAACAACACACTAAAGCATAATATTCATGTAATATGTTTTCACAAAATCTTTGCCATAGAGTTACATAAGATATTTAAGCTGTAAACTAAAGTCACTGAACCTTCTATGATAATCAGAATCATATCTTACTCCTTTACATCATTAAGCAGGGCATCCAGACAATGAACATTTCATCTGAAGCTATGCAGCAAAACACTGCAAATTATCAAAGGAGACTTTTACTTCCCTTCCTAGCTTTGAACATAATTTGAAAGAAAGATGTGATTCATTTTCTTGAGAATGATGTCAGTATTCTAATTCTTGCAGTTTAAGGGCAAAAAAATAAAAAATAAAAAAAAATTACAAAGCATTCCAGCACCAAATGTCATTCAGAAATACAGTACAATAATGAAAGCACTTTATAAAATGTTTGCCACCACAGGAAGAAGGAAATGGCTTTATGTTTACAGTGTTTATGTATTTCTACTTTCCTTCTAGTGACCAGAAATATTTTCCTACAGAATCCTGCTTTATACGAGTTCCTTTTCCATATAGAAACAGACCACATGCTTCTGTCAAAGTCTTTCCTGTGTATTGACAATTGGACTTCCTTATGAATCTATATATTGATAGCATAAGTGTGTAGTAACAAAGGGCCATCTCTTTCTGGGAAAAAAGCAAAAGCAAAATAAAACTATGTTTTCTCATTCTTGCCATCCTGTAGCTGATTTCTCAGCTTATTTCTTTTCTCAGTATTTAGTGTTATGGGAGGTTATTGAGCATCTTTCAGGTAGATAAAATCTACATATAAACCCTCATATCTGAAACACACAAAAAATTGTATTGTTTTAAAGAGGAAATGGAAACATGTGATGTCCATAAGCCCAAATTAGCTAATCTATTGTAACAGTTTTATCTGCCTAGTCCTATCCCATGGCAAATGAATAGCCTTATTTTATTCAGGGGCAAGCTACCCTGGTTTATCTGCCCATACAATAGAATAGGAAATGATCAACATAAGATGTTCATGGCCTATGGGTTTTCCTTCACTTGTAGAACAATGTGGCATTGCTCTTAACGTCTGGTGGTGTACATGTTTCTCAAGTTTTCATCATATGAATATCAGCAATGTTGATCATTTTAGGTTCAATATATGTTATATTTAAGACATGATTAACAGGTTAATCACACCTTAAATAGCAACTGGCCATAAGTGTAAGTCAGTTCAAGGCATGATAATGCAGTAAATGAACCAGAATGTTATTCCACATATAATGTGGAATAACTTTGTGGCTTGTTTGTATCACATCTTAAACTGAACCTGTTGCCAGAACCTGTCAAATCCTATGTGTTGCTCAGCTGAGTGACATATGTTATATTGTAGAGGGAGGATTGGGCGACTGATGCCAGGCTCCCTGTGTATGGGGAGCTATAAACTGCATGTGCCATGTGCCTCCTAGCTGAGTAGTCCATGGGCTTTATACATCTAGGTTGCATACAGAGTTTTATAGGTCTCAGTGCATGGGGAGCCAACACCAGGATGTCCCACCTGATCCAGGGCTCCAGGTATCCTAAGCTGATTCTTGGCTAGGTCCAGGGACCAGTTTTGTTCCCAGTCCAAGCTGACAGTCAGTTTACTGGTTTCATCTTGCTGGTGCAGGGGAAAGCCAGGCTCCTCCTGCACCGGCAAATAAGACATGATTGGGATCTAATCCCCGATCCCAAAATAACACATCCTCCCACACATGTGTGGGATCATATCTGCAAGTAAACATTTATTAGGGTCCTTTGAGCTATCTGATACATGATAAAAATAGACATGTGTAATGGTAGAAGAATTTCTTTAATGAGAAAATAAACACTTATGTTTGACTATAGTAGTATGCATCTATAATCCATGAAGAATCATAGAAGAATGATACATAAGAAAGGGGGATAACAATTATTTTGGTAAGAAATAAATGTTCTCCTTTAAAGATCTGTAAAGCCACCACACTTCTTCTCTCAGTCTCTGTCTCAGATTTCATAAGGGTGCTAATGAGAGTATGCATGCATCTTCCAGGAGAAATTAATACAAAAATATATAAAATTATACAAATATATCATTTTTCTACCCCATGTAGCCTTGCTGATGGGAATAAGTTATAACACACCACATCCTCTCCTGGGCCATGTCCAAATGAGCATAGCTGCATGGTATGTGGTGCTGCGGACACATTTGAGATGCCACATACCACACATTCTATTGTTCTTCACACTGCAAGGGAGCCATGCAGAGGGTTTTTCTGACCCCTGAATATCCTCCACACTGATCCCTTGCAGCTTGGAGAACAATGATTCCCCAGCATTCAGGGGTCAAAAAAAAGCACCAGGCTCCACATGGTAGGATTGCCTCTGGTGCAAGCCCAGGAGGCCCCCAGGACTATTACATGATATGGCCCATTGTAGAATTCAAGCTGAGAAATTACTTAATCCTGTTGGAACTTAAATGAAATATACACACCAAGATACTGAACCTTGTAATGACTGCAGAATATTTGAGCATTCACAGAAGCAGAAACTTCAAACACCCTAGGAAATTTTAGTTTTAAAGTAAGAATCTCAGAGTGTATAATGTAAGCAGGATTGTCAGGTTTATAGTTTGAATCTGAGGGCATATTCCAAATGACAGTTATCCAGATGCATAGCTGTCTTTTTGGCATTTACAGTTTTCAATTCTACTCAATGTACAGTATGGATGCACAAGCATCCACATGTATATTGAACATTCACAGTAGACTCTGCTCTAGACAAGCAGGTATGCACTTCTGTATGAACGGGTTGAGTGTATGTCATGCAATTGTGTCCAGAAAAGCTCATAAGTAGCTGGTGTTAGATGCTAGAGGAAGATGCCTCATGTTTTACTTCAATACTGTACTGACTAGGATGCAGAAAGCAAAAGATACAGATTCTAGCTCATCCTTATCCGGAGTTGAGGGGTTGAGATCTATATTTCTTGAACTTCGCATTACAGTGCTCTAACCACTAGGCAACAGGAGCAATGATTCATTCTTCTCTTCTTTGATGCCTATCAAGTTTAAACAAATTTCTTGCTCACACTCAGTTTGAAAAGCTAAGTGTCCTCAGTCAAAGTATCTTCACTCAGATAAGAGGATCATTCATAATGACAACTCTCTGTTATCTCTATCAAAAGTTTCCCTTTGAAATGTGGTTTTGAATGCTTCTACTCTGCCCTCATACATTTATGGAAATCTTTTAAATAAAAGAAAGGTAGAATTCAGACTCTTATTATTAATAACTGCTACTTAGTATTGTATTATAATTTCATTGTACTTGTCAAAGGTACTTTGGCAGTAAAGCAGTTAAAACAATTTTGATGATCTCATGAAATAGTGGTTTAGTGATCAATTGGTAAGCTTTTGATTTGCAGCTATTGAAGATTTTAAAAGTCCATCATTTCCCAGAAGTCTTTGACTGGCTTTCCAGGTCCTTGAAGATAAATGGGAATCTCAAACTAATCAAAAGCAATAAATCATTGGGCTTTCTGCTGATTGGGAATCATGTCCTCCACTTTTCAGGCTGGTTGTCAGTTAATATTCTAGTGAAACATGTAATGTCTCTCAAGGGATTTCTATAGAAAGTGTTGAGAAAGAGTGGTATGTGGGGAGGTGGGGGAAGAACCCAGAAGTGGTAGTAAGAAGTTAGTAAAATGCTTTACATTTTATGTCCTGTCTTTAGGTGAGTTAATCATTTATAAATTAAAATATTTTAATACATTTGTTTAACTTTATCAATTAGTTAAACATGTAAATTACTTATTTCCATTAAAATACATTGAAGTCTTTTATATGATCAGACAATATGTAATGTTATGGATCCACTGAAATGAATGCAAGTCAAAGCCATAGACATAAGAGTATGCTAGTATTTAAATATGTATGAAAGAGAAGGTGGGGCTTTCAAGGATTTCCTGGTACTTACTTAACTTCCAGACAATGTCTGAATGTCTGGCTGCTGATTTTTCCACTTACTATCCACACATCATATCAGCAGAGTGGGGGGAAACATATGAGTGAATATAAATAACAAAGTGCTGAACTACCAGACTATAGATGTTAATAATGTGCATAACAACAGGATGAGATAGTTATTTTTTACTGTTAATAAGTAAATTATTATGAAAAAAATAAATTAAAGATTATAAAATATATTACTTAAACTATGTAAAGTAAAATTTAAGGAACAAAATAAAACCTTAGCAAAATGAAAGTGATCTATTAATAGTTTCGGTCTATATTAAAATCATTACTATAAAAGAATATCTTAATAAATACCTTCAATATTTGGAAGACACAGAGAAGATTAAGTATTGGTTACAATTTGTTTAGTTCTTTATTGGTCAAGGACTGAGTCCTTTTAACCCAGCCTGTGTCTAGCTAGATGTGTCGCCTCATTATGACAAACTTCTTATGGTATTTACTGTAAATGTAAGAGTTGAAATTTTACAATTTTACATTTAAAAATGATATGTAAAAATATATATCTTCAAAAAAAATCTTCCATGTTTAATAATACAAATGGAAAATATGAAAGTGGAGCAGTATGTAAACTTTACTGGGGACTGTAACAGGTTGTCCTCCCCAGTGGCATTTTTTTTTCCTTTTTGGCCTATGAGGGGGACCCCTGAAGTCCCTTAATGTTTTGTTTTCTCTCATTCATCTCGTATCCCACTTTCACTTGCCTGCCACATCTTGTTGTAAATATTATTTAGATGTTCTTACAAGTAGGAGACTGCCTATTGTAACTCTATGTTGGGGTTCTCAGCCACCACGGGCCTTGTCCCCCATCTTTCTCTAGCTAGGCCTACCAGCGTAAATCCATCAGATAGGGCTTGACTCTGAGGCTCTAACTCCTTAATCATGGGACTCGTGGCCCTCCTTTGCTTTCAATATAGAGCCCAGGCTCTCTGGCCCAGAGGTCCATCTGCTGGACATGGATCCAGTGGCTTGCAAGTTAGAAGCTGGGCAGTGGCCCTGAACTCCCACTGTCCCAGGACACCTTTTCTTTTAACTTGGGCTACTAGTCAAGTTTCCCCCACTGGGGCCCAGCTTAAAAGTCCTGCACCCAGCTGTAAGCAGCTGGCTCTATACACCTGCACACCCTGGTGCCCTAGGCCCCTTTGGCCTTTCATGATTGCACCCAAGGAACTAATGAGGTCTCCTCTTCCCCTACAGCCTCATCCACAAACCACCAGTCTCAATCAACAAATATATATAAAAAGTAAGTCAATGGGTGATAACCACACAAACAATAGAAATTAAAGAAGGCAGCATGCCAGCTTACATTTTCTTCATGGTTTGGTGCTTCTGCTTCCCTGCTGTCTGTGACGTTCCTCCCTGTGGCTTTGCCGCTGCTTCTCTGACAGTCATCAGGAGTTCCCTTCTCACAGCAGCCGGATTGGCAGCTAAGACTGTCTGTGAAGCTCTTGTGCACAACCTCCTTCTTATCTGGCCACTGCCACCAAGCCCAGGGTTTTTATAGTTCTGGCCTGTCCCCTTCCAGTCACCTGACTAGCTGGCCAGGCTCAGCTTTTAACCCCTATCCTGCCAGCTGGCTGTGCCCAAAAAATTCTGGTCTTAAAGGGACTGTCTCACTTTCTGGTAACAGGGCTAGGGTTCCCTGTTACAGGGACCTAACAAATCTGTTCATTTACAGTATCAATTTTAAAAGGAACTACACCCTAGACTCAAAATAATCTTCTGATCAGGCACTGATGTTAAAAGTTGGTTCAGTTCTGCTTAACTTATGTTGAAAAACACCTGACTATAAAAAACATTGATCTAAGAGGAGATGGAAGTATATGACAGCCAAAGAAGCACATGCCACTCGAGTGCTAAAACATTTTCATGTAAAGAAATTCATGAATAACAACACAAAGATTAATTTTTTATTAAACTGGGGAAAGGAGATCAGGAAAAAATGCCAAATGTTTTAACGAGTTTAATGCAGCTATTATACAATTAAATCTATAAATTATATTGGCTGACATGACTCTCTTGACTTGATTTCCACCCTTCCCCCCTTGGAATAGCATGGCTTGTTTTACACTGAAAAAAAAGTCTATGAAAATTAAGCATAATATGAGCTAAGGCATGAAGAAATACATCTGGAAAACATGTCCCAGGAAAAAATGTTTAAAATGTGATGTTCAAAGTGTGACAATAGGAAAATGTAATTTAACTCATTAAAAAATTTTCTTTCTTCTAATAGGAATGCCTCTATATCGGACAAGCGGTCTAGAGGCCTTACCCATTCTACATCATTTAAAAACTAATCTGTAGAGCTAATCCCCTTAAAATTTATATGCACCATTGTTTGATACAACCAGAAATTCATGTAAATGCTTTCTACTGCAGAGTGACTTCAAATTTCTTCTCCTACTGCCTCTGCCTCTGCCTCTGTCAAAGATGGAGGGTGTAGTAACCTTCCTCTGAACAATATCCTCATGGTGACTACATTGGATCTGTTTTCAGGTAAGGTAAGGTGATGTTGAAAAAAAATACAGGGAAACTCGGCAGGTCCATTACAATAGGATGACAAAAGAAAGCATGCCAATGGGGAGACAAATAAAACATGAATGAATATACAGCTGGGCATATGCAAGAGTTAATATATTTAAACTGATATTCATGAAGTCCTCACATTTAAATTGTAAAACACAGCATAAAGCAAAGAACGAAGATGGGTAACTATACCCCATTTTTCTTCATATGTTTTGTATGATCCTTCAGGTCAAGGATTTCCATGGTTCTGAACAATTCTATAAAAATATTTAGTAAAAATGGGGGTTTCCAAGCATACTTAGAGACAATAGAGACAAATTAGATTTTTTTTTGGAGTGTAGGTAAAAAAGATGGAACTATAATTATTATATCTTGTTGATTAGCTGTTATATGAGGTAGTGATTTTTAAAATTTTATGAATGTGTGCACCTTCCTTGGTACTGTGTGCAGCTCCAGATTACAAGACATAATGTTAATATTTTGTAACTAAACTTATTTTTGGAAATACAGAGCAAATTCTTAACCTAACTTTGCTCTCATGAGAAATGTATAAAACTGTTCCCTGATAAGACTTTTAATAAAGTCCTTGCCAATGCAATTGTAGCAAGAAGGATAACCTTTAAATACAAAACATTCTAAGAGATCAAATGGATGAAGGATTTAGGACCCAAGGGGGAATTCTCATTGAAGTAATGAGTTGAGAATTGAGGCAGCTCAGAGAAATCTGAGATACTGCTTTCAGGAATTTAGCATAATATTGTGCATGCAGTCATCTTCAGATCTATTTATGATACAGAAATTAATCATTTTCTTTGGGGAACTACATTTAGGGTCTCCCTTCTGAACTGCTGAAGGATTTCAGATAAGTTCCATTTCTGTCTTTGGAATTCTTGTCCACTCTGTAACAAGTTTGATTAGAACCCTAATCCTTCCTGTTTCCTAGAAGAGCCAACACTCCTTTTGTAGCAGAATGTCGAGTATGTACCCTGCCTGGGTTAGCAACCTTTTCCAAAAAGCAAACACAGAGGATGATATTCAACACCAGATTAAAACTTCCATGACTGTATTTGGACATCTCTAGAATCATGTCTTTGATTATGACCCAAACCAAACGTCTCTACCAGGTTGTTGTGATTTCTATCCTGTATTATGGGTGTGAGACTTGGATAATATATCAGGAAAACCTGAAAGCCAATGTGTTTAGAAAATTGCAACAGGTAGGAGAGAAGAATGAATGCCAGTGTTCTGACTAAAGCAAATACCACCAGCACTGAAGCTCCAATGGACAAGACATGTCTTAAAGCTGCCTGAAAAAAAATGGCTTTGAAAACAGGTCCTATACTCCCAACTCAAAAATGGTCAGTGTTCTAGACATTGGCATACAATGAGATTCAAGGACATCTGGAACACCAATTTGAAGGAATTGGATATTGTAGGAGTAAATTTAGTCGGGCTTCTGGCCTACTTGACTAGAAAAACAGACAGAGACCAAAAGTGTTGATACTGCTTATTTCAGTTACAAGTTTTGAGATAAGAAATCCTGCATGTCTTATTACCCTGTGCACACATGTCCAATTAAGTAAACTTGTTTTAGTTTCTCCAAGGTCGTATTTTTTTTGTCTCTTTCTCTGTCTTAAGTATAAAAATGCTTGAAAACTTAAAGAGGAGGAAGAATCCTTTGAAACAGACAAGTGAGTAATTCCCCTTGCTGTATGAAATCCTCCCTGTGATCACAGTATAGCCCTAAATAAAGAAAAGCTGCCAGTCAGTTCTGATTCAACCACAGTGCAAGTTTGATTTCTTCCACAATTTGTGATGTGACTCGGATAGAGATGCCTGGAGTGATCAGTTGGGACACAACCATCTCTTCACTGAAGCCCTGGCTCTAAACCAAGGTAAGAGACCTTTTGAAATCTCTATTGGGGCTTTTCAGTGAGAGGCTGTCTCTGTGTCTTCCTGATTCACTGCTTGGGGCTCACCCTATCTGAACTTTTTTTTCTGCCAGAACTGTCAGACCCACTGTGTAAGTAGTAACTGTTAGTAGAAAGAGTTAAGGTTAAAGACTCTGTGTTGCTGTTGTCAATGAAAGTATTTCCCCATGTGAATTGAGTTAAGTTCTGTAAAGAACTATGAGGTTTCTCTGAGGCCAGGAGTGGAAGCCTTGTGCAGCCTCCCCAAAGACAACATATTTGTTCTGTGTGCTCTTTGAAAGCAAGGGTGCAAGGTGGAAACTCTTAGAGTGTAAGTGTTTTCCACCATAAGTGCTGACCAAGGCTGAGACTAAAGAACTGCTCTTGAACCCTGTGCCTCAATGCAGAAATTCCCTTGTGTGAATTGAGAGTATGAATTAAGAAATATGAGCCAGTGACCAGGTCTGAGACTAAGGTTGGCTTCAGCCGCCCTAAGGCTGTCCAGAAGGGCACCACCTCCTCTCACTCAATTCTCTGTCCCGAATCAGGGAGCCTCCTGTTAGGCCAGCCTAAAAAATAGTAACATCATCACAGCCCCACTTCTCCCACTTAATCAAAATGATCTCTTCATTTCCTGCATGATAAATGGCATCTCTACAAAATGTTTAGAAGACACCGGTGCAAGCGGCTCTACTCTTCGAGCTGAAGAATTTTCCACAACTCCCCTCTCCTCTGCTGTTGTAAACACTGTAAGAATTTCAAATCAAATAGTTCCTCATCCTGTTTCCCAACCATTATATATTTCTCTTGATCCTGCTTCTGATCAACATGCCTTTCTCCTTAGTCCTTGTTCTCTTGTTAATTTATTAGGCAGAGATTTGGTTTGTAAACTCGGCTGTACTATCTTTTGCTCTCCTAATGTTGTTTATTTAAATGTCCCCTGTGATAATGAGATAGCAGTACTTGCCGCTTTAGCCAGCTCACCTCCTGAGCCTGAGTTCCCTGATCTTTCTGTGTTGCAAGAAGAAATCATAAAAGCTGTCCCTCCATTTCTCTGCTCCCAGCATGCTAATGAAGTGGGAGAAATCCATACTGCCCAGCCTGTAAAAATTAGATTAAATCCAGCTAAGCCTTTACCCAAAGTTGCTCAATACCATTTACATCCAGAAGCTGAAGAAGGGATACTCCCTGTTATAACTGCCCTTTTAAAGCAAGGTATCATTGTCCCGACTAAAAGCCCTTGTAATATGCCTATTCTTCCTGTAAAAAATAACCTAGAAAGAATACCTATTGCTTTGTACAAAACCTTCATGCAGTAAATTCTGTAGTTTTACCTACTTTTCCTGTTGTACCAAATCCAGCTACTATCTTGTCCTGTATTCCTCCTAATGCTTGTTATTTTACTGTTGTTGACTTGTGTTCTGCATTTTTCTCTATTCCTGATAGCCAGTTTCTCTTTGCGTTTTCCTATCAAGGACTTCAGTATACCTGGACAGAATTGCCCCAGGGCTATACTGAATCCCCTTCTCTCTTTTCTCAAATTCTGAAGAAAGATCAAGATGACATAATATTAAAAAAAAATCTGTGCTTGTGCAATATGTTGATGATTTGCTCTTGGCATCTACCTCCCTTGAAGCCTGTAAAACTGATTCCTTAACTCTCCTCACCTCTCTTGCCCTCAACGGCCATAAAGGCATCTAAAGAAAAGCTACAAGTTTGTCCTCCTCATGTCCACTATTTAGGCCATAATATTTCTGCTGGAGAATGACTGCTTTCCTCTTCCAGAATAGAAGCTATTCTTAAAAACCCTAAACCAACTACTATGGCCTAAATGTGCACCTTCCTATGCATGGCTGGCTACTGCGGTCAGTGGATAATTGGCAATGCCTCTATAGTCAAGCCGTTGCAAAATCTGACTCTTGTTAATACCCCTGAGCCTTTACCCTGGACTTCAGAGATTGAAGCCACTTTTGCCTCTATTAAAGAAGCTCTGTCACAAGTTCCTGCCTTAGGCCTTCCTGATTATACTAAACCTTTTATTCTTTTTTGTCATGAAAAGGACAGATTTGCACTTGCAGTACTTACTCAAACACATGGAGACAAGCATCATCCCATTGCTTATTATAGCTCTGCTCTTGACCCAGTTGCAGCCAGATTTCCTCCATGTCTCCATGCTGTAGCTGCAGCTGTCATCACTGTTGAACTTTCCTCCAACCTTGTATTAGGTTCTCCCCTTACTGTTGCTGTCCCACATGCTGTAGCAGCCCTTTTACTAAAAACAAAAACCCAAACCTTTCAAATGCTAGATTAACTACGTATGAAATCTTGCTTCTCTCTGCTGGAAATGTCACCCTAACTAGGTGCCCTGTTTTAAACCCTGCTTCCCTGTTACCTACCTCTTCGGGTGATGAACCCCATGATTGCATTTTTGTTACTGCTCACCTAACAATGCCCCGCATTGATCTAAAGGACAACCCCTTGCAAAACCCAGATCTAGTATTCTATGTTGATGGATCATGTCAAAGAAACTCAAAAGGTTCCCTTGTTGCAGGATATGCAGTATGTTCCAAATATGATGTTATAGAAAGCCATCACTTACCTACTGTGTATTCAGCTCAAGTTGCCAAGCTTGTGGCCCTCATCAGGGCTTGCACTCTAGCCTCTGGTGCCTCTGTTAATATTTATACTGATTCTCTCTATGCTTTTGGTATTGTACACAATTATGGTCAACTTTGGAAACAAAGAGGCTTCCTCACTTCAGGAGGTGCCAAGATTAGCAATGGTCCATACGTAAATGCCTTGTTGAATGCTTTACAATTACCTTCTGCTGTAGCTATTATTAAAATCCAAGCTCACCAGAAACCTTATGATAATGTTACACATGGGAATGCTCTGACAGATTCCCCTGCCAAAGCTGCGGCTGTTCCCACTCCTCAGGCTACGCCTGTGTTTTTGTCTATTCAAACTCACCAGTCCCCATTGGCAAGTCTTCACGATGTTTCCCTCCTCCAAGATCAGGCTCCAGAACCAGGAAAACATACAGGGAGAGTATCTGGGGGCTTGTTACACCCTGACCATTTGTAGCGCTCCCCAGAAGGCCGCCTGGTGGCCCCAATGTTCCTTCTTTTTCATCTTGCTTGCATATACCATGACATGTCACATGTGAGCAAAGGGGGGGATGATAGAAGCTGTTAAGCTTGATTCGTTTGCTCCAACTTTTGCATCTGTGGCTTAATAGTCCTGCCACACCTGTCATTTTTGTCAAGCCCATAATGTGGGAAAGCCTGTAAAAACAAAGAAGGCAGCACATCCCCCACCTTGGGGACTATTTGTCAATTTACAATTAAATTTTATTCAAATGAAGAAATGTTGTTCTTATGACTATGTTCTTGTTATTGCATGTATGTTTTTTGGATCGGTAGAAACTGACACCATCACTGTAAGCAAAAAATTGCTCAGGGACTTTATTACAAAGTTTGGTATTCCTTTATCCCTAAACTCTGATAGAGGAACTCATTTTACTGGACAGATAATAAAAGAAATCTGCAAAGTCCTGCAAATCCAACAGAACTTTCATTGCCCATACCATCCACAGGCCTCGGGCCAAGTGGAACACCAAAATGGCATTTAAAAAAATAAATTGGCCAAAATTTGTGATAAGATGCACTTAAAATGGCCAGATGCACTTCCCATAGCGCTTATGAGTATGAGATCTACTGCTAATCGAAAGACTGGGCTTAGCCCTCATGAAATTCTAATGAAAAGACCCATGAGGCTCCCCACCTTGCCACTTGTTGCCTCCCATTTTTGCGATATACATTCATTTAATAATACTATTCTGGACTATTATAAGGCACTAATGAAGTGTGTTAAGGCTTTCATTCACAGGTACAGGCAGGTCTCCCCAGAAAAACAGATGAGCCGTGCCATTCTATCCTGTCTGGAGATTGGGTCCATATAAAAGTCCATCAATGAAATTCATCACTGGAACCTTGCTAAAAAGGCCCATTCCAGGTACTCCTGACCACCAGCACTGCAATAAAGTGTCAAGGACTCCAGACATAGATCCACACTTCAGCCTTGTTAAACCAAGAGTCTCCTCCATATCAATCATGTAATCAGCCTCCACAGACTGGTAGTGAGCCTAGCACCTGCCAGCAGGAGAGCTCAAGACCAGTAGTGAGCCAAGCGCCTACTGGTGAAGAGGATTTGCCACTACAGAGCAAAAAAGATGTGCCCCAAAAACATCACTATGCCCTTTGGGACAAGAAAAAGGCCTTTACCTAGTTCCTGGTTCCTGAAGGTGGAGTTGGTTAGTTGTGATTTGGGTAGTTCTCAGTATTTCTTTTTGGGCCATTTTATATGAACTTGACTCATCAGTTATAAAAAAACTTTGTAAACCAAACTACACTTCCACACCAACAAAAAAGATCATTTCATGAAAACATGTTCTTGTCTTTAGTTAATCAAATTGGATAGATTTAAATGTCTCTCATTGTTAGATATGTAGTCATGTCCCTATCTATTCTACCGGATGAATACCCATGATACTGATACCCTTGAATGCAACTCAGATGTTAGCCCTTTACTATTCATGTTTTCATGAAAACAAAATGTGGCAAAATGTAAGCTGCAACTGGTCTGACTATGTACTATTATCATATGCCACCCTTGGAAAGTTCTGTTGGACATGTAATAGATCTCGTGTTGTAGTAGAAGTCAGTAAGTGCAAGGTAAAATTCAAGATAAATGGTGCTTGGTTTTCTAATGCTTCCTGGATATCTAACTACTCCCCTGCAAGTCAATTTTCAGGCTATTATTCATAATGAATGATGTCCCCATGCTGTAACACAGGTGGATATACTGCACTAGTTAGTCACTATTTTGTGTGGGGAAATAAGGCCTATAAAAATATTCCCTCTGGTTGGAAAAAAAAAGGGCTATGTCTCGAGCATATTTTGCCTTTACTATTAAATCTCACTTACCTAAAAGAAGAATTTGTAATGTTCGCAAAATTACAGAAAATCAAAGGTTTTGGGGTATAATGTTCTCCAGCTATGCCACAGGCTTAGCTATGTCAAAGATAAAGGAAGTTGCAGCATCTCTGAAAAAGATTGATAATGCTACTGCTGATAATTTTGATAAAATAAATACAGAAATAAAGGAAATAAGACAAATGACATTGCAAAACCAACTTGCGTTAAATTATATACTAGCCAACAAAAGAGGAGTTTGTGCTTTAATAGGTAAAAAATGTTGTACTTATATTCCCGATAATTCAGAAGAAATCCAGGATTTAAGTAAACATATTTGAAAAGAAGCAGCTAAATTGCATAAGTCAGATGGTTGGAATTTGAATTCTTGGTTTAGCTCTATTTTCAGTTCCTTAGGCTCTATCATCATTCATAGTTTGTTGATATTGTTTGTTGTTTTATTGGAGTATGCCTAGTGTTTATTATAATACAATGTTGCTTAAGCTGTGCTGCCAAGCAAATGAAAAATAGCCCATCAACCAGAAACAAAGTCTATAATTTGTATGTTGAAATAGCAGAAAGTAAAGAGAAAGAAAAACTAGAGGTTGAAAAGCTAATGGCTATAAGTATCTAACTTGTTAAAAAAAAAAAATTTGGGAATGTAGGAGTAAATTTAGCCCAAGGAGGGCTTCTGGCCTACATGACTAGAAAAACAGAGACCAAAAGTGCTGATACTGCTTATTTCAGTCACATTTTTTGAGATAAGAAATCCTGCATGTCTTATTACCCTGTGCACAAATGTCCAATTAAGTAAAATTGTTTTAGTTTCTCCAGGGTTGTATTTTTTTTCTCTCTTTCTCTGTCTTAAGTATAAAAATGCTTGAAAACTTAAAAAGGAGGAAGATTCCTTTGAAACAGACAAGTGAGTAATTCCTCTTGCTGTATGAAATCCTCCCTGTGATCACAGTATAGCCCTAAATAAAGAAAAGCTGGCTCTGATTCAACCACAGTGCAAAGTTTGATTTTTTCCACAATATTAACATAAATACCTGGGATAGCTGAGTATTACATTGCTCCAACTGGTTCCACAATGTACAATATTAAATCAATCATTTTGAACAAGCTTGACTATGGGGGAGGATAGCTGAGAGAGACAAAGGAAAGAATGGTGACCCAGCTTCACTAGGATCCATACCTTCCTCCCAGAACTATTTTCTACAACTGCAGTTGAGCAAGCAGATCTCAGTCATCTCTGGACTCATGGATGCCTTTCCTAACTACTGGAAGATTGGCATCCTCATATTTAGGGACTGCTGATGATACTTGCTTAAATAAGTATCTATAGGTATAATGTAACTTCCTAAATAGCACAATAGTGCGAGCTCATATGAGAATCAGCTTTTCTTTATGAAAGAAATAAAAGCATAATGCAAAACAAGATTAAAATTGATCATTTAAATCAAGGTTTTCTGCCTGCTGATTTAAATGACTTTGATTTAAATCTATACACCTACTGTGAGGTGTTTCTGCGAAAAAGGATTGCCCAGCCTCGCTGCACTGACAGCTGCTGCAGCCAGCTACCTCTGTGTCTGCATGGGCTTTCCAGAAACCTTGCTGCTAAATAACAGCTCAGAAACACTTAGCATCCCTAAGCAAAATATTAAGAAAAAGGGGGAAAAAAATCCAGTCTTTTTTTGCTCTTTTGTTTCTTGTTGCTCTAAGCAGGAGATCTGGCAAAGCCTTTTTGTTACAGCTGAAGACAGATTGAACTGTAAAGGTTACTAGGGAGTCACTGCTCCCAGCTGATTATACCTGACAGGTTTGCTACCTTTTTCCCAGGTGCTGCAAACAGGAATAAGATCATTACAACTGATCTTCACAAATTCATTGGGAAAAAAAACCCAACAAAACAATTAGAAGACAAAGTGTTTGAATACATAGAAAGACTGAGAAGGTAGGGGTTATTTTATACATGAAAAGGGAAGGTAAATGGCAACTCGATTAAAGTGTTTAAAAATGGATCAGTGTACCCTTTTTTCCCCTTTATTTTAACTCTTGACTCAAAACACAAGAATGAGGAAGAATGGTGAAATTAAAGGACGAAATCTATAAAGAAACAAATCAGAATCTTTAAGCAAAATAAATGCATTTGTACAATTATCAAATTAAGGTAACAAGACAAATAAAAGCTGTCATTTTTCCTTTTAATTGATTTTTAAATGCAATACAAAAATAAATTATACATATAAACCATCTATCTGTGAACTATGAACTAAGTACACATCTGTTACAATAAGTAATAAAGGAGAAGAAAAAAGAAAAGATGGTGGAAGAAGGAAGGATGGAAGAGAAGAAAAGTTCACACGGTTCATTTTATCATTACTTAAATAATCTTAGTATTTTTTTCCAAATTAAAGTACACTTTGTATAGCAATTAAGCCTGATAAACATAACTGTTCATAGATGCCAGCTGTACCATCTCATTCCAGTGTAATAATATAATCCTTGGTGCCATTAATAAAGCCTCCTGCAAAAGTTTGATCTGGGAAATATTCAGTTTGAATTCCTTAGGACTATACCCAACAACACACATATTTTCCAGAGTATCAGAGCCGTGTTCAAAATAATGTTAACTCTAGTTATAATTTTTTTCTGAAAGGAATTGATAATAAAGCATGACCAAAACATATGATCCAGAATTGCTTGCAATGCATCACATCTTCAAAATGCATGTTGGAGATATGATGCACTGAAGGCAACTCTGGATTATAAACTCACTTTCATCTACACTGGGTACCTTCTAAACTTAAAAAAGAAATAAACTGCCAGTTTACAGAGAGCCCTGTGCAAATGAAAATTGATCTTATATAAAATGAAGTCTGAGATGAATTGTATGAATATTGTGAATTAGTGATTTCCACTGGGATTCTGTCATCTGGACACCTAGGTCACCATTTCGCTTAAGCTGTGAATACTCAGTGGCAAGTTCATGTGTAGAGTAATGGCATAGAATAGGGAAGAGAATCAGATTTCAAAGAAGGAAGATATAGATATAGCTGGAGCATTTGCTACACCTAATGCCGCAAGTCCAAACTGATTTTCCAATACTTGATGCAATTGCCTGTATTGCAATTCAGCTATTTTTAGATGGCCAAGTTCATACATAACTCAAAAAAGGATTTAATACAATTTCCAACTGGAAGCTGTTCTACATGCACAATTACTACATCCATCCACTTTCTCCACATCAGTTTGTTGGACCCATACTTCAAAAAGGAATTGTCCCAAATACAAGATCTTGTACGTAACAAAGCATGAAACTTTAGTAAGTTTGCCTAATTTTTCCAAACTTTCTAAGCTGTAAAAATTCAAGGTATTAGAGGGGTAAAAAGATGATGAAATGTAGATACTTGATAATGGAAGGGGGAAGTCACAAAGGCTAAGTAGAAAACAGTTCAGGGATGCATAAATTTAATTTTTTTTTCAAATGTCTATATAACATTGTGTAACATCAATTAAATGTTAATGATGCAAGGTACACAAAGCATCATAAATCTAGTGGACTCCTTTTTTTGGTTTTGGGGGTTAGAAAGAAGTTTTTCTTCATTCCGTATTTTGTAACTCTTCTAGATCTGGATGGGAGGGGTTCATATTTTGAAGCACCAAAACACAGTCAGATGCAGAATATTGTTCTTACTGTGTGATCCAGTGATGGATCACTAATGTCCTATAGTCATGTGTTCTTTTTCTCCCAGATATAGTAAATAAAAAGTTTATACACTACCCAAAAAAACCAACCCAACCCTTTCCATTACCTCAGACTGTTATCCCATGTCAATTTTTGTCATTTTAAAACTAAGGTTGGGAAGGAAATTACTTAGAATCTTTCAGGAGGAAAAAGTCATGTTTATGTTATCACTGCATATTTTTAAGAGAAATGTACTTTTGCACAACCACCATCGTTCAGCTGTAGAGAACATCCTCTTACTAAGGCTTTACTTAATCAGGTGTAAACCCTACAATTTTTCTGCTTTATAAAAAAACACATTTTCACTCAGTTCCTATGTAACTGTCTAGGAGACAGAAGTCTAAAACACTGAATCTCCTGCTGAGACCAAGGAAAGAATTTCAAATGTCAGTATGGCACAGTACAAGCTGATGAACTATTATTAGTCATGAAATACCCATGATGCTTAAATGTTCTTAATAAATGTAGCTCTCAAGCAGCAGTGCTGCACTGCTTATGTCTATAAATCAAAATGCTTTCAAATTAACCCATTTTTATTATAGCTGGACACATTGGGGAAAAGCTGCCTGGCAAGCAAATAAGTAATTTTCTTTTCAAACTTTACCAGGCTTTCTAGTCCATGGAAAGCTGATTACGAAAGGAAAAAAACCCATAAAAATGTAGAAGAAAAGAAGCAAATAAGGCAAGAAATAAAAAGAGAGATTAAGGCAGAAAGGTCTGGTTTTAGACATCACTTCTAGGGCTCCTATATGTTAATGACAGACAAGATTTTTAGTTTTTTCATTACTCAGAAGAGCATTTCATTTAGAGGAAATAGCAAACATAAGGTACTGCTCCCACTACAGCTAATGACACCACCTCCGAAGCTATATTCAAAATATCATGTCTAATAACTATGGACAAACTACACTGGATATTTTAAGTCTTAGCTCAAGTCTACTAATATGTTCCCTCATGTCTATGCACCTTTGCAATTTTTGGTGGCAAGAGGAGAAACACAATTTGGGGGGTGGGCAGGGGGAATTAAAGAGAGGAATAGACTAGTTATATGAATACAGAAGATGAAATGCAGCTTTTCACAAAGAGAAAGAACAGAATCTAGGCTGCCTTATAGGCATATCCGCATAGGAGAATTTCACCCAGAAGTGAAAAATAGGAAAACCTTAGTGGTCGGAAAATTCACCTAACTTCCTGGATTTCCAATATTATGGGTTTCATTTATTACTAGAGAACCCTGCCAGTAGGCTGAAGAGTAACTGGTTGATGCATACAGGGAATGTTGACATGAATAAATGCTAAATGTTAAATACAAAAATGTCACCTCAGTGAGATAACTAGACCAAAGTATTTCCCATAAACTTGTGCTAAGCATCTTAACTTTTGGAAGATTATCCAAACCTCAAAGCCTTTTGAGCTTCATTTATCACTAATTGCTGGATGAAGGTGATTCTATATCATCTGCTGTTGGCAGTTTCTGTAGCAATTTCCATTTCATTAATGTAATAAAAAAAGGAGGAAGTATTGTTGCTTACTTATATTAGAAATACTTTGTATTAAAGAAAAACTAATGAAGGCAGAGTCATAGAGAAGTAGGGCTAGAAGGGACCTCCTGAGGTCATCTAGTCCAACCCATTATCTGAAGCAGGAACATCCCTATCCAAACCATCTCATATAATCCATAGGCTAAACTCTATATAAGACTACCATCAACCTTAATACAACATTTACCTAACAGCCTAACTGTCACAGGTAAATATGGGGAACCACAGCAGCCAATGTCCTGCTGCTCATGCCCTCCCCCTACACAGGATGCAAAAACCTCTACAGTCCATACCAATCAATGCGATAAAATTCCTTCCTGACCCCAGTTATGAAGATCAGTTCAACCCTGAGCAAATGGGCAAGACCCTTTAGCCAGGAAATTATGGCTTTTCTCCCAGCATCCCAGTTGAAGTCCTCAGCTTCGGCTATTGTCAGCAGCCAATTCTAGTGGAAAGGCTTAAAAAACACCCTGGCATGTACTATAAAGAGTGGGGAGGTGCGGAAAGCACAACCAGCAAGCCCAGAAGCTTATGAAATACCCACGGGAGCATATAGGCATAGCTATGCCTAGATTATCCCCAACCAGTGGCTATCCAACCTCTACTTGAACACCTCCAGTGGTGTAAAGCCCATAGTTTCCCTAGGCAGTCTGTTCCACTGCCTTACTGTTCTCACAGTGAAGAAGTTATTTATAGATATCCAATCTAAACTTACTTTGTTGCAAATTCAGCCATTGGTCTGTGTCCACCTCTCTGCAACAAGAAAAAGAAGGTGCTTTCCCTTTTTTTTATAGCAGCCCTTCAGGTATTTGAAGACTGTTGTAATATCCCCTTTTAAGTGCCTTTCCTGCAAGCTGAACATGCCAAACTCCTTCAGCCTTTCCTTGTATGGATTGCTTTCTGAAACCTTTATCATTTTTGTTGCCTGCCTCTAGACCCTCTCTAACTTCTCTACATCCTTTTGAAAATATGGAGCCCAGAACGTCAATATTACATATGAGGCCGACTAATGCTGAACCGAGAAGCACTATCACCTCCCATGTCCTGTATGCCCTAATGCTTCTGTTGATGCATCCCAAAACTGCAACTGCCTTTTGTTGGGCTGAATCACACTGTGGTTTACCAAAACTCCCAAGTCCTTTTCCATAGTGCTGCCATCGAGCCCAGTGTCACCCATTTCATATTTGTGTTTTTGATTCCACACTGAACTTCATCCTGTTAGCTCTAGCCCAACTTTCCAATCTGTTGACATCCTTCTGAACTGCATTCACATCCTCTGTGTTCATAATAGTTCCCAGTTTTGTGTCATCCAGAAACTTACTCAAGAAGCTTCCTATGGTAGTATCTGAATAGTTAATAAATACTTTGAACAGCACTGGGTCCAGGACAGACCCTTGTGGAACTCCACACACAACCTCCTGGCATTCGGACGTGGATTAATAATTATTTTTTGCTTGCAGTTATTAAGCCAGTTATCTATAGACCTTATAATAGTTTTATCTAGTCTAAATTCCCCCAATTTGTTTATGAGAAGGTCATGTATGACCTTGTTAAAAGCCTTGCTGAAGTCCAAATATACTATATCCACAGCATTCCCTTCTTCCATCCATGTGATTACTTTGTCAAAGGAGGACATCAGGTTTGTTAGACACAACTTGTTTTTTCATAAATCCATGCTGGCTGTTTGCAATCAGACTTTTGTCTTCTAGATGCTTGTAAATGGCTTGCCTCTAGGATATGCTTCGGTAACCCCTCAGGTACTTGAGTGAGACTAACTGGTCTGTAGTTCCCCAGGTCCTCCTTGTCCTTTTTAAAGAAGAACACTACATCATCCCTTTTCCAATCCCCTAGTACATGGCTCTTCTCCCATGACATCATAAAGCAAAATAAAACAAAACTTGAAAGAAATTTATATCATTGCTTTCATATATCATATAGGAAAGCCCAAAAGCTTGCAATTAAAGATTTTTTTGCAAGAATCTTGTTGGTCTAATAAAAAATATCATCTCTACCATGAATCCTGATTGCTTTTTCCTTTAGATCAATATGGCTACAACCTGGATACCTTATACATGAAAAATTTCAAATTTTAGCTGATTTTTTAAATAAAATCTTTGTATTTTCCCAAGCAGGAAGCAATGATGACCACCTGAAACCTGAAATCCTGCTCCTGCCTTTGTTTCAAGGTAATTTACATCATTACCGAACCTCACAGAAGGTGAGAGACTCCATTCTAGCTATGAACTGACTGCCCAGGGGAGTTTTGCATCTATTGACTCCTTTGTAAAATCCTATGAAATATGAATTTTCATTTCTACTCAGGAGAACTTTTACAATATTTTCTCCAATTCCTGATGACATGCATGTGCACCCCAAAGCTTGCAATCAAAGATTTTTTTGGAATTTTTTTTGCAAAAATCTTGTTAGGCTAAAAAGATATCTCTACTATGAGTCCTGATTATTTACATCATTAGATTTTCACACACCGGAACTGTCTTCAGACCAGTAACTGCATCCAATTTTTTCAAGGTACTTACGCTGAGTCTTTCACAAGGGCTTTGGACAGTTAGCTGAATAAACTTAAAAACAGGGAAACCATTAAGGTAGGCGAACTCTATTGGAACCAAACAGCCTGGACATTCAAGCATTTCAGCTGCTATTTTTTTTCCTTATGATTCTGTCCCATTCAGCTAAGATTATTCTGTATTGTTTCCACATTTTATAGAAAAGTTTTTAAAAATGCACATGGCTCATGGAGAGAGGGCATAGACAGTCAATTTAGATTAGATTAGATTAATCTTTCAAATTAATTTAATTGGCATGGAGTTGAGCTGGGTGTGTTCCTCCTTTCATATTAACCTTCCCCTACTCTCTCCATAATAGAAAACTGCCAACAACACATTGACTTGCTGTGTTCGAAAGCAGGCACAAGCAAATATAAATGTAATATTTTTACTTTTGAGAAAGACTGCCAAGTCCTTGTTTCCCTTAGAATTGCTCAGCTCAAAAAGGCCTGTGTAACCACAGTGGAGGGGTGTGGGGAAGGTGGTTGGGAGGGGAAACAGAAAAGAGTATTCTTGTGCTGAGTCAGTGGGGAGTGTCCCTGCCAGCCTGCTTTCTTTCCAGTGCTATTCAAATCATACAGATGGAAATGCAGAATGACTGCTAGACTGCTACTCAGAGCCTATTCCCTAAATGATTTTCAAAAGTAACAGCAAGACATGTTGTCCCCACAGACCACATCTAGCATGTACAACTACTGTGCCTTCCTGAGAATCTGCCTCTCATCAGCCTTCTTCTTGTAACCCCACACCTGACTAATATGACAGACAGGCAAGCGAAAAACAACAGGATTGTCTGGATTGTTTTATTTTCAGATTCACGCAGGCACAGGAAAGGATTCTGAACACAATGCCAAAACACTCACGTTAAAGGATGGAATAACTCCCTCTGCTGAAATGTTAACAAGATGGAAATGTTAAGACCTGGGGGAAAAAAAAAACCTACATCTCTATAGGAACATAGGATTCAGAGAGATCCCTGGATAGTTGAATCTACTCTTCTACTAGCACATTATATAATCCTGTTTAAAAATTCCCAAGCTCCACCTTAAACTTCATTGAGTTTTTTTAACCTCACTATTCCCATTACTAGTGTTTTCTCTTTTTTAACTGTTCTTGGGTCATGGGCGACCATTGAGGATGCCTATACATGAGTGTGGAAGCTGCTCCAATGTGCTGTAATTACAGCACATCAGAGCAGACACATTGCACATGGCAATTACTGTGCCCCATCAGCCTCCTGAGTCTCATGTATCAATGTCCCCATTCTTAACAACGGTGGCAGGGGTGCTTGAATGAAAGCTCATTCAACAAGGTTTAGTTCATTTTTTTAGCTCAGGAATGCTGAATGCTTTAATTAGAGCAGCTCTTAGAGCTACCAATCCCGACCCCCGATCCCCCAAGCATAGGTAATAGTGCCATGAATTCCTGACCAAAGTTGAACACAAGCAGTTTGAGGTATATGTAACCTGGAAGCAGGGCCAGGAAGTCCAGAAAACCTGGGGTAACATAGGCCTGGATATAGTCCCAATATTCACTTGTAAATATGTTCACACATAGACAGAAGTCCACTTCTGTATCTATCCAGTGGAGTTTACAATTCTCTCCTTGTTCACTATGGTGCTTATAAGGATAAGCACCACAAACATATGGTAGCACCATAGAAAAGACAAGAAATAAATGTCAACAGGATAAAAGTGGAGATTTCTGAAGATGCTGGAATAGTTGCGGGAGGGGTATCTTAATTATAAAAGGGATCTTATCTTACAATTTCTTATACTCTCCCATCAATAGAAACAGAATAATGTAAAGATTTTGCCTAATTAATGGAAGAGTGCAGTAGAAATGTAAATCACAAAACCAGCTTTTTTTCTTAGTCATGCAAATGATAACAGAATGTAACCTGCATTTGTACAGCTGATTGGAAAAGCTGCAGATATTAAATAAGTTTCCTCAACTGTAGACAGACAAATGCAACACACACACATAACCAAGAGCAAAAGGAATACTTTTCTTAAACATTATTTGCTTCTTATGTAGTCTGTTGTAAGCTTTCAACCCCTTACAGGTCATCAAGCTTTCTGGGGTTCATGCCCAAAGACACTCTTAATTTGGCTACTTGAACCATGTCATAGCTAATAATCTTAACCTGACATATATGCCGTGAGGCAGACAGTTTTTGAATAAAAAAAGGCACAGACTATTTTCAAGTCACATAATATGATGCTCCAATTTTCATTCCATTTAAATGATTTACTATTTTAATGGTTTCTTGAAGGATTTATTCTTAGTCTGTATCCTTGAAGAACTTAAGCAGAACAGGTCTTGTGGTTTGAGAATCCCATGTCCTATTAGCCCTTTTTCATTTTCCATCCTATAATGGTTACCCCTCTGCTAGGGGGTTTAAGATTTTCATAGCTTCTAGGGTCAGAAGGGACCTGTACAAATCAAGTCTGACCTCTGCCCTGGGCAGGAATGAGTGCTGGGATCATAATACCCCAGCCAGATATCTAGCCAATCTCTTCTTGAAGACTGTCGAGATAGGGAAGAGCACCACCTCCCTCGGGACACCATTTTAGAGCTTGGCATCCCTAACAGTAAAATAATGCCTCCAGATATCAATCCAGAACCTCCTCTCAATCAATCAATTTGTGGCCATTATTCCTTGTTTCCTTGTTATCCCAGGTGGTTCCTGGGGGAACACAGCCACACCTATTTTCCACTGGTCCCTCTGGTGAGGTTATAGACAGCTGTCTATAAATGACTATTTGTATGTTTAGTTTTTATGCAGTGTCTTTATTCTGAGGTGCACCTAGAACACAGATTTTGTTCCTTCATCTGAGTTTTCTAACTCAAGTAGCTCAGTTCAGTTCTATTTTCTCTTTTAAACAAATGTTTCCTGTTCTATTATTTTTACTTTGGCTGCTGAAATTTCTTCATTGCTTCCTTTACTCTCCTAGTTAAATCTTTTAAGCCAGGCCACAAGTTCATTGGAGCTTCTATTGAGGCAATGCTATTGGCAAGCTTCTGTAAAAAGCTTTGAAAGGTTTTTTGAATCTGTCTTATTTCTCCAATATTATTTTGCTTTATCTGGCTGCCAGGCAATACATTTCCTCAAGGCTAGCTGGCTATGCAGTCTTCAGATTTGGGGGGGTTGGAGAGTTTTTTTGTATATGTTCCCTCAAAAAGATGACTTTGATCATTGACATTAAAATTTTCCTCTTGACTTTAAGAGTGTTTGTATTCTTCTTGTCTTTCTCCTCAATTTAAATTAACTGATGCAGTAGTATGGCAGAACCAAAAACCAATTCAATGTGTAAGTTGACCAGCTGGTGCTAGTCCAAATGGTCAAAGGCTCTGGACTTAGCAAGTGAAGAAAATGGGACACATTGTGATATTTTTATAATTGCTATTAAAAGACTTAATAAAAAAAATCAATAACACAATAATGATTAAACTTTGATTCTATATTTAGCTCAACTAAAAATGAAGCTTCTCAGTTTTCAAATCAATATAAAATTATGGACAACCTAAAATCAAATTGATTTCTACAAGCATTGCTAGTAAAATATGACAATCCTAGTACATTTTGAAAAGTATCTGTCCATTTGGTTATAAATCCCAGCTAAGGAATTTTGAAAAAACATGAACAGAATGTAACTAGAACCAGTTAAACATCTTTACACTTCTTCCTTTCCTTTTTTTTTCAGTCCACATTCAGCAGTGATAGTTGAGCCAACACAAAGATCTGACATTTATTTGGTTTCCGTAGTATGATATTGGTCAAAGGTTTGGCCATAACTCCTTGGTTCATCTATAGAGTGAGGTGTAGTCTTCTATTCAACTACTATCTGGACCAAGCTGAAATATCAAACAGGTTCTGCTATATTCAGTCCAGCAGGGCTGTCCCAAACATCTTTGTACTAAAAGTAAAATAGTAACTTGAAACTGAACCACAGCCTCAGAACCAATTCTCAAGTTTCCTCCTTAAATTTCAACTAAATAACAATTATAATACTGACATTCATAGAACTCTCTCGATAAACAGAAATTTGAAACCTCTTATTTACCAGAAATTATAAATGACAATCTCAAGTCCCTCAGGTCTACTAAACCTAAAGCAGAGATCACACACTGTTGGGAAAAGTTATGAAATAATTCTTGGGGTAATATATTTGGAAAGGGGCGCAGGTTCTTTCGAAATATTCCACATGTGGCCCCTAGAGCTTTTTATACACATTCATACACAGAATTACACTTTTATTTCCATATCCTAAAAATAATAAAAAAACTAAACAGGGATAGTTATTTCTTAAGTTATTACAAGCAAAAACCGCCCAAAACCTAAAAAACAAAGATCATAAAAAATGAAAAGAAAGAAGCAATATAAAAAGATGTAACAATATAAATATAATGGGGGACTATGAATAATTCAGCTTTCACTCTCCTTAACTATCCTAGAGCATGACCAGCAACTTCAAACTAAGAGCCAGACAGTAATATTTTGCAGTACAGTACCTCTTTCTATGAGGCCTTCATTGGCTGTTAGGCAGTATGGATCAAAGAAAGAGTAAAGTAACCTGAATTTTGATACCATACTTTTCCACACCAAAAGTCACTAGTCCTGGGAGTTTCTCAGAGGTTCCATCATGTGGCTTCTTGACCAGAAAGAAAAGGCTTTTCAGTTTTACCCTTAATTCTTATGGGTTGCAAACTTTCTGTCTGTCATCACTTCTTTCAAATGTCTTCAGACAAATCTGGTGAGAGGAGAGTCTTGGAATTGGTTCAGGCAGGGTCAAATTAGGTTGCAATTAGCAACTTTAACATGAAACATGAAAGAGATGCTTTAACATGAACAAGTGCAATTTAAAATACCAATTAAAAAAATATACTATGTTAAGCATGTGGCAGAGACTACAAGCCTGTTTTAAAATCCAGACTTGTTATAGGTGTGAATAGGACTTCTCTGTTTCTAAATCCCACATGGGTAGGAACATGGCAGGAAATCCCTAGCCTATCTTACTTCTCTCTTACCATTAGCCTTTTTTCTCACTACAGAATGACAATAAGTCCCAAGGAAATTAGGTTGAGCAGAATCCCTCTCCTCCCTGATGGGAGACAGACATTTGAATGTGGGACAGGGACTCAGATTTTGGCCATTCAGCCAAGTATGATGTTTTGAAAGGGCTGGGATCTGAATGTGCTTTGACCACAAGTATCAGTGGACTGCCCAGAAAAACAGCTGGTCTAATGCAAGGGGCAGCTAGCCAGCTTGGGCAGCCTGGGAAGCAGAGAGATGTGAATATGGAAAAATAATTATGAATACTTATAATAAGTGTTTTTGTATTCCCTAACTTGTTCTTTGTCCAATTTGAAAGGATCTAGTTAAGATAAAAGAACCAGTAGCCAGTGAGTCTGGAGAAGTAATATCAGCAGGTGACTATGCAAGATGAATCATGGATTGGAGGATCCAAAAGAAGCTACACACAACTGTTCTAGCTAGTTTGGCTAAACTATCCAAAGAGTATAGGCAGTGACTAAGAGAACATATTTGTGTCAACTATGTTTTCACAATTCTATCAGGATGCAAACAAGCATCAAGAACCATTGTAAGAAATGGGAGTGTCCCTTAGGTTCAGATTTTGAAACTGTTCACTTAGTAGAGCAACATTTTAAATAAACATTTTTCATTTATATAGTTTTTTACCAAATGTTTACCAAATGTTTATTTATGAGTATTTTGTACACAAAAGCTGGAAAGTGTCTATAACCATCAGAATACAAATAATGCTTAAAGTTTAATAAAAGTAGTAAACTATAATTTAAAAATTCAACAGCTTTTTGCAAAATAAGTCAATGTATAAAGAACATTAACATGTTCTTTAAGCCAGCTTTAGAATTACTATTGTAATTATCTGCCTGGTACTTCCCAAAAGTTTTATTTGGTTTTCTTTGTAAGCCTGCCTGAGGTCCCTTGAGCGCCAATCTGCCTTGCTTCTGGAGCTGGGTGGATTTCCCCCTTTACCTCCACCCCACCCCCTGCATAGTCCAGCCAATGCTTGGCCTACAATCATAGCTGGGAGGAGGAAAGCAGTTCCCTATCCCCACACCTTGGGGGCTGCTCATGTGGGGAAGGGGGACTACTTCCTCCCTCCCACCTGCAGGCCATGCTCTGACCATGTGAGGGAGGGTGGAGGGAATCCCTTCTGCTCCTATATATCAGGCCAGTCTAGGCTTGGGGGACTCTGGGAGGACCTAACTTGGGATGCAGGGGGACTTGGACCTAACTTGAGTCAAGAGGGGATCTGGAATAGAAATATGATAGACTGGTATAACTCAAATCTGTTAAATCTAATAATACATCCCTCCAGGTCTCTTAAATTGGGTTCATTCATTTTGAAACCAATCTATGTACACTGAACTTCCATTCTGTTACAGGTTTAAACTGGTTTAAAATCACTTATGCTGGTTTATGTTTAATTTCTCTTCCTAGCCATAGTGCTAATTTAATACAAATAGCACCTCCCAGACTTTTAATTTTTCCCCATGACTGATTAGTCCCCATAACTTCTTGATTTGAAGAAGGGGAAACTTTTGACATAGTACACTGCTTTCTTAAAAATTAAATTGAAATAAAATAAACATGTTAAATAGAATTTAATGCACTACCTCCCTCCCAGCATTCTAATCGGTGCCAGTATAATTGTCCCTTATGGTCTCTTGCTTTTCTTTTCAGTAACTGTTGCATGAGCCATGAAGCTATAGCAATATTAGGATAATTTTTTTTTTTTACTTAGCCTAAATTTTTTGGATAAAATATCTCATACTTTCTCTAAATAGTGACATTATCCTCCTCCCACATGACACTCAAGCAGATGCTTGCTCATATCATCTGAATACCTTGTATTTCTGGATTTTCCAGTCATAACAAACAAACAAAAAAGTATAATGCCTCAGCAGCCTCAAGGCGTCTTTAGGATTTATCAGCTTGTGTTCTATCACCCCATGCGCGGGTGAATAAGTCTGTTTTATCACCCTGTTACAACATCTCAGAATTGTCAGTACTTTTATGTTTCTGATGATTACATTCTCCTCAATCTATGTCTATTTTAAATATCCACAGACATATCTGTGGGTAGCCCCCAAACCCTGTGTCTCTGCTATGTTTTACTCAGTAGGACACACCCTACCTTATGATACAAGACAGAAAACACATTTGTTTCAGTATCAGAGAAATTAAGCATTAGATGTTTAACTTTTCTCAGTATCTTTTTAAAACTCACAAAGAAAGCAGTAGCAATTTTTTTTTTCATTTAAGCATCAAATAACATGGATCCAAAGCAAAAGGCTGATTAACATTTTTCTTTTGGAAATATGTATTGTTTAAGAAGCCCTACAAATCATCCAAATTCATGGAAGAATATAAAAAAAGCATCATCATTTTCAAACTCTGGTCTTAAACATTTATGCTGTCAAATATAATAAGTAAAATATGCTTATCAAATGAATGCCAGTTAGGCTACACTCCCTGATATTCAGCTGATGGAAAAAAGCATTTTTTAAAATTAATTTCTTCTGTTGGTCTCTGTCAGTGATAACAGGCCTAAATGAAGTTGTGTCATTCACTCACTCTCTCTAGTTTAGTACTTGCCAGGTGTTCAACCACAATTCTAGGGCCAATATCTACTGTACCTGATATTCCAAGATAGTTTCCCATTGAAATACATGCCAAGGCATAGAGTTCAATAACTCATTCATGTCTAGGTGAGATCAACTAATCATTTGGCTTATTCAGGAAAAAAACAGCACTGATTCTTCCTTCACTTTGAGAAGTGGTTCCCAAACTTTTTTTAGACTTAAGGCACCTAGTCTTAGACTCCAAGTACCTCAAGGCTCTTAGCTCTCATTTTGTTTTTACTCCAGAAAAATAATAGGGCAATTCTTCTGTTAAAGTTTTCTTCAGAAAAATCACAGCAGGTAAGAATGGATATAACACTGTGGATTCCTACTGGAGTTTTTCTTGTGTATCAAGCTTGCATACCTAACAGTCATAACATTGTGTTGCACCTTGTGGTGCCTTTGAAAGGATGTCAAAGCATCCCAGGGTGCAGCGACAGCCTGGTTGAGAATTACTGTTCATGGCAAGCCCATGCTCATAACACTGCCACTAGCATGACCTGCTTACTTGGATGTGCTGCAGCAGGATCAACTCTCCTGTCATGACTTGATGTTACCTGAGTTTCTACCAGAAGGTGTTGTCCAGTGTTTCTCTGTGACCCTCAGATTCTTGGCAGGTGCTTCTTTTATGAGGCTCCTCCTTCTCTATACCTCACCCCTTTCCACTCGGGCCTTCTAGCTTGGTTTCAATGGTATCACAGATAACATCTACTCCCACAGAAGGCTTGTCTTTTGTTTTCAGCAGCAGAGTGGTTATGGCATGCCTGACTGGCAAACTGATAACTTAACTAAACTAATACTGAAATCACATAGATGGTGCCAGTGAGCAGGGAAATGATGGTCACTGCACTGGGCACTTTGTATCGGAGCTCTGGATCACATGTAGCATGACTTGTCCAACCCCTGCATGATCCCACATTGTGGGTTGGCCCCAGGGGGTTGATTTCCTGGGTTGGCTGGCACCTGGCCATCTGCTGTAATGTCCTGAGGGCTGTTTTCTCACATCCCAGTGACCCTTGGTGTCCTGCTGTTTGCCTACTGGGGAATTTGGGGGCCATAACCACTCAAACACTGCAGCCTGGATCAAAGTGTTCTCAGAAGGGGTGCTTCCTTAGGATGGGTACCACTGATGTCCATGGGGATGCCCAGGTCCTGTTTTGGGGGTCTGGGGGGGTACCAGCTGGTGAGGCTTTGCACAGGTGGGGATGCAGTTAGATCTGTACCCC
This sequence comes from Crocodylus porosus, assembly GCF_001723895.1. Taxonomy (NCBI): domain Eukaryota; kingdom Metazoa; phylum Chordata; order Crocodylia; family Crocodylidae; genus Crocodylus; species Crocodylus porosus. The sequence continues at coordinate 37,263,606 of NW_017728948.1, forward strand.
TTTGTCTCTCTGTGGCTGCTCCCTCCCAGATACCTGAGTACTCTCTCCTTGGTGTCTGGTCATCTGTGGTGTCCTCTGGCTCCCTGGGGCGCCCTGGGCCAGGAGAAGTCTCCAGCTCTGATAATGCAGATTAATAAGTGTTTAGACACTACAAGTCTTTTTCCTCTGTGGTCTGAACTCCTGAGGTGTCTAACAACTGGGGCTGCTGCCATTGCTTTGGGTCTGTCTCCAGCAGGGGGAAGACTTTTGGAGAAGTGCCTGCTGTCTTCTCCTCTTCTCTCTCCCCAGACACAACCAGCAACCTCCTCTTTTCATGGGAGATTTGAGGGGCTGGGCCAATCTGTGGTCTCTGTTCTGAGCATGTGATGCCAGCCCAACGGCCTGCAGACTGGCCAGCTGGATGCCAGCAGTACAGTGAGTGAGGTGCAGACCTGCCTCACTGTTTTATGCTAAAATATTACATAACTAACTTATTCTAGTGTGTGACCAGAATAAGAATGCGAATCTTTCTCCCTGGTTCCTTCCAACTCCTCTTATATTCTTAGGTTGGAGATACTTGGAAGCATATGAAGTAATCTTGAAGTGGTCAAGCAAAAAATAGCTCCGCATCTCTCTATGCAAGGTTCAGTCACCTGACAGCATAAAGCCAGATCCTACAATCTGACACTCTAATACACTTGATCTGAGCCTTCAAGAGGCCAAGAAGCGATAATTGGGTGAATCTACACATCAGGTAGTGAGTCTGCTCATTGGGTGAATGTACACATTGCCATAGGGTGACATTGCTGTGGTGCTGTGCTTTTGTACTTCCTTTTGGAAGTACTAAAGCATGGCACAGTATGAGTGGTTACTGTGCTGTGCATGTAGGGCATGGTTAAATTTTGCTGCTATGACACCATAGTGGTGCATTATTCCTGGAGCATGCACTGCTTTGTCACCATAGTGCACCGTAGGGCAATGTAACAAGTCATTATGTCACCACAGGGCAATGTGTAGACACGCCCATTAACAGATTGATTAATCTGAACTAGATTCAGGTTAGTTCAGGAAAAGAATGTTTATCTGCATTTGTTAAACTGCGTTTTCTGGGTCTTTAGATCCCAAGCTAATGGACAGGAGGAGCTGCAGAAATATCTCAGCAATCTAAGTAAATGAGCAATGTTGAAAAATGCAAGGTAATGCATATGGGGAAAATATTTTTAACTATGTTCAAAATGCTGAGTTATGGACTACCTTTTATGATTCAGGAAAAGACCTTGGAATCATGTAACTTGTCCTCTAAAGATGACAGCTCAGTGGGTAGCAACTACACAAAAAACCCAATAAAATGTTGAATCATTAAAAAAAGGAATTGAGAACAAAATGAAGAACATCATAGTGCCACTCTGTAAATCCAGGGTGTGCCCACATCTTGATCATTGTGCTCAGCTCTGCTCTCCATTTCTCAGAAAAAGGATGTAGTAGAATTAGAAGAGCTAAACAGAAGGGGAAAGAAAATGATAGGGGTATGGATTAGTTGCCATACCAGGTGAGACTAAAATGGCTAGGGCTCTTCAATTGGAAAAGAAGGCTGAGAGGAATGTGATCAAAGTCTATAAAATTATGAAGTGTGTGATCAAAATGAATAGGTAACTATTCCACCAAGTCCTGGAACAGTACAGCTAGATTGGACCCTCCAAAATTAGTAGATGACAGGTTTAAAACTAACTAAAGAAAGTATTGCTGTTAACTTGTGGAATTAATTGCCACAGGAAGCTGTAGAGGCACATAATATAGCCAGTGTAAAAAATTCATGGATGATAGATATATTAGTAGTTATTAGAAAGAACAGCTGTAGTTGTTGCTTCTGGCATATCTAAACCAATGATGCCAAATGCAAGAAGAGTAATATGTAGGACACAGGTTGTCCTAGACATACTTCAGTCAATCCTCTCCCTCTAAAACATCCATTCCTGTTACTTTTAAAGAAGGGATACTAGGGTACATGGACCATACATCTGACTCAGTATGGCACTTCCTATGTTATCATTTGAGACTGTTTAATTTATGAAGAGGAAAAAATAAAAGAAATAGAGGAGAAAGAAGGAAAAAACCCAGTGGCACCATTTGTGAAAATTCAATGAAAACAGTTGTAGGTGGTTCTGATACAAACTTCCAGTAATATGTAACAACACATCCAACATTTACTTTTGACTGGGTGAGCGTAGCCTGTTAGTGGCTAGCTTTTATTCAAGATAAGTAATTCTGTGCTTAAATGTTTCTATCTACATTGATAGTTTGATATATCCAGGTATTTAAAGGATAAGTGCTCGGGACACATGATTATTTTGTGGTACAACTAGCAATGTAAACCTGGCCATGTCAATGTTACTGTCTCTAGGTCACATTAATATCAAGCATTTGCAGTTATATTACTTATAACCAAAAAATTACTAGGGACAAAAGGTTAAAATATCTGAAACCCCTATTTTTTTTTTTTGCTACTCAAAAGTCCTGTCAGCACCATTTCTTTTACCTACTTATATGCCCTAAGAGACTGTGTGTGTTTGTGAATTTATCTTGCTTGTCTCAGCTTTTTGCTATAGAAATGTTGACCTCTATCTAGCCGCAGCTGCCTGTTTTAATTTAAACATGAATAGATTATTTTGGCATGTATTGTTCTAAAATGTATCAGTTTTTACTGGATGAATAAAATAGATGTGGAATCAGCAATGCTTTGCAAGATGATGATTGATATTGCAGTTATACAAGTGACCAGAAGGTTCATGAAACATCAAAATCACATGTGTGATTTGAAAATCTTGTACTTACTTCTACAATGTCAGTGCCATAGTCAGAATAAAACAAAACCAGGAGAAATCTTGTGAGAAAAACTTCATGTTTACTTTTTTTTTAAATTATGGTACGTTGACTTCCATTAAATCAAGAATTTCTCTTGATTATGTTTTAAAGTTGCTACCAGCAAGTGAGATGGTTTTAACATAGCACCTAGTAAATACGACCTTATGAATCTATTTCGTTGACTTTTATACTAGAGAAGGAATACCAGGAAATCAGTTTCAGCTTCCTACCTGTAAAAGAATGTGTCTATATGAGATGTGTTAATGTGCATTAGCCTAAGTTATTGCAGCGTACAGACGTCCATCTACCCACGTGTGCTTTTATTCAGCAGTAACTTAGGCTAATCATGACGGTTAGTTAAAGCACATTACTGCACTTGTAGACACTATCTTTAGTGCCAGTCTGCCTAGCCACTAGGGGGGGTCACCTAGAGCCCAGCCCTAAGACTCCTGGCTGGCCCTTTCTCCTACCCCAGGGCTGGGCACTCTATGGCAGCCCCTACCTGCAGACTATAAATGCCTCCAACCATGTTGTGCCCTGAAGCAAATGCTACAGGAGCCTGGAGAGCTGCAGGCCCTGTGTATCCCCGTGGACAGGACCCAGGCTGTCTCTGCCAGTTCTGTCCCTTAGCCAGAGCTCCTGTTTGGCCACAGGTGGTGGAGGGGCATTGTGTGCTGTGGGGAGGGGGTTCTGTGTATTGGGGAAGGGGAGGGGAGGGAGAGATGGGGGTGGAGGCTGGGAGGGTAATAAAGCTTTTTCTTTCATCCACGTGCATTTCCTGAGAATGGTTCTGGGCACTGGCAGGGGGCAGAGGGTGTGTGGGCAATAGAGCAGGTGGGTTGGAATGAGGAGTGCACGAGGAGGGAATTAACTAGGGCCTCCCACACTTACTGCTCTGTCCCCGACTAGTGGTTGCATGGCTGTCTTGGGGCCAGGGCATGGTGGGGGGCCTTCTGGGGCCAGCAGAACCATCACCATGGCCAGCAGGTGCACAGGCCACTGGGTATTACTGGGAGGGGTACGGGCAGAAGCAGGGGCACAGGCAGAGGAAGGAGCAGCCCTGGCATGGGAAAGCAGGGTTGGCAAGGAGGGAATTTCTGTGTGCTGCCTTTGCACTGGGCACATAGCTCCTAGGCAGGGAAGGGGCTAGCCAGGGATCAGAGTTTGCATGTTTATCAAGTGTGGGCAGCTATCTAGTGCAGGCAACTGGCTCTAGCTTCAACATGGCTGCCAAGTGCTGGCTGTCATGTGGCGGGAGGCTAGAGTTCCCCCCCACTGGCCACAGGGGCACATGGCAGGGCTGCAGGGACTTTGGACTAACTTTAATGCCATGGGACATATGTAGACAAAACAAGGGCCCTAAATTTAAGCAATGGGTTTTTAAAAACACCGCTTCAATTTAGGGTGAAGTAACCCTCCATGTCTTGCACTGCCACTGATGGCAGGGAGATGAGGGCAAGCTGCCAGTGGGTGGAGCAGTCCCTGAGGTCTGTGGAGGGGAGGGCTGGTGCTTCCTTCCATGGCAGTGGGGTCCCTCTGCCAGAGAGCACCCACATGCAGGCACCCAGCTTGTGTGGTTCTGGGGGGCACTGCAGCCACGGAGGAAAGGACTGGGTCCATGTCTAGCTCTTGCAGGCAGGCTGACTCCAGGGAAAACATATAAACTGCCAACAACAACAACAAAGAAGAAGATAAAGCTTGCTGCTTTCCACACCCCACTCCCTCTTCCTTCAGTGGAGCCCGGTTTCCCAAGCTGCTGCCAGGCTACCTGTATGGGCTTTCTGCAGAGTTCCTGAGCTGCACAGAGCCTGGTGCTTTGCTCCACAGCTGTAGGGCAACAAACTAAAACTCAGAGTTGTTTTAGTTTGCTGCATCTCAGAGTCATTTAAGGTCCATTATACTGCTGAATGTCCTACAGTGGCTCGAATTAATGCACAATATGCAGCCGACACATACAACATCATTAAAGTGGTGCAAAAGTATTTAAATTTAACCCACTTTAAAATGTTGTGCACACATTCCCTTCATTTTGTCTATACATGCCTATGTGCACCAGATTTAGCGCCAAGTCACTGTACTTGTAGTTTCATAGTTTCATAGTTTCTAGGGTCGGAAGGGACCTGAGCATATCATCTAGTCCGACCCCCTGCCTTGGCAGGA
>NW_017728948.1:37268706-37279987 GCF_001723895.1 Crocodylus porosus
GCGTCCTGCAAGGGCCCCACATTACCCGGGACCTTCATTTTACCCCCTATGTATTTAAAAAAGGACTTCTTGTTGTCCTTAATCTGGACACCTGCACAAAAATCACCTGTAGACACCTGCCCAAAAATCACTTAATGTGCATTAGCTTAATGCACATAACATTTAGTTGCACTTAAATGCCTGTGTAGATGCACCCAAAGGACACATCCACACAAGCCCACACATGCCTCTTGCAGCATGTCAAACTACATTGAGATGCTGGAAGAGGCATGTGCAGGAATGGGAAAAGGATATCCGGGGGTAAAAAAACAAAAAAAGAGCAAAAAAAGTTGGGGCTGGTCATGGTCCAGGACTATACCCTGAGACAACTGGAGGCTGGGTCCTCCACAGAGATGTTCTGATTGCTAGAGCATCTCTCTGGTTGGCCCTCTCCCTGGTGCTGAAGCACACTGCCTACCTGTGCAGGGCAGGCAGTATGCCAGCAGCAGGGCAACAGTATTGGTAAGTAAGGGGACAAAGGGGCTGGAAGAGGGGGGAGGGAATCCCAGTGGGCCTGCCCACTCCCCCAGACCCCTATCCCTTCCCAGCCAGAGCCTCTTTTCTGGTCCACTTGGCCAGGGCCAGGAGGAGGTTGACCAGGAGGTCCCAGGACTTGGTGGGCCTGCAGATGGGGTGACCTAAAACAAAAATGTGGGGGATGAAATTTAACCAGAACCTCAAGAGGAGGCTCTGGAGGTGGAGGGGCTTCAGCCTGACATACTTGAGGGTCATGTGTGTCAGGGTATCCCTCCACCTGCAGAAGGGAAAGGAGACCAGGGTGTTCATGAAACTTGCCACATACAAGCCTGTGGCAATGGCTCCATGGAGGAGCTGCCAGCTGAGGTCACCAGTGGCTCATGGGATGAGGGTGGCGTACAGATTCAGTCACTGGGGTACCCCAGCCATGCCCTTGCCAAGCAGACCCCGCCACTTGGTGTCTGGGTGGGATGCAAGGGCAGCATGAAGAACAATGCAGCACATGAGCATGTAGAGGTGACAGCAATGGACGGTGGAAAAGTGGATAGGTCTGGTGTTCTCTAGCTGGCTCAGGTGGTGAAGTGGGGAGCACCATGAAGCCGAATGAGGCACTGGCCCCACAACAAATTCTGGTGGACATGGTGGCATGGGGACCGCTGCACACAGGACCTGGTCAACAAAGACAAGGGCATCAGGAGGAAGGGAAGATTTCACTTCCTAGACCAGATGGCAGGTTGCATGTGTCGTGGGCAGACCCATGTCCATGCCAGTACAGAGGGGTCCACCCACTCTTACCAATTGTAGTCCAGGAGGTCTACAATATGGGTGACACCAGCCAGGATTAACTTCTGTCACAACTGGGGTGCCTCTGCCATTGGCATCTCCAGCTGGGGGTTCCAGAGGAGGTGCTTAACGAGCAGGTTGGCACTTTGGGTGACTGCTACGGGGGACCTGGAGGCAGAGGCCAGCCTCCAGGCCCAGAGGAGGTCCTGGTAGAAATCTGGCAGCCCTCATGGGTCCTACAGAGAGAAGTCCCGCAGGCTGAGCAGTTGCCAGTCATAATCGGAGCTCCTGGAAGTGGCAGAGGAAAGCACGTCCTAGGTGGTCCTATGCCATGTGGCTGCTGACACCGTATAGCAATTTCAGCAGGGCCTGAACGTGGAATGCCAAGACCTGGCTGTGCAGGCATACCAGGCCCTGGCCGCCCTCCCACAAGGGGAGTCACAGGAGTTCTGCAGAGACTCAGCACCATCCTGGCCAGGAAAAACCCTAGGGTCTGTCTCTGGAGTGCTGCCAGGACCTCAGGGGGCCCAGAAAGGTTTTGTAAGAGGTGCCAGAGCATGGACAGAACCAGCTGGTTCAGCACCAGCACTCTCCTATGTAGGAAGAGACATGACAGGAGCCCTGCCCATGCCCAGAGCAGCTCCACCACCCTTGACTTCAGCTGGTGCCTGTTCTCTGGCAGAGAGGGGTCTGTGGGGGACAGATAGAGCCCCAAGTAAAGCAGTGAGTCCACACCCCAGCAGGTCCCACAGAGTGCAGGTGGGAGTGAGCCCACCTGCCACCCATCACCTACCACCAGGCCAAAGGTCTTGACCCAGTTGACCCAGGCAGAGGAAGCCACTGAGTACAATGGCTGGCAGGCCACCACCCATGCCAGGTCACCCAAGTCCTAGACCATGAGAAGTACATCATCAGCCTATGCTGACAGGATCAGTTGCACTGCCAGCTCCCAAAGTATCAACCCCACTACCGGCTTCTGCAGGAGAACAAAGTTCCAGGGCCAAGGTGTACAGTTGGCCTGACAGTAGGCAGCCTTGATGGGCTCCATCAGGGTCCAGTTGAGCTTGACCAAACATTCTGCAGAGGCGTACAGCACCTGGAGAGCCCTCACGAAGTCATGGGGATCTTTCTTCTTCAGCACCCTCTGGTACACGAGGAGGAGCTCCCCGCTTTCCTTGGATTCAGCCCAGAGTGCATCAAGGTCCAGGCCGAGGACGTCCTAGAAAGCCCGGTAGAACTCCAAGGTCACCCTGTCAATGCCTGGCAACAGGGCTCTGGGCATCAGGGGGAGGGCAACAAAAAAAAAAAATCAGCCAGAGTGAGACGAGCTTCCAGCCAGTCCAGGTCACCCACGCTGACTTGCGGGAGTCCCTCCCACAGGGGCTGACAGGCCTTGCCATTTGTCAGATCCAGGGAAAAGAGCTCTTCATAGAAGGCCTGTGCACACTGGCTTATCTCGCCTGGATCTATGAGGAGGGTGCTGTCACCCACCAGAAGGCTGTGATGTACTTCTTGGCCACTCGCTTCCTCTCCAAAGCATAGAAAAAGTGGGAGGTATGGTTCTAAAGGAGCTGGATGTGCGAGCAGACAAATGTAGTGAATGCGGTGGTTGTCCAGATCACGAAGCTCTTTCCGCCTCTCCCGACACTCTTCACATAGGGATGGGTTGGTTGAGTCGGGTCGGTGACCAGGCACCTCTCCAGCTCTAACACTTCCTGCTCAAGCTGCTCCTGGAGTGCCTTCCACTGCCGGGTGTGCCCCTGAGTGTAGCCGCAGCAAGAGCTGGATGCTCACCTTCTCCACATCCCACCATCTCTGAGCTGAGGGGAAAGCTGCCCGTAGCTCCTGTCAAGCCAGCCAGAACTCCAGGAAAGCCTCCCTGAAGCCCACATCTTCCAGCAGGCTGGCATTGAAATGCCAGTAGGTAGATCCCAGATGCCCGGGCGGCTAGGATCTGGAACCAATTTCCAAGCAAAGTGGTGCCGGCTCCTACCCTGGGGGTCTTTAAGACAAGGGTAGACAAACACCTTGCTGGGGTTGTTTGACCCCAGTACTCTTTCCTGTCATGGCAGGGGGTCAGACTTGATGATCTGCTCAGGTCCCTTCTGACCCTAGAAACTATGAAACTATGAAAAGTACTCGCTGTAGAATGAAGTTATGCCCTAGTTACACCCAAGAGCATTGTTAAAAACTGCATTGAAATTGTAATTGTAAAGTGATAAAATCTGCTATATTGGGCTGGTCTCCCTTGAGTGAAAGGAGTATATGATAATCAGTAGGTAATTAAATGACAATAGCCTAGCCAGAGATATTTACCATTACAAAACTCTACTCTACAAGCCATTTTAGGCTAATCAAGCCAAGGAACTGATTCCTGGGACTGAGCATCCACTCTATTGACTATTCCTGCAACCCTAAACAATACCAATTTTCATCAATCAAAATCACAAACTGACTCCCAAAACTGCACTACCAGCAGGCAAGACCCCTGTGAATAACAGCTCTCAAAACCCATGTGGGACAGTGACCTCTGGATTGGGCAACCAAAATGGTGCTGCGGGATCACACAAGTTTGCCAGAAAGGGATAAAAGGCAGTGAAGTGTGACCCTCAGTGCACCCTCTCATCCAGCACCTGACCTTCTAAGACAGAAGGACAAACAGGCGACCCCTTCTGGAGAAGGCATTGTCTTGAAGGAAGATGACCGTCGACAGAAGACTCCAGAGCCTTGGATAGGTAGATATACTAGCACCAGTGCTCTCACAATTACTACAGCAGCTATTATACATTATACTACATGGGTTTAAATGACATGGGTTTGAATGAGTGAGTGCATGTGTGTGTATGTGCGTGTATGTGTGTGTGTGCATGCGCTAAGGTGACTGGGACCTCTCATAACTCAGAGTTAGCGTTTATGATTTTACTGGTAACTTCACATCCTATACAATAAATTAGAATTCATTATGAACCTGTCAGTTGGTCCTTTGTAGCCAATCTGCTTACTAGAAAATAGAAAGAAGACAGAACTACTCAATCGCTGCTTTGCCTCAGTCTTCACAAAAAAATTAAGATGCAGTCAGCTGCTTAATAAAGATTGTTTGAATAAGGAAGGGGAAAAGCTGAAGGATGAAATAAAAAGAAAGAAACAGGAAGTTTTTGATGGGTCTAAATGAATTGAAGTCAACAGAGACTGATGAACTTCATTTCAGGGTACAGAAAGAACTGGCAGAGGTGATCTCAGAGCCCTTGGCAATATTATTTATGAAGTCATAGGAGACAGGTGTGGTATAGAAGACTGGAAAAGGAATGTTCTCCTGTTTGAAAAAGGCAAAATACTCAGGAAGTTACTGGAGAATATCCTAAGGAAATTCATTTGTCATCATCTGGAGGAGGAAAGGCCAATCACAAGAACTCATCGTGGATTTGCTAATAACAAATTGTATCAAACAAATGTGATCTCCTTTCTTTGAGAAAAGGGATAAAAGGAATGCAATGGATGTAGTGTATCCAGATGTCACTGAGGCTTTTTGCTAGGTTTCACCTGACCCTATCCCAAACAAACTGGAGATCTGTGTGCTAAAAAACAAACAAACCATAAGGTGGATTAACCATTCAGCCTGTCTCAGTTTGACTCAATAGCTTCCACTAAAGGGTTATTATAAATGGATGGACGTCAGAATGGCAGGAGTTTTCATTTAGAGTCCCACTATGGTCTGTCCTGGGCCTAGTATTGTTCAATGCATTTATTAACAATTTGGATGCTGGAATTGAGAGGTTCTTAAGAAATGTTGCAGATGACATGAATCTGGAAAGGATTGTGAACGTGTTGGGGGTGGGAGGAAGGAGCATAATTTAGAAGGATCTTGACAGATTGGAAAGCTGGGCTGGAGCTAACAAAATGAAGTTCAATGCTGACAAATGCAAGGTGCTACACCTTGGAATGAATAATAAAAAATACCAGTACAAGATAAGTGCCCCCTGGCTGGATAGCAGCACTACAGTGAAGGAACCGGGAGCCTTGATAAACTCCATATGAGCCCTAAGTGTTATATAGTTCCACAAACATTGAATGCAGTTCTGGGTTGCATCAATAGGAGCATGTGTTACAAGACACTGGAGGTGATAGTGCTTCTTTACTCAGCACTGGTTAGGCCTCATCTAGAGTGTTGTGTGCAATTTTGGGCTCTATATTTTTTTAAAAGGATATGGAACAGTTAGAGAAGGTCCAGAGGTGGGCAACAAAACCCATAAAGGACTTGGAAGGCAAGTCACACAAGGAGAGGTTGAAGGAGCTAGACAGCTTGCAAAAAAAAAGCTTAAGAGGGCACATGGTAAGAGTCTTCAAATATCATAAGGGCTTCCCTAAAGAAGAGGGAAAACATCTTTTCTTTTTTTGCTGCAGAAAGTAGGACATGGACCAATGGCTTTAAGTTGCAGCAAAGTAGGTTTAGATTAGGCATCACGAAAAACTTTTTCACTGTTAGAACAGTGAGGAAATGGAATAAACTGCCTAAAGAAGTTGTGCAATCTTCATCAATGGAACTCTTAAAGAATAGTTTGGATAAGCATAAGGTCAGAGACGATCTAGGAGTACCTATAATATGGGTAACTATGGATAATTTCCATGATTCTAAGCTTTGCTGGTTGCCACATGAGGCTGAAAAGGAACATTTTCTCCCTCCTACTGCTAGATTTTTCCCACCCTGATGCTATGTGTCAGGATTTTATTTCCTGCTTTCCTTGGAAACATTGGATATTGGCTTCAGCTAAACTTGTGTTTTTTGACTGGGACTTGCCACAGCTCCTACTTGACTTAAATCTGGAGGTCTTGCACCTCTTCTGAGGGTCAGACTGATAACCATATTTGGAGTCAGAAAGGAATGTTACCCCACAGTTAAATTGGATGGGGGTTAGGGGTGGTATTCCCCTCCTCTGTAGAGATCATTCTTTGAATGTCTCGAACATATTTTAACAACTTTTGCAGCAGCCAGACATTGGTCATGATGGTCACCCTTCTTTACCTGTGCCAGGTTAGGAGATTATGTCTTGTGTTATGTCAAAGTTGACTGTAGTTTTCTAAATAAATTAGACAACAGATTTATAAAGAATGATCCTGCCTTATGAATGGGGATGGACTAAATGGCCTTTGGAGGTCCTTTCCAGCCTTACTTTTCTATGATTCTGTGATACTTACACAGTGACTTATGTCAGGGTCAGCTTCACCTGCCTTACTTGGGTCATGCTAGCTCTTAGCAGAGGGGATTTAGCCACCTAGAAAAATCTCACCCTTATCCAGTCACATGCTTAGAAATTTGTTATTCCCTTTCTTCTATACAAGAGACTTGCCTGTCTCATCAAATATTCTGAAATAACACTTATCTTTGACAATAAGTCAGTTATAAAATATAACAAAATGTATATATTATAAAATGTAAAACAGACATATGTTTAATTGTAATGGTGTTAACATTACTCTAGAACTATAGAATACCAACTTTATGCTGGTATGATGGACACAAAAGGTACCGAAGTAGAAAAATGGTCAACTAAAATATAAGCAGGGATACTGGTTTTCTCAAATGAAAAAAAAATCCCCAATTTTTGGTTAAAAAGAAGTAACCCACAATCCATTTTTCCGTGATTAAAATGAAACACCACTTATGCGTGTGTGTGTGTGTGTGTGTGTGTATGCGCATGCGCGTAATGAAACACACTAATATATATATTTGTGGTGTTTCATTTTAATCATGGAAAAATGGATTTGCGGTTCCTTTTTTTAACCAAGAACTGGGGATTGTTTTTTAATATGAGAAAACCAAGATCCCTGAATATAAGATAGATATGTGGAGACGCATTCTAATTAAATGTTTATACCAAGAAGATAGTTTTTTTTCATATATTATGGGTTTCATTCATGTGCTTTCTCATGAGCTAATCAAATAAATGTATGGGTTTATTTTACTAGTCACTTAAAAAAGAGAATTCCTGGATACACTATTGAAAACTTTGGTCATGATTTTTTAATTTTTGCTATATCTTTGGTGTTGTTGGGTTATTTGACTTGACCTAGAGGGAATGGATGGGCCTATTTATGTATTAAAAAGACTGTCTGTAAGATAGACATATGCTGAGATACAGATAGAGATAGAACAGTAAACAAAAGAAAAACTCAGAACAATAATCTGATTTAAACTAAATCTTAAACCTAAGAATGCAGCTGCTACTCAGCTCATCAAGTTACAAATCAACTTTTGCTCATGACCTTCCATTCAGGGTCCACTAACTGAGGGACTGAAGTCACTCCCTATGCCTGGAAACAAACTAAAGACAGACAGTTGCTCTCAGTGCAAAGCTTAAATTTGGTTTTCTTATTTGGCCGTTTATATACATTATCCTTTGGATTCTTAGGGAGCCTATACTATGAGTATAATTTCCTGCCCCCAAATGTATCTCTGTTTAACATTACAGAAGATTTTCCCGATTGAATTATGAGGATATTTACATCATTCCAGACAAAAATTACTAATAAAATATTCTAACAATATAGTCTGTCCCTTAATTTCCCTATTGGGAGATATCGTTCTAAGGTGCCTCTTCTTAAATGCCTCTTCTTTTAAAATGTAAATTCATCATTGTCTGGAAGGACCTGGTTCATTTGCTTCAGATCACATCCATAACGGACTATTTAACAGACCATTAAACTTACCCATGTCAGATGTTAATTCTCAGTGATTACATCTCTCAGTCATTCAGGCTTTGATCCTATCCCAAGTGCAAAACCTACTATTTAAGGGGTAATACCTAAAATCATAATAATTTTATGCAATCCTGGCCCTAATGTAGCATTCAAGAAATACATTCATATCACATCTCAGTTCATAGAGCAATGGTTGTAGGCCTTGCTGAAAGACTGATTAATATATATACTGCTCACACAAAGACTTTACTAAAGCATTGGCCAGAATAAGCCTGATCAGCAAATCCAACTGATGCATGAACTCTTTACATAAGCAACACTTAGAAAGTGGATCAGATGTGTTCTCCTCTCAGGAGATGGTAGATGGCTGCTCAAGATTTCAGTACCAGAATGATCAGATTGATACAGTAACACCCAGGTCAGGATTTGAAACAAGCCCAAGGTACAGGACAGCTCAAGATATTCAAGTCATTGGAGGCATGTAACATGTAATTTGTTTTGATCACTATATAAAAGGAGAATTAGAAAGTAATAGGAACTTTTTATTGGCCTAAGGGTGCCTAAATGGTGTTGTCCCAATACCGTGCCATGGGCATACATGTGTTAACACATTATTCTTCAGATCCCAAGTGTGTTAGTTTCATGCCTTATAATAAACCTGGTAGAGCCTTTGCCACTGAATTGGGGCTGTGGTCATTCTTTAAAACAAGATTGGTGTTAGGATCTTCTGGCGCTCTGACCCAGCTCAATGTCCTGTATTCACAGGCACATGTGTAAACATGGTGCCTGGGAGCAACAAATTTCAGGTACCAACTGCGCTGAAATTTATTCAGTTGAATGAATAGCACATGTAGACATGCCCTTTAAGAACTAGTCAGTCTTTTAAGTCCACAAATACATGAATAGGACGATCATGGTCAGAAATTGAGGTCCTCAGCTGTCTATTATATTCCCTACTTTCTGTTTCCATGTATTTCCAGTATAATTTAAACAGACAACACTAATGAAAAACAGTGGGGGGAAGGGATGGTCCCAGTGCTAAAATGTGAAAGCCTTGCATATGGAGGAAGCTCAGGTTTAATTTTAATGTTCTGCTGCTACTGGTATGCTGTGTGATTTTGATTCTATGGGACTAGCAGAGAGAACATGCTCATTGCAAGTCCCACCAATTAACCTGTAATTGTGTGAAAGTTACTCTAACATTATTGACACAATTGACACAAAATTAACTAAAGTAGAACAATGATGAAGTAAAATAAAAGGAAGTTATACAGGAATACATCCTGGTTAAATATTTATACTAATGAGATAGCTTTTTCTTATATTATGAGTTGCAGAACTGTCTCATGAGTTCTTATGCATAGAGAGTTTACTTACCCTTTTTTTTTCCTAGTGATCACATACAAAAGAGAATTCCTATATAAAATGTGGAAAATTTTGGTCAGGATTTTTAAATTTTTGCTATATCTGTGTTGAAGTTATGTTATTTGACTTGACCTAGAGATAATGGATGGGACTATTTATTCACGTGCCTTAAAAATGACTGTCAGATACTTCCAGAGTTTTTATATTGAATATTAGTAAAATTTAAATAAATGAACAAGGACAGGATTTTCAAGGGCAGCTGATGTACTCAACTGCACTATTCTCATCAAGATTCAGTTCTCTAATGATTTTTTTTATCCTCTAACTGAATAAAAAATAAATATCTAGATACTGGTAATAATATGCATGTTGGGTAAGCCTTTTCAAAGCATAAGAACATCCTGGGAGCCTGCAGATAGAATTTCTAGATTAGTCCAAATGATCATATTTTCTCACATATACATTTTGCCCCAAAAACATGCTTCCACAAAATTAGAGTGTGTATGTCTTAAATGGAGAAGTTGTTTTCTTTTTTGGAAAAGAAGTAAGGTTAGAGACATTGTGTATGCCATGCAGCTGCCAAAATAGTTACTGCTTGTGTCTGGCTCAGGGAGCTAAAGGGGCAGAGTCCTGGATTAATCGTCTCACAGCTGTAGCTATTGACTGAGTACTGTAGATTGTGCCAGAAGCAACAAATGTAGCTGTTCACAATATCTTGAAGAGACATACTATGTGAAAACAACACTTTATTTACAGGAACATATATAAAGAATTAACTACAGTAAAGAACTAAGGGTACTGACAGACATAGGGGGGAAACAAACAAACAAACAAAAAAATTGGTTTAGCAGAAAAGGAATCCCAGCAGATTGACCAGGCTCCCCAGCATCTATATAGCTTGTGCATTTCAGCAGGGCTATTTGGTGCTTTTATCTAATAGCTGATTCAATCAGTTATTACATAAAAGTGTCAAAAAGCCCCAGTAACGTGTTTGAGTTGTATAGACACTAGGGGGAGCCAGGTCAAACTGATGCTGTTCCTCTATCGGGCATGCACTGTGCTCAGCTCAAGAGCATGCCAAACTGAAAGTAAAACACTGGCTTTTTTTTTCTCTTTCTGATGTCTCTAAGCACCCTAATAGTTTTGCTACTATCCTTGCAAGGGTCTGAGGGCTAGCCTTGTGTGACACAGAGGAAAATGTAGCTTTCCAGAAAACAGTCTGGGTGAGGCAGTTGGCACCTAGATGTCCTCCTAGACGGTTTTTAACCTGTGGTCCACCGACTCCTCAGGGTCCATGAATTGTTTAATGGGCCCATGAAAGATGACTATGATGAATAAAAAGGATTTGAATACACACAGTTACAATTTAAAGAGGTCTGCACTTCCAATCAAAATTTCCCAAGGGGTCATCACTTCCTTTCAAAGTTCTTAGGGGTCTGGAAACTGAAAAAGGTTGAAAACCACTAATTTAGACTGTCTCCTGGGATGCCACATTTCCTGAACAGTCTATGTTTATGGGAGGACTTACTCTATGTCATTTCTATCTTCTCCAGGCACAGCTGGGGGAAGGGTGGAGGAAGGAAGCCCCACCCCTCACTTTGCATGCCCCCAGCTACCTCTGTTGGGGTCTTGGATAGGGAGCCAGGCTGGCCTGGGCCCATGTGGCAGGCAGGGTTCCCTTCTCCCCACCATGTGAGCATCTTGACAGTAGCAGCCTTGTGGCTGCCACACCTGGAGTTGGGGCAATTGGTGGGGGGAAGCAGCTCCCCTCATCTTGCAGACCTGACTCAGCCCCCATTAAGAGCCCAACAGGGGTAGCCAGGCCAGGCTGGGTCTGCGCAGCAGGGGGCTCTGTTCCATTCCCCACCTTGTGGCTTCTGAAAATGGTAGCACTGTGGCTGCTGCGCCTGGAACTGGGGCA
>NW_017728948.1:37280087-37281991 GCF_001723895.1 Crocodylus porosus
GGGTAGGAGGAGAAGGGAGCCCTGCCTGCCACACAGGACCAACCCAGCTCCCCCCAGGACTCCAGCAGAGGTAGCTGGAGGGGCGTCAATCAAGGTAAAGGGCACTCACTTCCCCCTCCTCCCTGCTGCATGAGCATCTTAAGAGTGACAGAGAGTGCTGCACCTGGAGCTGGGGTTGGGGGGAGAAATGGAGCCCCTCTGCCTGGTGGGCCAAGCCTGACTCCCCCCAAAGCCCCAACAGTGATATCCAGGCCTGGCCCATGAAGCAGGGGCTCCTTTCACCTCCCCTTTGCCTCAGCTCTGGCTGTGACAGCCTCTGCCACTGTCAAGACACTTGTGTAGAGGACGGGGGAAGGGAACCTCCCCACCATGTGGGCCCAGTTTGGTTCCTCCCAAGGCCCCCTCAGCAGTATGTGTGTGGTGGGGGGGCTCTGCCTCCCTTCCAGCTGCTGCTAGCAGCTATCAGCTGGTGAGGGGGGCAAGGGCTGGGGCGATGGGTTGTCTGGCAGCCTCCTGAGTGGCTGTTGGATCACCCCTGCCTGCTTGCCTGGGTTAGTGTAGGCAGGATTTGAGCTCCCCCCACCCAAAAGGCTTGTTGAATTCAGTAAAGTGCTCTAGTTCATGTCATTTCAAGTAAAACACCTTGAGTTACAAAGCATCCCTTACAAGCTGACTAAACTTCTGTACACACTCATAAACTCTACAAAGTACCATTGTCTTGTGGGATTATACATTCCATTTGCTTATTGAGCTTTTGAGTTATTAAACAATTTCTGAAAGTAGATTTTTATATTCTAAGTCACTTGAAAAATGTGACACACATCCATGTTACATATATACATATCATATGTGTATGTACTATAACAAAAAGTTACCCAAAGCAAATAAAGAATAAAAAACCCCCCAAAAACAATCCCCACACCTGATTGCCATTCTTCTGCCTACCTGTTTGTTTTGTGCATCTCTTTGCCAAAAGTTCTCTTTTATTTGTGGCAATATTTTTAAATATAAATGCATTTTTTTCATTCTTCACAGGCCAAATGAAAGCCAAAATTCACCATTTATAACTCTATGTATAATGCTCTAAAAATGTAGCCTGGTGGTACTGTATGCAGCATCACATTGCAGCTGTTGGAAATGTGAGTGCTGATTTGTTTTTTTACATGATTTTTTCACATGATTCCAAAGACCTGTTTATTAAATTGTTTGGATGTCTGTGAAATTCCTGCCTCTCCCCTCCCTGTCCCCCATCACCATAACAATCTCTTCCCTTCTGCTGCTTTATTTCAAAACCAAATTTAAAAATGAATTTTAAATTGTACAGCAATTGTATTAAAATTCAGTATAAACAAGTGAAAAATATATTCTCTGTTGCCCCATGTAAATTTCTGCTATGAATATATCCTTATCATCCAGTTCACCTTAATGGTTCATTTGCTATCTGCATATAGCTATGTAGCTGATTTGTGTTGTCCCTCAAGGGTGCATATGAGTTTGTGATTTTTTTTGGATACCGCATTGCCTAAAGAAATTTATTCCACTGATTTCAAACTTCTTGTGACACTTAAAAAAATTATATAATAGAAATCAATGTGCTCTGCCAAATGAAATTACTAATTACTTCTTTTCAGCAATTACTCATGTACATATCTATGTAAGTTTTCAGTGTTTAAATTTGTGGTGATTTAGAACTAGTGATTTATACTGATATGTTGTCTGTCATATTCTTTCAATTTTCCTTATCTCAGTACATCTCTCTTATAGAAGTACAGAGTAAACCCAACATTCAGCCACACTGTATATATTCACAAGGACTTTGCCTAGTAGGTACATAACATCTTAAGATTTACTGGAATCAATGGATGATATAGAGACATATTTTTACACTATTCCTGTTATTTTTT
>NW_017728948.1:37282091-37303444 GCF_001723895.1 Crocodylus porosus
AAAACAATCCCCACACCTGATTGCCATTCTTCTGCCTACCTGTTTGTTTTGTGCATCTCTTTGCCAAAAGTTCTCTTTTATTTGTGGCAATATTTTTAAATATAAATGCATTTTTTTCATTCTTCACAGGCCAAATGAAAGCCAAAATTCACCATTTATAACTCTATGTATAATGCTCTAAAAATGTAGCCTGGTGGTACTGTATGCAGCATCACATTGCAGCTGTTGGAAATGTGAGTGCTGATTTGTTTTTTTACATGATTTTTTCACATGATTCCAAAGACCTGTTTATTAAATTGTTTGGATGTCTGTGAAATTCCTGCCTCTCCCCTCCCTGTCCCCCATCACCATAACAATCTCTTCCCTTCTGCTGCTTTATTTCAAAACCAAATTTAAAAATGAATTTTAAATTGTACAGCAATTGTATTAAAATTCAGTATAAACAAGTGAAAAATATATTCTCTGTTGCCCCATGTAAATTTCTGCTATGAATATATCCTTATCATCCAGTTCACCTTAATGGTTCATTTGCTATCTGCATATAGCTATGTAGCTGATTTGTGTTGTCCCTCAAGGGTGCATATGAGTTTGTGATTTTTTTTGGATACCGCATTGCCTAAAGAAATTTATTCCACTGATTTCAAACTTCTTGTGACACTTAAAAAAATTATATAATAGAAATCAATGTGCTCTGCCAAATGAAATTACTAATTACTTCTTTTCAGCAATTACTCATGTACATATCTATGTAAGTTTTCAGTGTTTAAATTTGTGGTGATTTAGAACTAGTGATTTATACTGATATGTTGTCTGTCATATTCTTTCAATTTTCCTTATCTCAGTACATCTCTCTTATAGAAGTACAGAGTAAACCCAACATTCAGCCACACTGTATATATTCACAAGGACTTTGCCTAGTAGGTACATAACATCTTAAGATTTACTGGAATCAATGGATGATATAGAGACATATTTTTACACTATTCCTGTTATTTTTTGAACCAGTTTCTCACTACACACAATAAACAAATTTCAAACAGAGCTAAGACCTTATAATTTGTTTATTTTATTTTACTACAGCAACTTATTATGAACTTTATAATTAGTAATCAACATTTAATGGCTTCTTGTCTATTATCTAGAAAGTACAACTAAAATTTTTTCCCATATTACTTGAGGTTAATATGTTCTTTCATATAAACAAAGAGTTTATAGATATATATTTTAGTATTCTTTCCATAAACAGGGAAAATATTATGAAAATGGAATGGTTAAGACTGTTGATTGCTTCACTGTATTAAAACTAGCTTGTTGGCATTAATCAGAAAGCACTATATGATCCATTAGCTGTGAAAGGCTTTAAATAATTGATTTGCAGCATGGGGGATTAACATGGAATCTCATTAACTAAGAAAGTTTGCT
Organism: Crocodylus porosus; assembly: GCF_001723895.1. Taxonomy (NCBI): domain Eukaryota; kingdom Metazoa; phylum Chordata; order Crocodylia; family Crocodylidae; genus Crocodylus; species Crocodylus porosus. The sequence continues at coordinate 37,283,514 of NW_017728948.1, forward strand.
ATAGTTTTCATTTAAGTAGAACTTCTGCTTTGGAAACTGCTCAATAGGGGAAAAAAATCTAAAGCTGTCTCAGCAGAAACTCATTACTGGTGATATTATGAACTGTCGTCATATTATATATTCATAATACATATTTTTTAATTGAACATGAGTCTGACATGATAACAAGCCCATGTTGTATCTTGGTCTGTATTGTCTGACAAAATGCATTGTCCAATGGTTCACTGGTTCAGTAGTCTTTGGCTATAAATTATAGAAGTTTTATTCCTGTCTTATTGAAGATATAATATAAATTTAATGTTCTTTTGAAATCAGTGTTAAAATCGTTTTTATATTTGACCTTAACAATAGACACATAAACATGAATGCTTACACTAGATGTTATTTCAATCAGATTATTTTGCATTCTAGTCCATTTAGCACTTTGTAGGATGCTTATGAATTTTTGAGCATCTGGGACGAGTGTACTTTAACAACGCTGTTGTCCTCTGTGCCCAGAATTTTCTCTTCTGACATCAGGGTTGTCCTTCTAACACACAATAGCAATGCAGGTTATAAAGGACCTTGTAAGCTGTATTTCCAGTTAAAGGGAAACCAGTGACATATAGCTTAAATATATGAGAAGCATATTAATTGTATCACTGCCCCTCCCCCCATCTTGAAACAGAGGTGATCAAACATGCAAGGCTATTCCTCTTTACAAATGTCTTGGCATACACTAATGCCCACTTTAAATGCCAGCCCTCTGCTCCCATTCATGACCCTGGAGGGTTTAAATATTGCATGTGCTACTTTTTTGGGTGGTGCAAACAGTAATTTAAAAGCTGGGGAGCTGATAGCTAGAGTGGGAGAGGGGGTCCTTGACCCCACATTTCCCTGCCTCTGCACCCTGTATGCAGCCCTTCTAGGCTGAACACAATGCAATTTAAAATCTATGGTGTCTGCCTATTGAAAGCCTGCCCCCATCCTAGGCAGGGGAGCGGATAGGGTATCAAGTAATAGGCTCTCCTAAGGGCAGGGGTGGCCTTAGGAAGCAGCCTTCTAGTGCTCCCTGGATGGAGAGCTCATCTATATAACTCTTCAGCCAGGGAGTGGGAATGCATGGATACTGGTAAGATAATTTCTTACTAGTAGAAGGGAACCTAGGTCCATGGGCTAGGTCATGCAGAAAGGCATAAGTTTTCATAAGCTATAGTCCACTGTGTCAAATGCAATGAATGGACTTGCAGAGAGAAGGGAACTAAATAGAAAGAAATAAAGTAATACTGGATATATCTTTTTTGCAGAGAACAAAAAGGTATGTACAAAATAATATTTTACTTCATTCTTTTCTATTTATTAGCTCTACTTTATGCAAGTCCATTCATATTATCTGACAATGTAGGCTGCCACTTACAAAAACAAATGCCTTTCTAAACCAGTTAATCTTTAAGGTGCCACCCTCTCCTGCCTTCTGCCTAACGTGATTAACTACCTTTCTCTACTCATAGAAACAGAGGTAATACTAATCTTGTATCTTCTCTCTACTATTTGTTAACTCATACTTCTTCATTATAAGAGGAATCTCATAATTAGGGACCTACCTAATTCATGGGGCTGCAAGCTAGGGCACCAATTTCATAGGCAGAGCACAGCACTCCTTGCCCCTGCACCTGTGATTTGCCAGAGGACCCCAGTTTTATCTATAATTATCCATTATGAGTAGGGACATACCAAATATGTGATTTTGCATATTTCACAAATTCTGCAAAATCCAGTGCTGCATGTGACATATATGCAATGCCTGTGAAATCCACAAGATCCCCAGGTGGGGGAGCGGGAGTTTACAGAAAAGAAAAAGCTAGCTCCTCAGAGGGAGCCAGAGTCCTTCGTATACAGCAACAGCGCAGTGGGATGGGGATGTGGGGGCTGCCTGCTTCAAGGGCTCAAAAAAGGGTGGCAAGATGTTGCCACCGCCACCCCTACCACTTGACAATGATTGGCTACAGGAGCTGCCTGTTATGTGGCCCCACCCCTCACAGGACCACATGACATGCAGCCCTCAGCCAATAAGTAGCAAGGGGCAGGGATGGTAGCCATCTTGTCCACAGCCCTTGGAACAGGCAGCGCTGCTTCCCTGCCCTGCTAGGCTGTTGCTATACATTAGGGACTACCTGCTTCCTCAGAGAAGCCAGCATTTCCTTTTCCATAAGTTCCCCTTGCCCCTCCCCACCACCATGGCTTTTGTGGACTTCATAGGCTTTGCCCAGATTTCACAGGCAGTGCTGGATTTTTCAGAATCCATGAAATCCACAAAATCACAGATTTAGTAGGTTCCTACTCATAATGGATAAAAATAGATAAAACTGTTCACTGTGGAGCATAGGTGGCAGAAGGCTGGGGGTAATAGGGCTTAGGCCCCCCAAACTTTTCACAGCTGCCAGCAACAGCAAGAGCACCACAGCACCACTGTCCCACAGTGCCCAGTGCTGCTAGGTGTGCAACTGCTCCTCTGCCATCATGTACAGTATAGTATGTGCTGGCCCTACAATGACCCTGTAGGAGTGAGGAGTGGGGGTCAAGTGGGGTTCAGCTCCCCAAAATAATATATTTTCCCACCACTTATGATGTGGAGGTGCTTACCAGACACTAAGAACTCAACATTTGGTATATGTCCCAAAGTATATGTATATTTATATATTTTTAACCTTATCTAATGTAACTCTGTGTTTTCTTATCCATAGAAAAGTTTCCTTTTCTTTCCCCCCCCTTTGTTTTGTTACATATTGTTATTACACTATTAGATTTAGATGCCTCTGCTCTCTACAGAAGCAATGTATTCAGTACCTTTTTCCTGATCAGGAATCCCAATACTATAATATTATTGTATTTGTTGTCAGTTGTCCTAAATTCAAATGAATGTTCTTCTCCACTCAGAAATTGTATTTCATAATGTAATATAGATATATTTCTGGTTTCCCATGTTTATATTTTCATCTGTTCTTTTTGTATGGTTTTTGCTTGCTTGTTCCTTTTTTTTTTCCTTTGTTGTTTATGCATTTTTAAACATTTTATTCTGACACCTTTTATTCAAGAGTATACCTTTGGGAACTTGAGCTGTCCCTCTTCCACTTTAGTTCTCAAACCGACCTATCCTTACTTCCAGTAGGAGAATCTCTCCAGATAGCCAGTATATGTAACAGCAGGGGCAGATTCAGAGGGGGCAGTAATGTGGATGCACCTCCCTTATGGTTGATGCCACTACAAGGACAGTTTCAGGGGAGCTTTTTTTAGGCCCCTGAACAGAGTAAGAATGTGTAAGAATTCCACACCCTCCATCGTCAGTAGCACCCTGCTTCCCTCCCCTTTCTTGTGTCCTCCACTCTGGCAGCCCTGAGGGCAGGAGGAGGCTCAACAGCCACTCCTGCTCACTACAGCTGGGTTTTGTGGAGAGCTACACTTAGCTGAGAACAGCAACAGTGGTGTGGAGGTTCTGATCCCCTGCCCAGTCCCCTCTACCAGTTTGAGAGTATACTCAAGGGAAGAGAATCCATCTGCTGCTGCCATGACTGCTGCTATCTCTGAGCCTGGATCTAAGCCCAGCTGAAACTGGGAAGGAGCAGCCTCCCCCCTGCACTGGGTCAGCTGGGGAGAGCAGACACAGCAGCAGTACCAAGCAGGGGAGCAGAGGGGATGATGCACCACTAAGCGCAGAAAAGAAGAGATGGGAGAGGAAATATTTGTACGTGTGGGACCTAAAAAACTCCCTGGCAGCTGCTCTTTCAGGGAGGTTTCACCTGCCCTGGTTATAAAGGGGGAGGAATGCTGGGAGTGGGGGTGCAACCATCCTGCAGTGCTAGTCACCACTCACACACCCCGCTTTATGAAACTATGGATGCATCCATGACTAATAATTAGCATAGTCTGACACAAATGCTCTTCAGGACTTGTTCATTTCCTCCAGCTTCTTGTGTAAATAACCAGGCCATTGACCCTTGTACATTTTTGTGTCATTCTTGTTAAAGAGCACAGTCTTAAATTTATGTAGGCTAAAATATAGTGTGTGTGTGGGAGGGGAGTCTATAGGGTTTTTGGTATCTAATAAGTGACAAGTGATTTCCTTTAACCATGAAATAGGACCCTAAAGTTTTCACTGCTTCTCTTGTCATTTAGTCAATCAACTGACATATTCACTACTCTTCCCAACAAAAGCTCAGGAAAGAAAATAACTTAAAAATAGGTGAGTGACAAGAAGATTGAAAAAGTTTAAAAAAGAATTAGACTATCAAGATAAAACATAAACCCTTTAAACAATATTTCATCCTACTTTTGTTTGGTGAATACTTGCCCAAGCAGTAAGTTCTTAAAATGCTTATGAAATATGTCTAGTCTTGGGTTCTGGTGAGACTCAAGAGTTCCAGAGCTGAGGATCAATTGCAGAGAGTATGTTTTCATCAAGCAGAGTTGGTGTACTAGTGGTACTTGCAGCAGTTTGCTCTCATCTAAACTTACTGACTGTCATGAGATGTAAGGGAGAAGGTAGTCCATTAGGTATGTAGGGCCCACACTGGTCAGAACCTTATAGGTCAAAACTGTTGCCTTGAATTGCACCAAGAAAGCTACATTAAATTAGAATCGTGCTAGAAAAAGTTATAGTCCTCAAGTTAAAGATTTTCCTTAATAAATATTCCTAAGAAACATTTCTCAAGTTAGCTGAGAATGCTGTTCCTAAATATAGGTTTGGTATGTCTCTTACACCTTACTGCAGGAGAGGTGCTGCAACTTACACTGAAAGTTCTAGAAAAGTAATAGAAATTTTTTATATTAACTTAACTATTGAGTTGAGTGGACAATGGTGACATGTAGGGGGTGCACACAAGTGCACGTACACCCCCTGATATTGGAGATGCACACCTTGAAAAAAGAAGCCACCAACACTGCTGGCAGTGCCTGCAGGTGGTTGCTGCTCACCACCCCCACCCGCACGCAGTCCCCAATCACCGTCGCAGCTGCCAACACTGCTGGAGGTGTCCGCCGATGGTCACTGACCTCTGGTTGGCACTCACTCCCTTCCCTCCCTCCCGCCAACAGCATTGTGGCTGCTTGTGGGAGGTTACCGCTTGCCACCACCATGCTCCTGCCACCAAAAGCACCACTGCCACCTGCAGGAATTTGCCATGCCCCCCCCAGCCTCTCGGGGCATGCAGCATTCATGCTACTGGATATTTTACACATGTTAGAAGTATTTTAATTTCCATGTCATCAATTTACATTCTACCCCAACAAAATAACTACTAATTTTTTAGTATCTTATGGGAGAGTATCTAAGTCTAAAATTATTCCTCTAAATCCATTGTCTTCCTGAATAAATTTCAAAATAACAATAATAAAAAATCAGTGTTTCAAAGCACATTAGTTGTCATAGCAAAGACAGCAATAGTTGAAAATGTCCACAAACAATGAAATAAACTCCCTATTCAGTAAGCTGTCCCTTTACAATACAAGTTAGGATAAAGTGTTGAGGATCCTAACTACTGTTACATACAATATGCAATAGTTTCATAGTTGGCAAGGTTGGAAGGGACCTGAGTAGATCATCAAGTCCGACCCCCTGCCATGGGCAGGAAAGAATGCTGGGGTCAAACGACCCTGGCAAGGTGTCTATCCAGCCTCCTTTTAAAGACCCCCAGGGTAGGAGCAAGCACCACTTCACTTGAAAGTTGGTTCCAGATCCTAGCTGCCCTAACTATGAAGTAACACCTCCTGATATCCAGTCTGAATCTACTCTTAGTCAGCTTATGGCCGTTATTCCTTGTTACTCCCAGTAGTGCTCGGAGGAATGGGTACTCTCCCATTGCCTGCTGGTCTCCCTTGGCCAGTTTATAGATACCCACCAGATCCCCTCTCAGCCTTCTCTTGTGGAAGCTGAACATGTTCAGGTCTCGTAGGCTCTCCTCATAGGGTCTACTCTGTTGCCCCGAATCATGCGAGTGGCCCTCCTCTGCACCCTCTCCATGTTGTCCACATCCCTCCTGAAGTGCGGCACCCAGAACTGGACACAGTACTCCAACTGCAGCCTGACCAACGTCACGTAGAGAGGGAGGATCACCTCCTTGGACCTGCTTATGATGCATCTGTGGATGCATGACAAGGTGCAGTTAGCCTTCCTGACTGCATCCCCACATTGGCGGCCCATGTTCCATCTTGGAGTCTATAATGAATCCAAGATCCTTTCCTGCCTCTGTGCTAATGAGAAGGTAGTTCCCCAGTCTGTAGGTATGTTGCTGGGTCTTTCTCCCTAGGTGCAGTACCCTGCACTTGTCAGTATTGAATCCCATCTTATTCTCATTCACCCATCCCTGCAAACTGTCCAGATCCAATTGCAGCCTGTCCTTCCTAGCATGCCCACTTCTCCCCAGATCTTAGTGTCATCTGTGAATTTGAACAAGGTCCTTTTCACCCCCTTGTCCAAGTCGCTGATGAAGATGTTGAACAGTGTGGGCCCAAGGACTGAGCCCTAGGGGCCCCACTGCCCACATCCATTCAGGTCGGAAATGACCCATCCACCACTACTCTCTGGGTACAGCCTTCCAACCATTGGTGACCCATCTGACTGTATAGGCATGGACACCACAATCTCATATTTTTTTTAATGAGAATGAGGTGAGAGACAGTGTCAAAGGCCTTCCTAAAGTCCAGAAAGACTATATCCACTGTGACACCTGCATCCAAGGATTTTGTGACCTGGTCATAGAAAGCCACCAGGTTGGTCTGACAAGACCTGCCTCTAATGAACCCATGTTGGTTGCCCCTAAGCATGCCCCTGCTTGCCCCTTGCAGATGTGCACCTGGATAATTTTCTCCAAGAGCTTCCCCAGGATCAAGGTACAACTGACAGGCCTATAATTTCCTGGGTCCTCCTTCCTCCCTTTTTCAACAATGGGGACCACATTGGCCCTTTTCTAGTCATCAGGCACCTCACCAGAGCACCACAAGTGCTCGTAAAACTGTGCCAGGGATCCCACAATGACCTCTGCTAATTCCCCCAGCACTCTGGGGTGGAGCTCAAAAGGACCTGCTGATTTGAACATGTCCATTCTCACCAAAGTTTCCCTCAAAAGGTTTTCTCTGACCCTGGGCCTGGCTGAGTCTCCCCTGTGACCATTGGGGATCCTGGTGGGGGAGATTTTTCTGGTCCCTGCTCAGAAAAATGGAGGCAAAGAAATTGTTAAATAAGTTAGCTTTGTTGTCTGGTGAGATCACCAGATTTCCTAGCGTGTCCTGCAGAGGCCTCACATTACCGGAACCTTCTTTTTACCCCCTATGTATTTAAAAAAGGATTTCTTGTTACCCTTGATCCAAGTTGCTATTTCCATCTCCACCTTGGCCTTCCTAATAGCCCCCCTACAATCTCGAGCAACAGCAGTATAGTCCTCTCTGGTGATGGTCCCTCCCTGCCATTGGGTGTACACCTCCTTTTTAGCTTTGAGATGTTCCTGGATGCTTTTGGGTAGCCATGGGGGCTTTTGAGCACTCTTGCCTCCTTTGATCCATGTTGGGATTGCCACCCTTTGGGCTTGGAGGATTGTCTCCTTCAGGAACGACCACTCTTCTTGGACTCCCAACTCTCCACCCCTCTGGGATCTCAGTGCCTTCCTGACTAGTCTCCTTAGCTCAATGAAATCCACCTTCCTGAAGTCCAGGGCTACTGTCTTCCTGCAGGCCTTTGCCACCCTGCGCTGGATGGTGAATTCCAATAGACGATGGTCACTATCGCCCAGGTGATTGAGCACCCGCAGTCCCCTCTCCAGGTCATCGCTTGTGGCCAGGACCACATCTAACAAAGTATTTCCACTGGTGGGACTGTGAGTGATCAGACCTGGCCAACTGCTCTTCTCAGCAGATGTCTGGATAGTTTAGGTCATCCATGTCCCTTGACTTGACTGCCTCTGCAAGCTGACCTGAGAATTCCTGGTCTAGCTCATATTTAATATAGACTGTGAATAATTAGATTTTAGTTTCCAGGGGCATTAATCTGGTATCTTTCATAAGCACTGAATTCATTCTGATCTTTCAAAGAAAAAGGGAGAGGAAATAAGAAATTCACATTTAAATTAAAAATATTTTAAGTTACTAAATAATGTAATTAATATCCCATGGCATACATATAGCACTTAATCCTCAGTTATGCCCCACCATGTCTCTGTGAGTTGCAGCAAAATCCTCTATAATAATATAGTCCAAATGAGCAGACAGTCATACACCATATCTGAAGCTGCACAAACAGATTTTAATATGGCTACATATCTAGAGGTTAAAAAAGTAGAACCTATTTGTATTCTGAAACCACACCACAATGTATAAACTTAATAAGTGGCCCCATCCTCCCTCCGTTTTGAAAGACTTCACTAGTTTGATTAATATTCTCTTTACCTACAATAGGGAAGTTAGTTGAAGCAGAAGTCTTTCATAGCATTAAAAAAAATATCTGACAGATACCTTCAGTATCTGTTATAAAATGCATTAAAATCAACCCAAAGCCTGTTCAAGTTAATGGCAAAACTCCTTTTATTTTCAGTGATAATACCCTCTGCGTGTAACATCATTATAGCATTATGTCCTTCATTTTTACTAAAAGTTTTTATAGTAGCAGGAAAGCCTAATTGATTTCATTTTGTGTATAATAAAGAATGCACAATACACACGTGCATTGTAAGGTTCACTTTATGATTTATCCCTTATATGTTTTTAAATTCATGCTTGTACCTTAATATTATTATTTTTGAAACTGTAGCACAGTTTGTGGTGTATTCCTATGCTCTTACAATTTTGTATATGTAACAAGTCCTGGCACTGGAGAAAGAAGTTCTCCTGCCTGGCTTGCCACCTGAGTCCTACCTCATACCCCCCACCTATAGCTTCCCAAGGGTTAGCCCACACTATTCTGTTTCCTGCCATACCTTGATGTTATAATTAATAGGGAGACTGCTCCTAGGAGTTAGGAGTGGGTTTTGGGGTGATGCCTCCTTCGGCCCTGGCCCACATTAATCTAGGTGGGGCCCATCATGCCAGAATGCCAGGCCTATGAATCATAGCTTTCCCCTTGGGCTATGGGTCTCTTGGCTTCCTGGTCTTGTCCTTCATGGTCTCTGGGCTTATGCCCTCTCAGTTTTTGCTGCCAGGTATTTGTTCCTCTGGTGTGCAACAGTCCTTCTCAAGTATTTGGGTTTCTGCTGTCATGTAGCCCACCAGGCTTCAGGCCATGAGGTGCTCTATTTTGGGTGCCCCTGCAGCACCCAGTGGCATTCAATCCTCCCCTTTAAACCATAGCCAGTTCTGTGATCTAAATATAAATCAAAAGCATAAGCATCCACCCACAAAGCATAAAGCTCACAAAATACAAGGTTCCTGTTGGGGTTGGTCTCACCCCACCCCAGAGACCAGCAATACAAAGGTTTGGGACACTTATCTCATGTTGCTCATAGTGTAGGGTCTCTTCTATACTTCTGTAAAGCAAAGTCCTTTCTCTCCAGCTAATGTGGACTGGCTCCTTCGTGGAACTTTTCAGCTACTATGGCCAGACTGCCCCTTCTGAGCCAAGCCCTGGGCTTACGAGCCTCTCCCTGGGACACACAAACTCCTATTTTTATCCCAGGCTTGTCAATAGCTTCCTGCACCTGGGACAGACAGCCGTTTTATTTAAGGTCCCTTTTTGTCATTAAGTCTGTTCGAGAGGTGAGGCTGGCCAGCAATCCCTAGGATCCTTTTCCTTGTCAGTAATGGGCAAGGGATCCATTATAGAATAATATTATGGTTGCAGGCTTGTCATTCTGATATGCTTCTTTGCCATTCTGTGCCTGGCAAAGTACAATACTACTACTTTCTCACTAAGTACCCTGTGGGCACATCTACATATGCATTAATGTCCTGTGGTTACTAAGCATCAATTTAGTACCTGTAACAACAGATACTAACTAAATGCACAGTAACTGGTACTACTGTGCAGTAGCATCAGCACACATCTAAGTGATGCTTATATATAGTAGACTAATTCTACTGAACATTAGTGCAATAGCATTTGCCATGTATGTAGGGTTTTGCCATGGTGTGCTAATGAACAGTAGAATTAGTCTACTGAGCATTTAGCATCTTGCATAGACACACACTGTGATTACACAGTGAGGAAAAATAAAGCCACAAACAGCAAGCCACGTCTGTGAATTGGATCTTGCTTCTTCGACATCAGAAAAATCAGTAATTTTAAAGCAATTCCTGTTGATTAACCAAATAATCAGTCATGGCTTTTTTCTGATTGCAGGCTATCATGATATCTTTGTTGGGGACTTTGATAACTACCTCATCATTTGAGAATACAAAGAATACGATTGATGTAGGAGACACCTCACAACGTTATTCCACTTCAGTCAACAACCATTTTTTTCCAGGCTCCTAAGGAGACAAACTTTTACACTCTGCTGAGCTCAGCTACATGACCTCTGAAGAAGACTACCCTTTATCCTATAAAAGTTTCCTCATAGCCAGGATTGCCTTAGGCAAATGAAGTTTCCCATATCAAAAGTGACTACTAGCCAAGGATTATGCTGAAACTGTAGAAAGTTAGGCTGGGGCAATTACCTTACACTTATGAGATATTATATAGCCTGGATTCCACACAATATCCCATTTCCCAACAATTAAGGACCAAACATTCTTCACCCATGTCCACTGATGTGACCCAAACTTGGAGGTTTATTATTGAGAGTGCTCTAGGCTTTTATTCATCATGTCCTTTCAGGTATGCCAAAGACTTAAGATAAATTACAGGGAGAGAGGGTGTAACAGGGGGCCTGCTCGGTGCCGCTTTCCCTGTGGCCCACCCAACTGTTCCTGGGCTAACCACCCATGTTCTTTCCCACCATGCCTTGATGTTAATTAATTAGTTAAAGACATAATTAAGTGGGGGAGCTGCCCATTTCTGCCCCAATGCCAGGGGGCACTATCTGCGGCTCCTTTCCTCCCCTACACCACTGGCCAAGTCTCGCAGATGGCATCTCAATGTTCTCACTATCATTGGCCCCCACACTGGGCCCCAGAAACCTCCTGATTGAACCTCAACCTGGAATCCTTTCATCAGGAGGTCTCATCCGCCTTCATATTGGGCAGCATAGCTCCCTGACCCGCTTCCTCTTCCAGGTGTGGCCCCCCAACCAGGACCTTTGGCTTTCTAGCCCTGGTCCACCTCCAGGCCAGTTGGAACCCCAGGCCCTCAGCTCTTGGGTGTTCCTCATGGTGGGCCCCTGGCCCTTTGACCCTTCCGGTCCTGGCCCAGCATGGGCCAGTCAGGGGAAGTTCAGACAGGCATTGAGTCTATGACCCTTTCCATATTCCGAGGGTCCACTCTCTGGGCCCTCCAAAACAAGGGGTAACCCACCTGGTTGTGGGGCCTAGGGGGTTAAGGCACCCCAACCCACCTTTCACTAGGGTGGTAACTGGCTTGGCATTCCCTGGGGGCTCCTGCACCACTGGGAGCCCCATCAAGCAACCCACTCTCAGCAGAGTGCAGTTTTAGGTTGTACCCAGAACCAGGAGCTTCCTATCTATCCCCTACAGCTCCTCTCTTACCTCCAGATGATATCAGCAGTCCTCCGGCAAGGTACTGTTGTTGCCTGGCCCCAACAGCAGAACTGCCTTGTTTGTATGGGCATCCCTGAATCTAAAATGGCTGTTTTCATTAGGCACCTGGCGGCTGTCAGTTCCAGGGCCTTAAAGTGGCAGGCACACACAGTGCCCTGCCACAGAGGGATACATTTAGAGTGGCCTTATGGATATCTTTCTGGGTTTGGGACACAGGTGGGTGATGGTTGGGTGGACATATGTTTAGGTCAACAATGCATCAGGCAGAAGAAGATATCAGGATATTAATGGCTGTAAAGACAGAAAAATGTTGCAGCAAGGCGGATGTCTACTGTTGTCTAAAGTTCTCCTTTGACACTGGCCCAGATCTTCTCCTTGTCAAGACTGTGTGGAAGCACACCAGCTTCCTCATATTATGCTAAACAATGTACAGGATTCCACCACCAGAAACAACACACTTTGTTGCCACTGATATGACTTAAATTTTTTAAAAGATATTAATCTGTCCAGACATCCTACAGCCTAGAAGACTCAAGAAGCTGGTAGGTGTCATAGGCCAAACCCTGGCAAAAATATTCAAAAACTTATGGTGCTCAAGTGAAGTACCTGAAGACTAGAAGAAGCCCAATGTGGTACCCATTTTCAAGAAGGGATAGAAAGTAGATCCAGGGAATTACAGGCCAATCAGCTTGACATCAATCCTCGGTAAGATTCTGGAGAAAATTGTCAAGGAGACCCTTCTGGATAAGCTGGCTGAGGACAACATTCTGAGGGATAGCCAGCATGGGTTTGTCACGGGTAGGTCTTACCTGACCAATCTCGTTCTATGACCAAGTGACATATCACCTGGGTAAGGGAGAAGAGATTGATGTTATATAGCTGGACTGTAAAAAAGCCTTTGGTTTGGTGTCCCATGACCTCGTCATGGAAAAAATGACAAACTGTGGACTCAGCTACACCACAGTCTTATGGCTGGGAAATTAGATCTGCGGTTGGACCCAGAAAATAGTGGTCAATGGTACTGAATCATTATGGCACTCTGTGATCAGTGTCATTCCCTAAGACTCTGTCCTTGGACCGGTTCTCTTTAACATCTTTATCAATGATGTGGACATTGGTGTCAGAAGCACACTGGCTAAGTTTGCCGATGATATTAAACTTTGGGGCATAGAGTGAACACCTGAGGACAGGCTAGTGATCCAGGCTGACTTGGATAAGCTTAGTAAGTGGTTGGATACAAACCTGATGATGTTCAATACTGACAAATGTAAGGTACTCCACCTTGGCGAAAAACAAAAATTAAACGAAGCATACTTATAGGCTCAGCAGTGCTACGCTTGCTAACACCACCGCTGAAAGAGACTTAGGGGTCATGATTGACCACAAGATGAATATGAACCGCCAATGTGATGTTGCATCTGGTAAAGCAAACAAAACCCTAGCTTGCATCCATATGTGCTTCTCAAGTAAATCTCAGGATGTCATCCTCCTGCTGTACTCAGCCTTGGTGAGGCCACAGATGGAGTACTACATACAATTCTGGGCTCCACAGTTCAAGAAAGATGTTGAGAAGCTTGAGAGAGTCCAGAGGAGAGCAGCGTGCATGATCAGAGGGCAAGAGAATAGGCCTTATGAAGAGAGGCTGAGAGCCATGGGACTCTTCAGCCTGGTAAAGTGCAGGCTTGGGGGGGACCTGATGCCTACTTATAAGTACATAAAGGCTATATATCAGGACCAGGACAATGACTGTTCACTAGACCGCTCCAAGGAAAAATGAGGACCAATGGTCATAAACTCCTCCAAGACCATTTAAAGCTGGACGTAAGAAAATTTTTCTTTACTGTCCAAGCCCCCAAGACCTGGAATAGACTCCCTCCAGAAGTGGTGCAGGCACCTACTCTGGACTCATTCAAGAAATGCTTGGATGCTTATCTTGCTGGGATCTTATGTCCCTAGCTGAATTCCTGAGGTGAGCCAATGGGGCTTGGCATCTGGAGATATATGGAAGATGAAGTCCTGGGAAAGATGGCTTCGGGCACCACAAGAGAAGAGAGGAGCTGCTGGGGACTCCCATGAGGAAGGATACAGAGGAGGGATCTGCAAGACAAGGCCAGCATTGTCTGAGGGACTCTGGAGCCCGGGACTGGCAAACCATGCTCACTACTTACCAGGAGCTTACAGGATTGGCAGTGAGTCTGAGGAAAACTGAATCACCATGCTAGGAGAAGCCATGGTTCCATACAGGGATGTGGTGAGGCAACGCTGAAGCAAAGGGGGTCACAAGCCTAGACCTCAGAAGAGTCACTGCCCATCTCTCCATAACTCAAGGGGAGATGGGACTTAGGTCCGAGATCCACGACCCTGACAGCGGGGAGATTCCCGGAACTGTGCTGGCACAGAGCGTGGCAAAAGAGACTGGGTGGCACCCATAATGAGCCGCTAATGGGTTAATTAATGGCAGGGAGCCAAGACTTGGACAAAGAAAGAAATCTTTTTGTCTTTTTTTTCCTTTTCTATATTATTTGGAGTGGGAAAGGACTGTGACCTCAGGGGGTTACAGCGAGTAACCCATATAAGAAGAGACAGGCAGGGACACCCTACATAGGGCCGCTGGCATAAAGCTGAAGTCCCACCGGTACTGATTATGCTGTGCAACCATAAGCCAGAAAAATGTCTGCAGGCACTTACCAGAGAAATTAAGCTGCTGGGGATTGTCTTTGGAGCACTGGGGTGATCCCAGGAATAGCCTGAACTGCTGCCTCCCATCCGGCATCCAGTCCTCTGTAAAAGAAACAATAAAAGCACATAAATCATGAGATAGAATCAAGCGTTGTCCTTCCATGGGCATTGTTTTTGTTAATAAAATCAAAGTCATGGCAGACAAGAACCAGGGGAAGAGATGGTACCCCACAGACACGCTAACAGGCATTTTATATATATATATATATATATATCACAAATTGATTTTGTTCCATCTGTCAGCCCAGTTTAGAAATTTTACGTTTGGCCCTTTCAGCTGCCCAGGAGGTAAGACTTCAGACTGTCTATTAAGCAGATGATTAATTAATTACTTATGTATTTATTTACAGAACAAGGATGGGACCTAGATTACTAAAATCACAGCTACCTTAAAAGTACCCTGATCAAGCAACAATTCCTTTTGCCCAGTCTGTCCTCAGTTGACTGCAGATTGTGGTGTGCCTTTTTCTGAAGATGCTGCTTCACCTCAGAAATGCAAATGCATCTGAATTCCCCCAGTCTGTGTTGCTAATTTATAACGCTTTTGCACATATGCAAACCTAACTTTCAGCATTGCTACCTGTCCCCAGAAAAACCACTACTTTTACAAAACAATGCTAGAGGAACTACAAATGTCTTAAATTCCTTAAATAAATAAATACTTTTTTGTAAGCTCAGACACACAGCTTCAAAAATAGCATGAGTTAGAGTAAGACTTGGGGTTACACATCTTTAATTTTATGATCATTTCTGGATATTTGAAACCCAAAAGGTAATAATTCATACAAATGGCTCATCAGCTGGGTGGTAAAATTTTAGTTTTTACTAATCAGAAATTTGGGACTAACAACCAAGGGAAAGCAAAGTTTAAAGAAATGTAGTTATGCTCAATTTCTTGCTTATTACAAAAACAGTTTAAATTTTTTAAAAACAGAGTTAAAAAAGAATCATATGCTGATTAATGGATTAATAGAACTTAGGCTGGCAACAAAAATTTAAGAGAACAAAAAGTCCTCCTTCAGGCATATAGGGAGCAAAAAGAAGGTGCAGGGTAACACAGGTCCTCTAAAAGACAAACAAGGGCACTTAGTGACAGATAGGGGGGACAAAGCTGAGCTCTTCAGTGAGTTTTTTGCCTCTGTATTACTGAACTCAGACCAGGACAAATCTCTCAACTGGATTATAGACAGGAATAAAGGGGGAAGTAGCCCACCAACTGTTAGCATCAACTTAGTGAAGAGACACTTGGAGGGGCTGGATGTGTTCAAATCAGCCGCCTTGGCTGAACTTCATCCAAGGATGCTGAAGGAATTGGTTGGTGTCATAGAAGAGCCATTAGCATGGCTGTTTGACCACTCTTGGTGATCAGGTCAGGTCCCAGAGGACAAAAAAAGAGTCAAAGTGGTCCCTATTTTCAAGAGCAGGAGGAAAAAGGATCCGGGTAACTATAGACAAGTTAGTCTCACCTCTATCCTTGGGAAAACCTTTGAAAAAATTATTAAGGATCACATTTGTGGGAGTCCAGCTGGAAAAGCAATGCTAAAGGGCAACCAGCACAGATTCATAGCAGGTAGATCCTGCCTTACTAACCTTGTTACAGGGGTGTAGGTTGTAGTGGTGTTGGTCTAAGGACATAGGCAGACAAGGTTCTTTGGATGAATCTGATATCTTTTATTATACCAACTTAAATAGTTGGAAAAAAGTTATTAAACAAGCTTTTGGGTTCAAAAACCCTTCATCATTCCATCCAGGAAGAGCACACACCAACTGCTGAAACTTCCTTAGCCTGTTGAAGGGTTTTTGAACCTGAAAGCTTGCTTAATAATTTTTTTTCAACTATTTAAGTTGGTCTAATAAAAGATATCAGATTCACCCAAAGAACCTTGTCTTACTAACCTTGTTTCACTTTATGACCAGGTCACAAAATGTTTAGATCCAGAAATCAAGGTGGATGTCATCTACTTGGATTTTAAGAAGGCCTTTGATATGGTATTTCATTATATTCTTATTGATAAACTGAGTGACTATGATGTAGATGATTACACAGTCAGGTGGCTAGCAAATTAGATGGGGTCGCACCCAGAGATTGGTGGTGGATGGGTCCTTATCGACCTGTAAAAATGTCACCAATGGAAACCCACGAGGTTCAGTCCTTGGACCAGTGGTGTTCAATGTTTTCATCAGTGACTTGGATGAGGGCATGGAAAGCACTCTGTCCAGATTCACAGATGATAGCAAATTATGGGGCAAAGTTAACACACCACAGAGCAGGGAACAAATTGAGGCAGATCTGGACAGGTTGCAAAAGTGGGCAGAAGAGAATAGGATGCAGTTCAATAAGGACAAATACAAGGTGCTGCACCTAGAAAGAAAGAATTACCAGCATGATTACAGGCTGTGGGAGGACCTTCTCAGCAGCACAGCAGTGGAAAGGCATCTCCAGAATGAACATGAGTTGTCAATGTGATGAAATGATCAGTAAAGCTAACTGCACTTTATCATGAATTAGCAGGTGCATGGTAAACAGGTCCAAGGAGGTGATACTTCCCCTCTGTGCAGCATTGGTCAGGCCACAGTTGGAGTACTGTATCCAGTTTTGGGCACCGCACTTCAAGGAGGATGTTGATAGGCTTGGGAGGGTCCAAAGGAGGGCCACTCATATGGTTAGAAGCCTGCAGGCAAAGCCGTACAAGGAGAGATTGAGGGCCCTGGATCTCTTTAGACTCTGCAAGAGAAGGCTGAGAGGTGATCTTGTGGCCACCTACAAATTCATCAGGGTGGACAGAAAGGAATAGGAGATGCTCTGTTTACCAGGGCACTCTTTGGGGTAACTAGGAACAATGGCCACACACTGAAAGAGAGCAGATTTAGGTTAGACATCAGGAAGAACTTTTTTATAGTAAGGATTGCCAAAATCTGGAATAGGCTACTGGGGGAGGTGGTGCTCTCCCCTACCTTCAGGGTGTTTAAGAGGAGGCTAGACATACACCTAGCTGGTGTCATTTGACCCCAGCACTCTTCCCTGCCCAGGGCAGAAGGTCAGACTTGATGATCTGTTAAGGTTCCTTCCGACCCAAACGTGTATGAATCTACACTACAGTTACTCTTGGGACTGAACCTTATGCAGACAGACCAAGGCTTTAAACTAGCTAGCTCAAGTATGGCCACAGAAATCTAGAGCTAACTGCCAGAGTATTAACTCATCTGTTTGACTGCTTTTGCAGCCTGGTCTGACTTCCATGCCATGGCAACTAAACTTCAGGCAGGACTGAGTTTGAAGATAGTTGGATGTATCTGTATGAGTTGCAATCACTATAGCAGCAGTGTATTAAACATGGCATAAAATGCTGACTTTCAAGCTAACTGTATATGCAGAAGATATTATTTTGCACTCCCCAAATACAGGGTTCAAATACAAACACCAAATCACTCTTAAAAGTTTCATTAGTATGGATATCAAAGCCCTTTGGCTGTCTGATTGCTGATCTGTCTGTTCTAACTACACTCTTTGTATAGTTAAAACAATATATTATAACTCTACAGGGAACATCCAGACAAGCACGCATGAGCAATAAACCATATTTGGTGCACATACAGCCATTTGACATCCAGCAAATTTGCAGGAAGGCCCATAATTTTATGCTGGGAACTGCTGGTATCAAAAAAGACCACGTTAAAAAAAGCAACACTGCACATGCTTCAGAAGTGTGCACTGACAGACACAAAGGCTTGGTTCTCCAGAGAGAATTTCTGGCTTCCACAAGACTGTCTCTCCTCCTGTAGTTGTTCCCACAGTCCTACAGCATGATGGGAGTCAGGAGGAGTGGGGAAAGAGCAGTTTTCCTAAAGTGGGGCAAGTTGTCCCACACCAAACCACATGTGCAGGGGTATGCACAGAAGGAAAAAGTAGTGACATGAATTTGTACTGCCACATTTTTTGCCACTGCAAGAGTACACCATTGCATGTGAGGATACATGCACAATGTTTTATGTGGGTTTTTCTCCTGTTATTAATATGTTTTTGTTTTTAATAATATACTATATACTAAAATGCTAAGTAGATGAATTAAGAATATTTTAAGGTATCTGAACTTACCTCCCCATACATCATATATCATTTTAAAATTTATAGAATATTGATGTGCACAGATTCCAAAAGTTATGAAAAGGATGAAGACCTGTGAGAAATGAATTTAGAAAGCAGTCATAGAAAATCTTTATACAATACAGTGCATTTGTGCATACCACCTATGAACACTTAGGTAAGTAATG
Source organism: Crocodylus porosus (assembly GCF_001723895.1). Classification (NCBI taxonomy): domain Eukaryota; kingdom Metazoa; phylum Chordata; order Crocodylia; family Crocodylidae; genus Crocodylus; species Crocodylus porosus. The sequence goes on from NW_017728948.1 coordinate 37,302,138, forward strand.
CTGGGCTTCAGTCCACTCTGAGACTTTATGAAAAGCAGATCTCTGCCTGATTTTCCCCGATACAGTAACACCACCTACTTAGAACAAACTTTTACATGTACCTTGAATAATTCCTGCATGATATAAGGGACTTGAAATTCCATTTGGGGGAAAGCCATAGAATCAGGAGAAGATTTCAAGCTGGTTTGGCCTGTCAGCCCTCACAGATTGTGCACATCTATAATTGAGAACTGTCCTAAGACATCAGATAATCAGATGTGGAGACATTTTAAAATATTAAAACTTCACCATCATATAAAAGCAATGGCTAGAACAGATTAATTTGATGCTTGTCTCAGGATGATCAGAGAAGGGACTGAGACTACATATGGAAATTGCTCTGATCTTATCGGAGCACCAGAAAACTGCATTTTTAAAAAAGCGAGTGTATAGCAATCACTCTTCAGAGGATGTCATTCACTGCAATTCAAATTCTATAGTTTGCCCCCCCAAGCATTGTGATGTTATAAATGAGGATATAATTGCCAGAGTTATTAGAGAAAACAGACTATATTTAAGCTTAGATAACATAGATAACAAACATGGCAATGAAGATATCCGATTTCTGACCAAGTTTCTCAGCAATTTGTCAGCAAGCATTTTCTCCCCACTGGCTCATCATAAAGTCCATCAGTCACAACCAAGGTATAGTGAACTGCTTCAGCACCCAGGGCAGGGCAACAAGGGTGGGGTACACTAAACACTAGAGGTGGGGGCCTGAAGCGGGGGGAATGATAAGACAGGGAGGGGCAGAGAAGTATTACCTGCACCTAGCTCGACACACATTGAAGGCAGTTGCCATTGCTGCTGCTCCTGCTTTAGCATTGTCAGCTTGAGCTGCAGCAATCCCTTGATACAAGCTCTCTGGGAGGAACCCCCTATGCCCTGTTTGCTCCTTTCCCTTCCCTGCCCCCAGATAAGCTCTTGGGTGTAGGGCTGAGCCTCCTGTGGCAAAGACTCCCAAGGTGAGATGCTGTTCCACTATCCCCAGTAACCCCCCATGTAGGGTTACCATGTTTCCAGTATCAAAAAAGAGGACACTTATTGGGGGGAGGTGATGGACAGGGGGGGAGGAAGGGAAAGGGTTATATGATTGTGGGGGCAGTGATATATGTGCATGCCCTGCCTCTACCCCTGAATCCTAAGCCACAGCACCACCCCCAACTGTGCTGCTGCCTCTATAGATTCATAGATTCATAGATGCTAGGGTCGGAAGGGACCTCAATGGATCATCGAGTCCGACCCCCTGCATAAGCAGGAAAGAGTGC
>NW_017728948.1:37303455-37318432 GCF_001723895.1 Crocodylus porosus
GCTTTTTGTCTCTCACTCCTGACTTACTATACCCTTGCCCCCAGCCTTGCTGACGCCCCTCACTCCCAACCTGCAGTCCCTGCCCCCCACCCCTGATCCTATGAACACACACACAGTGCCCCTATGCCTGTGTACAGGCACACACACACACACAGTGCACATGCATGTGTGTACATGAACACACACACACACACACACACACACACACACACACACACACACACACACAATCTCTGTCTCTGTCTCCACGTCTCTCTGTCTCTCTTATGTGCAAGCAGGTTGCTAGGGTCTCTAAATAGAGCACATGATCCCCCAACAACCAATCACCTTGCCTTGCTGCTCCCAGCCCCAAGCAGCCAACCTGGAAGTGCCTGGAATAAACAGAGGCAGAGCAAAAATCTGGACATTTGCTTGCATTTTAAAAACCTTCCTGGACAGGAGGACAGGGGGCCATAAACAAGGACACACACAGGAAAACCTGGATTTATGGTAACCCTAACTCCATGCCTCCTCATAGCCAGTGTTTAGGACTCGTGCCCTGCTTATCATCTGCAGTTACATTACTTGACATGGCTCTATATTTTAAGATATGCAGGAACCAATGTCCTAACAGAATAGCTTTTACAATGACTATTAACAAAAGCCAAGCTCAGGATGGGAAGGACTACAGTTTTTATGGTGATATTTCTGTGTTAACTGTATTCTTGTTGTTATATGTGTGACTCAGATGACCTCATTTTCCTATGCACAGGGAATGAAGGGTTAAGTGCCAGGACTGGCTACATGGAGGATGAGATCAGATGGACCCTTAGCATTAAATGAGTTTTGAATAGTTTTGTTGACATGTCAATCCAAGAGGTGTCCAGAGGAGATAAACATGATAATAAGAGAGCAGGTTTGTGGGGGAAGGCTCCTGGCCAAAAATCTGGAGGATTGAGACAAGTGAAGGAGCTCTGGGGAGCTGGAAAGCCTGGAATAGGCTGGAATAGGAACAGATGAGTATTTTGGGGGGGTTGTCAGACCTGTGTGGACTGGCTTAGGGACAGAGGAACTTCTTAACCTCTTTGGTAGCAGTAGACAACTTCTGGTTGTACGGCCTTTGCCTCAATAAATACATGTAATGATGAGACTGTCTGCTGTACTACTTGGAACTTTGAGTTGTGCTCTAAAAGAAGTGAAGCCTCTGTTTCAGGAGTGGAATTACATGTGAGTTTCTTGAGTTAGGGCCATGGGGAACCAAGGACACTGATGGATCAAAAGGTGAGGATCCTCCTAGTTAGAAGGAGTCTGGGCTCTATCCCTGCTTTAGAAACCATGCCTGGGCTGGCTTCAGAGAGTGTGCTCAGGGACCACAAAAGGCCATGATAGTCCTAATTCCCCCTCACAGACTACCTCCCACCCCGTGGAGGGCACTCTGTGACATCAAGGTCAACCACTTGATAGGGTAGGTGTTTAGCTAGCACTGCCATGTTTAGCTAACACTGCAGCCATTGAAATGTCAAGAATGAAAATATCTAACCACCAGAAAATTCAAATTATACAGTCAAACGATCAGGAATAATACCAAACTTGAAAGAAATTTCTATTAAAAAAACATGGTATACTACAAAATCCTCCAGTGAAGTAAGCAATTATAATATGCTCCCTCAAGTTCACATGCTATTATTTTGGCCTTGGTGACTTGCAAAATGACTGAATCTTCTTGTTTCTTTGCATGATGTGTTTGAACATCCTTTTGAAGTTATTCCAAGTTCAACAGGTGATTTTGAAAGGTAAGTGGACTATATTGTTATATTTTTTACTGTGGTTTTGTCCTAGGATTCTGCAGAAATATTTTGAAGTAAGCAACTTTAAATCCCGTGATAAACTGTATGATATGGTTAAAAGGAGTTGAAAGGTTGCTACAGACTGGGTCAACTTTTAGAAAGGACTGATATATTCTGCTTTACTGAAGATTTTAAGGTTTTTGACAGAAGTCTTATTCAACACAGGATTTGACTGAAGATTAACAGGAAAATATGAAATAGGACCTTAAAAGTTTAAGTTGTGGCACAGTGGCAGAAGAAGAGAAGTTGAGAGAACAAATTAAATGAGCTCAAATTAATCAATGGTATGATATATTAGATTGTTACAACCTGAAGCATAAGTTCTTTTTAAGCCTCCATAGAGCATGCAGTTGGTAAAAAAAAAATTGTGTAAAGAATAATTCAGAAAAGAACCTTATTTATAAAGCAAATGTGCAACCACAATAAACATTTTAGAGAAAATTCACTGGATATACACAAGTAACAATAATACTGTAAGAGAAAGAAGCAGAGGCGAAGGAGTTACTAAAGAATTTGGAAAAACAGGTATGTGGATTGAAGGAAAGATAGTAAAATTAGACAAATTAGCTGGCAGTGCTAAAGCTGTACCCATGTTTGCATTCCCAGGAACAATATAGCCCTGTCCCAAACCCTACTTTACCAAATATTTCTCTAATAAGTGCCCACGTTTCTCTAGCAGTTTAATAATGGTTATATTAAATGAGGGGGGAAAACAGAAGGAAAGAACAATACAATACATATGTAAACAGCTTTTGCTTTTCCACCCTTAACTAATTTCCCCACCTAATATCCTCTTGGTTTATGTCTTTCTCTGTCTCTCTTTTTAAAATGGTATAATTTTTATCATACATATTGGGAAAAGATTTTTTGTGTTTCATTATACTTTGTACAAAAGGACCCTGATCTTGACCAAGTATCTGGACACTACAATCCTTATAACTAGCTAACCTAGATTTTAAACTACTTAAGGCAGAAACTTTGAACTGCCTGTGGTCTTCCTTACGCACATGTAAAACAGTAGTAATTCCACTACAGTTAATGAATTCACACCATTGTAGGCCTCATAAAATCAGAATGAGGCCCTGCCATTTCTATTTATCTGCATATGCCAACAACACTATAAAATGCCCAACATGTTAAACAAAGAAGGTTCTCTGGATGCCAGGATGAAACTAAATCAGCTCCTTGGCTTCAGCACACAAGTCAGAGCTTTTTAGAAAGAGTATAGAATAGATTTTTATTTATTTCCAGAAATGCTTTACAGCAGTGGCAGCAATGTGGGCAAGAAACAGTGGGCTAGAACAACCCGTCCAAGGGCAGGCCAGCTAGCTTTGGTGATATTTCAGTGCTGGGGGAGGGTGAGGGAAAGGGGAATTTCTCTGCAGCTGTCCTGAGACCGGACAGTTAGGAACTTCACCCACAGCACAACTGCTTCCCCCAGCCCTGGCCCCCTGCTCTCTGGCTGTTTGTGGGTTCAGCTTCCAGCTAGTGGGGAGCTTTGTCAGAGCTGGGAAGCTGCAAACTACATCAATGTTGCCCCTGCTTCTCTCTGCTTTCCCCTTTTGCCCCCATCTCCCAGCTGCAATGCAGGCATAGCTGGAAGCTGTCCTCCTCTGGCACAGCTCCCTGTGGGCTGGAAGCTTTAGTCACACTGCAGCCAGGGGGAGGGAAGAACAGGGAGAAGTGACATCAGTGTGGGCACAGCTCAAAACAGCTCCTCTGCTTGAGCCCACACCATGAGCAGGCAGTGAAGAGTTGCCAGGGCTTGGGGAGGTAGGGAAGGGGAAGCAATAGCAGCCTAGGAACAGCTGGATGATGCATTGCCTCTATATAGTTCGTCATTGGCCATCTCTTGCATGGATGCTGTCAGAGGAGCTGATTTGGGGATGTAGAGCTTCCAGCTGTACCCATGCTGCTTCCAATTTTTGCCACTTCTGGCTCCAGCATAAACACAGCTTCCAGCCTCGGCACCATGGCTGGACAGTTTCCAATGTGCCTATTTCTGTTGCTATGAGGTTATGGAACGAAGGTAAGGATGTAGAGAGAAGCAGAGGTAATGCAGAGACAGTTTCAACCCCAAGCAGTGTTTCAATTCCCACCAGCTGGAAACTAATCCATCAGACAGTCAGGGAGAGGGTGTGGGCTTGGAGAAGCAGCAGTGGCTTGGGTGCAAGCAAAGCCCTCCAGCTCTGTTGGCCAGATTCAGTGTCTCTGTGAGCTGGATTGAGCCTGTGGACTGCATGTTGCCAATCCTTTTTAAATGCTGTTTTACAAGTTTTAGGGTTAGGGACAGACATTTGAAAAGCCTGAGCCTAAATTGATTCAATATTTGCAGATTAGTCTAACCTGGTTAGGCTGAACTGATTTGTAACTGCACAGACATCCCTTCTGAACTAAGGAAATGCAGGCACATGCCTGCAGTGACTCAGGCTAGAAGCTAGGGGGAGCTACAGCAGCCATCCCTTCATTTCCATAGTGATGAGGTTGGGGGGGAGGATAGCCAGGCCCCAGCAGAATGCTGTGATTGGGGGGGGTTCCCCTCCTCCCCCCACTGTTCATAAAAGAGCGCTAAGTTTCACTGCAGGGAGTTACACAGGGAGTTGTTAGCATTTATCAGCCCATCAAACAAAACAGAAACCTCACTCACTAGTTCAAGCTCTTCTTAAACAACATTTTTCCAAGTAAGGAATGGGACACACACACATACATTATCAGTTACCTGTTGATTAGCTCCCCAAATCCAGTCTTTCCTGTCTGCCTTTGTCCTGTCTCCCATACTCCAGACTGTAGTCAGTATATGGTATACTAGCTGATGCTGAAATGTGTATGTGTAAAGAAGAAGGGAATCCCTGCTTCAACAGGGAGTGCTGAGGGGAAGAAGGGTGAGAAGGAAGAAGACAGGCAGGTGCCCTGTACCTGCAGCCTCTGCTGGAGTTGCAGCCAGGGAGAAGAGGAGTTGGGCCAGCCCTACTGGGCTGGAGCAGAGAGCAGAGCCTGCCAAGGGTTGCAAAGCATCTGGGATGCTGAGGGACTCTGATTTAACTTAAACTAGGAAGGGGTCCAGGACTGACACTGCATAAATCGGTTAGACCCAAATCAGTTAAGTCTGATACTACTACATTCAACCAGGTTTATCTCTAGCCAATTTCAGCTATTTTACAATTGGTTTATGTGCACTAAAAATATTTTCTTTTACAGGTCTAAACCAGTTTCTAATAACTGAAACTGGTTTATGTGTAATGTTTGTCCCTAGCCCAGGTAAATAGTAGGCCATACAGTTTCTTAGGGAAAAGACTGGTTTGTCAGTCTAAATACACCAAAAGGTACTGTCACATTAGCCTCCTATTACACGTGGTTATCAGTATAGTCTGTCACTCCTGTCATGTCTCGTGTGACCAGGGGTGTAGTCATAACAGTCATGTCAGGCTCCATCACTTGGTATGGTCAGTGAGCATTCAGTTAGGATACTGTCAGTGATACTATACTACCATTACTTGTAGCAACTTTGTTAGTTGTAATAAACAACAGGCTCTGTTTCTCAGTAAAAAGAGAGGTTTTATTGCTCCCAAATGACCAGACACTAACACCATGCATCAGGCACAGCATCAGTGAGATTTATTTGTTAGACAAAATGCTGGCATAAAATATGGCCCCTATCACAGTCCTTAAATTCACAGTTCCCAGGCTCCTTGATCAAACAAATTTAGGTTTATAAGATATACCTTCTGGTTTCACCAATTGCTAGACATATAAAGATGACATCATTCACACTAGATACAAAATCTCTCATCAGATGGGGGAACCTATTTATCAGGACACTCTGAGAAATATTTTGGTGTTTAGTTCCCATCATATCCATTGTTTTCCATGCACTGGCCTTCTGAGAGGCCTAGAAGTTAACAGTCCTAACTTTCCTAGCATATCTGCTCAAGCCACATATGGTCAGGTTTCTGGTCATCAAAGTCTATGGCTCAGAGTGTTATTGAGTTTGCTTTAGTTCATGCTGTTAATGGGCCTCTGTATGATTTCTATGATTTCAAATGGCTGCACCTGTCTATGCTCCAGTGCGGCCTATAGTATACTTGTTAAAACACTGTAAGAATATCAGATTTGGGGAGTGGGGGGCACTTCTGAATCATGAGTAAACTGTGATGGATACCACCATCAAGTCCATCTGTCAACATCCCAGAAAAGGGTTCCCTCACCAACGTCAAGTCTGATGTGTCATCAAGGAAACCAAAACCAACAAGGCTACTGGACCAGATGGCATACATGCCAAAATCTAAAATGAGGAACTGGTACTGAAACTCCACAGAGTTATTCTTCAAATTTGGAACAAAAAAGACCTGAGAAATGCCAACATTGTTACTGCCCTCATTCCATGTGTGAAACTATTGAGGAATGACTCTCCTTTCCACAGCAGGGAAAATCCTTGCTCACATCCTTCTATGTCTTGCTGAGGAAGTCCTGTTGGAATCTCAGCATGGTTTCAGACCATCCTGTGGGAAAACTGACATGATCTTTGTTGCCCACCAGAGCTAGGAAGGTAGGGACTCCTGGGAAATGGAGTCCACTACAGCCCAATCCAGCCCATTGGCTGGACTTGGGCTTCCCCTGATATAGGAACACAGTAGTCTGCTGTGGCATATGCTGTTATAACTGTGGTGGTTCTGAGCACTTTAAAGTTGGCACCTCATGTCATGCAAGCTAAACATCTTAAGGCAGATACCTATTCAGAAGCTTTACTTCTGACCTTCTAAATATGATGTTTATAGGTGAATGGTCTAATGTGACTCTTTGGTAAGTTGGGATATGCTCATGGAGGAGGATATAGTTGCCTACTCTGAGAATCAGACCTCATGTGGAAGATTGATGATACTGTTTATTGATGGTCCCCACTGACCTCATGCCTCATAAACACTTTCCACTAATCCCTGTACTACTGGCCTGGAATAAAGCAGAGGCAGTATGGCAAGGATACCCTATTGCTGTTGGGAGCTAATCATTCTGTGTTACTTTGAGTGAGACCATAACTCTGGTTATACTCCTGTGGGTTTTTTTTCCCCTTGACTGAGGCCAGCATATTGATTGTTTTATGTAAAACAGCAACCAAACAGACCCCAGAAGACAATCAAAGCTGGGCCCACAGCTGAGGTATAATCAACAATCACAACTGTGGACTTTAGTTGGTATGTCTCCAGGTACTGTTTGACAGAGTACCTACTTATGAGCACTGCTGCAGGTAAGGAGCAGTAGTAAATGGTAATTCTCTCTAGCAACCCCCCTTCCTGCCACAGACATACACTTCCTCCCTTCCTCTTCTCCCAGAGAACCAAAGATGGCTGATCCCTCCAGGTCCAGACACTTATCACAGCCCTCATGGCTCCCAGAGTAGGGAGATGGAACCCAGGCATCTAAGTTTTCCCAGCTGGAAAGTGGAACATAGACATTTCAAGGTGTGGTTAGTATTTAGTTGTGAGCAGCTGTATGGCTTCTGACCCCAGGTAGGGAAACGGGTTCAGATAGGGGACTCAACATAGGTCCCTCAGTGTCTCCTTTCTCTGCACACTCCAAATTTGTGTGCAGGAGGCCCAATCATCGAGCCGGAGATGCTGGATCCAGGATGGTTGGCTGGATACCTGCAGAATATTGGAGATATGTGTGTAGATAGCATAGGTGAAATGAGGACCAAATGGGACTCTCTATGTGGTCAAGTTGGAATGGACAGGTTGGTGTCTGTTTGCACCCACACTGCCATGACCCAGGAATGTGCTGTGAAGGTCCAAGAATGAAGTCTACAGATGGCCACCTGTTGTCTGAGGGAGGCCACCCTTGTTGCTATGGAGAGAAGAGAGTCATAGTGCCAGGATAGGGAGTTCATGTACAGGGTCAAAGACCACTTGGGATCCAGGTATAACACCTCTAAATGGCATCAAAATTGCCTCCCACAAAGAGACCATTGCCACGCTGGGAAGGAGTGGTAGGGCAGCCAGCCACCCACCCGCACACGTCATGGCTAGCCCTGCTCTAGGGACTGCTCTCTGGGGTGAGGTAACATGCCCATGCGGGGAGGAGGGAAAGCTTGGATGGAGGCTGTGGTGGAATGCTTCACAATGTGTATTTTTTGGATAGCTAGCATAACTGGACTACTGTAATGGATGGATGGGGCAGGGGATAGGGGGTGGGTAGGGGCAGGGGAGAAAAGGGGGTGGAGTTGCACTCATGTAAGGGAGCCATATGATTGCTCAGAGTTCCAGTATGAAAGCAGAGATAGGCCCATTGAAAGTCCCTGGGCTAGGTTCCATGCCCCAGGCCCTAGTTCAATCACCCTGACATCTGCCAGGAGGGTAATACAGCAGTGCACAGACAAATCAGGAAGTTTTGGGAGAGTGTTGGAGAGAACTTTCTGGTGCAACTGTTGGAAAGACCAACTAGGGGCCATGCTCTTTTTGACCTGCTGCTCACAAATGGGGAAGAATTGGTGGGGAATGTAGAAGTGGATGGCAAGTTGGGCAGCAGTGACCATGAGATGACTGAGTTCAGGATCCTGAGGAAAAGAAGAAAAGAGAGTAGCAGATGAAGGCCCCTCCTGGATTTCAAAAAGTAGACTTTGATTCACTTAGGAAACTGATTGGCAGGATACCCTGGGACACCAGTCTGAGGGGGATATGCGTTTAGGAGAGCTGGTTGTATTTTAAAGAAATCTTACTGACAGCACAGGAACAAACAATCCTTACACACAGGAAGATTAGCAAGTATGGCAGAAGACTAGCTTCACTTAGCAAGGAATACTTCTTTGGTCTAAAACAAGAAAGGAAGCTTACAAGAAGTGGAAAATTGGACAAACAACTAGAGAAGAGTGCTTGGACACTGCAACTACTGCACCTAGAATCACAGACTGGGAAGGAGGTGAGCAGCCAACAGTGACAAAAGAATAGGCTAGGGACTTCTTAGAAAAGCTGGACATGTACAAGTCCATGGGGCAGGATGTGATACACCTGAGAGCGCTAAGGGAGTTGGCCAATATGATTGCAGAGCTACTAGCCATTATCTTTGAAAAACTGTGGTGATTCGGAGAGGTCCCAGATGACTGGAAAAGGGCAAATATAATGCTCATCTTTAAGAAGGTTTAGAAGGAACAGCTAGGGAACTACAGACCAGACAGCCTCACCTCATCCCCCATAAAAATCATGGAGCAGATCCTCAAGGAATCCATTTCTAAGCATTTGGAGGAGAAGAAGGTGATTAGGAACAATCAGCATGGATTCACAAAGGACAAGTCATGCCAGTTTGATTGCCTTCTATGATGAGAGAACTGATTTGGTGGATGTGAAGGGAGTAGGTGACATGATATAACTTGACTTTAGGAAGGCTTTTGATACAGTCTTCCACAACTTTCTTTCAGGCAAGCTAAGGAAGTATAGGGTGGATGAGTAGACTGTAAGGTAGATAGAAAGCAGGGTGGATCATTGGGCTCAAAAGGTACTAATCAATGGCTCAATGTGTACTTGGCAGCCAGTGCATCAAGTGGAGTGCCCCAGGGGTTGGTCTTGGGGCTAGTTTTGTTCAATATCTTTATTGATGATCTGGAAGATGGGATAGAGTGCTATCTCAGCAAGTTTGCATATGACACCAAACTGGGGGGGTAGATATGTTGAAGGGTAGGTCTGGAATTCAGTGAGACCTGGAGAAATTGGAGAATTGGATCAAAAGAAATCTCATGAAGTTCAATAAGGATAAGTACAAAGTCCTACACTTAGGATAAAATGACCCTATGCACAACTATACAGGCTGGAGACTGACTGGCTAAGCAGAAGATCTGTAGAAAAAGGACCTGAAGGTAACAGTGGACAGTAAGAGGAATACGATCCAAAAAGTTTTCTTTGTTTTGAAAAACATTAATGTCACACTGGGCTGCATTTGGAAAAGTGTTGGCAGCGTGTTGAGGGAAGTGTTTCTTCCCCTAGTGAGGCCACATCTGGAGTACTCTGTCCCATTTTGGGCTCCCAGTACACCAAGGATGAGGGCAAGTTGTAGAGAGTCCAGTGGAGGACAATAAACATGGCTAGGGGACTAGAGCACATGACTTCTGAGGGAGATATGGAAGTAACTGGGCTTATTTAGACTGTGCAAGAGAAGACTGATGAAGAAGAAGAAAATAACTGCCTTTAACAGGCTGAAGGGTGGTTCCAAAGAGGATGGAGCTAGACTGTTCACAGTGGTGGCAGATGGCAGAACAAGTAGTGCTCTCAAGTTGCATCAAGGGAAATTGAAGTTAGATATTAGGAAAAAGTTTCTCACTAGGAAGGTAGTAAAGCACTGAATCAGGTTACCCAGAGGTGTTGTGGAATCTCCATCTTTGGAAGTTTTAAAGACCTGGCTATACAAAACCTTGGGTGGGATGATATAGTTGGGGAAGGCTGTTTTGAGCAGGGGGTTGGTCTAAATGACCTCCTGAGCCCTTCTGTCCCTACTTTGCTATTATTCTATGAAATGGCATGTAGAATGATGGTAGGCCACAACAGGATAGACAAGCTGAAGAAGTGAACTAATTTTATTCAGGAGAAGTACACAATTCTATGATTGGAGGATGCTGGTGGGGAGAAGAGCCCTGTAACAAGAGATATGTAGCATGGGAGGCACTGACCACTTGTCCAAGCAGTCAGGAAAGTGTTTGGCAGGGCCTGCTCTGGAGAGCAGCATTGGGGGAAAGTAAGGAGATTAGGCTGCCAGAAACCCAATGTCAGGGCTAGCATTGACTCCACCTGCCTTCTAAGTCTATCTCACTGCCCCTGGAGATCACTGGTATATGCTCAGACCCCCAGAGGGTTTCCAGGCCAGTCCCAGAAAGACACATGAGCACTCAAAACTGGGTAGGTTATGGGAAGACACAGCATGCCAGGCCACTCCAGGCCCAGGTCCTGCTGCAGGGGAGTGGTGCACCCTCTTCAAAGATACACAGCCCTCTGGGATCTGGTCCAAGTTCCAGAGCAGGCAACATCCATAATTTTTCTTTATTATCCGTACAAAAAGTTTAGCAACTTCAACATTTAATTAAACCAAAGTGCAGTGGTTTCGCAGATGGCATTTCCTATTCTGTTTCAAGATTTTTTGTTTGTTAAGTTAAGACCCCACATCTACCCAGTCCTTAGCTCCCCTCTCAATGTCATAACTTCCTGGTGTAGCCAGGGTCTTTTCATTCAGTCAGTGTTAACTGAAAAGTAGTTTCCATATTCCACAGTAGGTAATGTTACATAGTTTGTTTAATAAACACACTAAAAGTATACCAACTTCAACACTGGATTAAAACAAGCCTAGTCTCTTACTTGGGTTGCATTACCCGATAGCCCCAGTGTGTGCCCCTGGGTGGGAGTTGGGGAGGGGTAGGGGATGGGGGATGGTGCCTCACCAGCCTGGGTTGTAGGCAGTGATGTGCAGGACATGGGGCCAGAGGAGCCCAGGGTTAGAGGCCCATATCACGGTGCCAGGGTGTGGACACTCAAAGCCCTCCAGCCATACTTATTTAAGAAGGGCTTCTGGTCCATAAGGGTGAGATGCTTGTCAGCCAAGGCTTCGCAGATCCAGACAGCCTGCCACTCTGTGGGACTGGAGCCATCAGCATCGGGGGGGCAGGGGTAGAATGCAGGCATCTAACACACACAAGGGCACAGCAGGTACAAGGTGTGCTGGGTGGGCATGCATGGGATGGCCAGCTGGAGCTCATGGGCATGAGGGCACATATAATGAGCTGCTGTTCCATCAGGTCCAGGTGGGTGGCTGTGATGTCCCTGCCAATTAGGTATGAGTAGGCCAGTTGTCTCTGCTTAGAAATCTTTGGCAGCCTGGGGAGCCCATAGAGCATACTGGGAGATGTGCAAGAGCATCCCCTACCTCCTGGGCTCAGGCCATACAGGTAGACTCCAAGTCTCCCTCCCCACATTCCCACAAGGGCTAATGTGTTCTGCTTGCTCCTGACCTAACTTTGGAATCTTAGGGTGAAGTCAAAAAGTTAAAAACTTTCGCCTCAGCCTTCTTGAATGCCTGTATTTAATCTAACTTAGCTCTGGTTGGTAATTTTGGCTATCTTGGAGATAGGGTTAACTCAGATCAGGTCAGTCTTTTTCAGACTGGTTTAACCATCCTGAACTTCTGTTTACATAGATTGGCTTAACAAGTGATCCATATATAAGCTCTGCACTGAGGTGACCTAACTTATATGAAGTAGTGATTTCTAATGTGATCTAACCTCCCCCTAACCTCCTCAAATGTCTGTACATCCCTTAAAAATTGGACATGATGTTGCTGGGAACTGGTACAACTAAGCCACTTTGAATAGTCATTCATCCTCCTCCAAACTCTTCAGTACCAGTTATAAAGGTTTATGCTTGCAGTTATAGTTTTGAACTTTGTTCTAGAATTAGGGATTCTCTTGTATGATCCATCAAAAGGAATAACAACAACAAATGAGGCATATATTGGAGAAGGAATAGTATGGAATGAGGAAAGCATTGCCTTTACCTTTTAACATTCTAGCAATATAATAAAAAAATTACATATGCTAGTTTGCTTTTCAAAATATGGAAATTAAATTTAATATCAACCAAAGGGTTTTCTTTTTCTCCTGTTCACTTTTTTTCCCCTCTAGAATTTAAATAATATCCATCTAAAGAATGGACTAGAATGTATTTATTCTAGTCTTAATACTAATTATGGAATACTGGTTAATCCCAGTTATTAATGTAAAGAATCATGATGTGTATACTTCATGACATGCTTCATGCTGTTTAGATATTCTGCTCTCTCTTTACCCAATAAACATATTTTTAATGTACTACAAAACTGATGAATTTTAACTTCAGTTCCTAGAACTGGAAGACCAGTTAAGCAGAGCTATTTAGGTTTCACAATTTGTTTTTAGTTAGTTTCTTTCATTTTCTTCTTAAAATATAAATAGCCAAATTTGAGAATTTATCCAGCTGGCTCGCCAGTAAATTCCAGATGGTGCTAAAGAGAAAACAAATTTTATTACAGTCCCCTAAATGTATGCCAAATGGCCAACATCAATACTAACTCTCTTTGGCTTTCTCCTGTGCTTCTGGACTCCTAGATGTTGCTATGAAGGCAAGCACCCATCTGGTTTCATACTGGCCCTTATAAACTGTGCAGGAGACCATTTTTGGATAAGAACTCCAAACAGGTGCTAATTTTATAGGAATTACATCTGTGAACAGTTGGGAAATGTTTTGGTGCTACATAATAAGTTGTTTTTGTGATGCTTAAGTCAGTATAATAAATCATATGTCTGTAACTTGTTCCTTTCTTATCCATTCTGAACATGCTTTACTGCAGACTAAGTCCATGAGTAGTTGAAGGGCTGTGTTACACAATTTAGCAATTTTAATGTTTTCCTCAAACCAAACCTGAACATTTGAAGCAATAGAAAAAACAGTGTTCTAATATAATTTTTGTATAAATAGAAAAATAAATCATTTTTCATAAAAAAAAGTTTTCAATCATTTTTTTCAATCAGACAGGGACTGCAAGTAATGTAATATGACTATACAGAAATATATAACTAAGATGCATGCCTTGTCTATTGCTAGGTCCAGGGAAGTCAGAGACAACAGAAATAACAAATATGGACTAGGTTAAGTGTAGCTTTACTGATTGTCAGAAAGAATAGGTGTAGCTGTTTGTAACACAGTGGAGGCATCTACACAAGAAACTTAATGCACAGTAGCCTAAAAACAATGCACAGTAGCGTGCCAGGCAAAAAACATGTTAATATGCTACTGTGTAGTAGCATTAAGCTACTGCACAGTAAACATCACTAAAAATTAGCTAGTACTGTATGAATTTTTTTGCAACTATCTAGTTGGTTTAATATCTCCTCTAGCACATTGACTTCAGTAACTACTGTGCATTCATGGATATGTAGATGTGTCCAGTGGTAGGAGATCACCTAGGAAGGTTTTGTCTCTGCTGGAATGGGTATCAACTCTTCCTGATTCTTGTGAATGGGGTTGCTTAATAGATTCAGTACTATGTAACTACTATGTTACTGCTGCATTTGGATAGGTTGCCTCAGAAAGCAGGTGGGCTGGCCTTCTTATCATGGAGACAGTTAGTAATTAAAGGGAAGATTAATTTAATCTATAGCTTTAATATTGATAAATTAAAATATTAGTTGGCATTATATTTTTAAGAGCAAAAGGCCTTCACAGTAGAACGCAGATCATTTAAGCCCAGGTGATTCACATCAGACTTAATTTCACACTGGGATGCCAAATTAAGGCTCAGCTTTGCTGTAGTTTTTATTTAAAAGGATGACACATCTCACTAAACTGGATGTTAGCTGTGTAGCATATGGTACATGCATTTATGCCTCTCAAGTAAGTCACAAAAGAGAGAATGGTCCCATTCTGTGTGGCCACAGAATTATGTAGGCACCTTGATTCACTATGGGTCTACACATGCATTTAAGCACAACTAAATTTAATGTGCATTGAATACATTAAGGGATTGTTGGCAGGTGTTGACATGTACAGAGGCTCTGCAATAAAATCCCTGTGGCCCCATCATATGCCCCTAGTAACTGGGCATATCCAGCACTAAACTTACTGCCCGGTTGTGTCTACATGTCAGTTAATGCACTTTACTAAATTTGATACCTGCATTTGCATGTGTAGATGCATGCCTGTAATGTGCATTAAATTAGCTAATGCGCATAAATGCGTCTTGTACAGATACACCCTATGTGCTTCTATTTTGGCCTGAGAATTGCCTTTGGCAGTTGCCCCTATGCTGCTGACAATGAAGATCTCTATTTTGGGATGCTAGGCACTAATTCCTGGTTTTGCTGCCTGCCATTTGGAGGCACATTGTGAAAAATCCTATTTTATACTATGTGCCTAACTGACAATCATCCAGTTATATTGGTGCCATTTTTGGCAGATTGAAATCCTACTTCAAATTACTACTGAGCATGAGAAGTGGGCTGCACTCTGGCTGGGCAAGTGTATAGGTCCATAAACACCTGCTCAGAGTTAGTATAACCCTGAAAGTGAACACAGCAAAAACTCATGACTAGCCTGTCACAAGATTCTATTCCCATCCATTACCCAGGGCCTTTGCCCCTGGAAGCAAGCGAC
>NW_017728948.1:37319317-37339288 GCF_001723895.1 Crocodylus porosus
AGTCCAAGAAGAGTGGTCATTCTTTAAGAAGATGATTCTCCAAGCCCAAAGCGTGACAATCCCCATGTGGATCAAAGTGGGCAAGACTGCTCAAAAGCCCCTGTGGCTCATCAAAAGTATCGGTGAATGACTCAAAGCCAAAAAGCAGGTGTATACCCAATGGAAGAGGGGGAATCACCAAGGAGGATTATACCTCCTTGGCTTGAGACTGTAGGACAGCTATTAGGAAGGCTAAGGCAGTTATGGAACTGGGACTAGCAACCCAGATCAAAGAGAACAAGAAGTCGTTTTTTAAATACATAGGGGATAAAAAGAAGGTACACAGTAATTTGGGCCCTCTGCAGGACATGCTTGGTAATCTGATGGTAGCACCAGATGACAAAGCTAATCTCTTAACAGATTCTTTGCTTCCATTTTTCCAAGCAGGGACAGGGACATCCCCTCCACTGGGATTCTGGATGGACCCCAGGGAGGTGCAGATGGACCCCAGGGAGGTGCAGCCAGGGTCAGTGAGGACCTAGTCAGGGAACTTCTGGAAGGACAAGATGTTTTCAAATCAGCAGGTCCTTACAAACTCCACCCCAGAGTGCTTACGAAACTGGCAAATGTCATTGCAGGACCCTGGCACATCTTTATGATCACTCGTGGTGCTCTGGTGAGGAGCTGGATGACTGGAAAAGGGCCAATGTGGTCCCCATTTTCAAAAAAGGGAGGAAAGAGGAACTAGGAAACTATAGGCCAGTTACTCTTATCTCGGTCCTGGGGAAGCTCTTTAAGAAAATTATCCAGGACCACATCTGCGAGTGGTCAGCAGGGGAGTTTATGCTTAGGGCAATCAACATGGGTTCATTAGAAACAGATCCTGTCAGACCAACCAGGTGGCCTTCTATGACCAGGTCATAAAGCGTTGGATGCAGGTGTCACAGTGGATGTAGTTTTCCTGGACTTTAGGAAGGCCTTTGACATTATGTCTCACCCCATCCTCATTAAAAAATTAGGCATCTGTGGTGTTAATGCCTATACAGTCAGATGGGTCGCCAATTGACTAGAGGACTGCACCCAGAGAGTGGTGGTAGATGGGTCTTTTTTGACCTGGAGAGATGTGGGTAGTAGGGTTCCCCAGAGCTCAGTCCTCAGGCCCTCACCATGCAACATCTTCATCAACGATTTGGATGAGGGGGTGAAAAGCACCTTGTTCAAGTTCACAGATGACACTAAGATGTGGGGAGAAGTGAGCACACTAGAAGAAAGGGACAGACTGCAATTGGATCCAGACAGGTTGCAGGGATACCTGGATGAGAATAAGATGGGATTCAATACAGACAAGTGCAAGGTGTTGCACCTGAGGTGAAAGAACCAGCACCATACCTACAGCCTGGGGAACTCCCTTCTCATCAGCACAGAGGCAGAGAAGGATCTTGGAATCAAGATGAACATGGGCTGCCAATGTAGGGATGCAGTCAGGAAGGCTAACTGCCCTTTGTCATGCATCCAAAAAATGCATCATGAGCAGGTCCAAGGAGGGAAGTGGACAGCATCAAGATGGTCCAGAGGAGGGCCACTCACATAATTAGGGGGCAGCAGGGCAGGCCCTATGAGGAGAGGCTACGGGACCTGAACCTGTTCAGCCTCCACCAAAGAAGGCTGAGAGGGGATCTGGTGGCAACCTATATAAACTTGCCAAGGGGGACCATCAGGCAATGGGAGAATCCCTGTTCCCCTGAGCACTACCAAGGTTAACAAGGATCAATGGCCATAAGTTGACTGAGAGTAGGTTCAGGCTAGATATCAGGAGGCACTACTTCACAGTCAGGGTGGCTAGGAGCTGGAACCAACTTCCAAGGGAAGTGCTGCTTGCCTGTTCCCTGGGGGTCTTCAAAAGAAGGCTAGACAGCCACCTAGCTGGGGTCATTTGACCCCAACATCCTTTCCTGCCCATGGCAGGGGGTCAGACTAGATGATCTGCTTAGTTCCCCCCCAACCCTACCAACTATGAAACTATGAATTATGCTAGTTAACCCAGAGGCTGGTTTAATATTTTATTCTTAAGCTATCCTTCTTACTTTCTCTGGCAGGAGAAGGATAATATTGGTCTGAAATAATAATTTTTTTCCTAGCTACAATATGCATAGGTTCTGCCAAGAGTGGAGATGTATATATACACATATTAGTATGGCATTGGGTGTGTTCCTCCTCTTTCCTTAAATAACTTTGGTACACACAATCACAGTTAAATGTAATTAATTTATTGCTTACACTTCTGTAAAAATAAATGTTCAGTTTGATATAAGACTTGTGAAAATTGTCCAAGAAACGTATTACACACAAAAATGGACATCCATAGCTTTAAAAGATATGGATAATTCTCTCAATTGCTATTATTATTTTAAAGTAGGATCACTCAGGACCTGTACTTAAATGATTGAACTGTCATCCTTTCTGCTGTGATAATTCCATGTACCATTTTCTTCTGTCAACACTTTCTTTCCACTTACTTTTTGAATTTCTATGAAATAAAAATAGAAGAACAGAGAAATAGGCAATCTCAATCAGCAGATCATGGAGACATATTAGTTTTATCATTTATATTGTGTAAATATTTATGATAATAATTATACTACAAAGTATCTCCCCATATTATTCTCTTTCTAAGGTTGGTAACATTTCATTCTAAGCCACCTTTATATTTGTTTAAATTGTAAATTAAACTTTACCTCATAATTTATTTATTTTTTCACATATATTATCTTAAATTTCTTGTTCTTATAAAACGTCTATGTCTTGGTATGATCTATTGTACACCAGTAACTCAGATGCATCACAGTCTTACTATATTAACTAATCCTTAATGTGAGGATGCTTGGTTCCTAAGGAAGTTGTTTTAATTAGAGGACATGATTATTTTTCTCATATATTAGTAACATTTATCTTCTACAAGTGTGGCAGATCACATACCGCATTATTGAAAGTTGATTTATTTTTAAAATACTTTTGCTTAACTTTTCACCAATTAGTAGACCTTATTTAAATCACTAGTACTATTCAAGTTATTACTTATCTTCTGGATCCCATACACTATCAATGTTAATAGTATGTTTTTGCTAACCACCCCCCAACATAAACAGGGAGTGGTTGTAGAATAGTTGTAGAAATATATACTAGAAAAAGGTGAGAATATAATTGTTTGAGTACCATTTTTTCAAAAAGCTATATTATTTAAGATCTTTGGAAAAAGCATGAGTGACTGTTGCCTCCTGAATTGGAGGGGGGGGCAGTACCTGCATAAGCCACCAGTGGTGGTGGCCCTGTCGTGGGGGGGCACCATCCCTGCTGATGCGTCAGTGTCAACTGTTGGGGGGGGGCACTGGCCCCTGCAGGGCATGTGCACACCAATGTACCCCCTACCAGTCACCTAAGAAATACACAAAGCAGACTATTATGAACCTATTTGTGTATGCTGTCATGTTTTACTATTGTGTATAATTGTACTGTAAATACAAGAGCTTTTTTCCCCATATGAAACTCAGTACAGTTTAGACTTATCCATAGTATTAAAAAGTCACATGACTTGAATAACATTTTTAATGTGAGCACTTGTTAACAAAATAGTTGTGGGTTGAATAATCAATCGTAAGTTTTGTTACCATGACTGAACCCAAGATAACCTTGGTTTATAATGTTAACTAGGCAATAACAAAAATTAATCAAGTAGTATATTCCTTATAATTTAGATTATATTCTTTTGATTTATGTCATTGCATTTATCAAATATCAGCTACAACTAGAACCTCTTGAGAAAATAACTTTCTCAAGAATGGGTTAAAGTGAAACTGGATCAAGATTTTAATCATTCAAATTTGGGATTTTGTTTGGCAAAAGCAAATGCGAGATGGCTCTGACAAATTGAAATCTCATTTTTGCCAATCTCTAGTAATTTTTAACAGTAACATAATTTATTTCTAGTTATCAGAGATTGTACATTCAAAATGCACATTAGGAAAATAATAAAGGGAGTCTTTAAAGATATGATTGTCTTTAAGGACAAAGGTATGTGCAAAATAACTTTTTTTAGATTAGGGAATTTAAATAATAATTTAAAAAGTACTGTGGGCAGCTCATGTGATAAGAGACTTAAACTACAAAAGAGAAAAAATATATATAATCCCAGATATTAGCCCTTATAGATAGATGAAAAGACAGTTATAGCCAGAGATTTTTTAAAAAATGTATATATTCTATCTCCTGAAATTCATGAAGTGTCTACTTCCCTGGTGTGCTTAATTTCAGAACCCAGTATTTTTTTCCCTTAATAATAAAGTAATTTGCTTTTTCACATGTAAGCCATATTATACAAGTTTCTCTAAAAAATAAACAGTGTCAGCAAGTTGGGATCTCTGCATCCTCTTGTAAATTAATCTTGTGTACCTTTTTATGACGTAAATTCTAAAAAAATTGATTGCTTTTGTTGAAACTCTGGTCACTCAGGGTATGTATACACAAAATTTATTTTAAATCAACTCTAATAAGCCCTTAAGTTGAGCTACATCAAAACATAAACACATACAGCTCCTTGACATAGTGGCAGTCATCTTGTCTTAGTTAAGTTGACATAGCTCACAACTCAAGATAATACACCTTGAGGTGCATTATCCTATGCCACATTTAAAATAGACTTTGCTACACATACGTGTACACTCTGAAAGTTAAGTTGATTTTAAAAAGTTAACTGCCAGAGGGCATATTTACATTAAATGCTACCTTACCATAGCAACATGCTACGGTAATAGTGTCAGCGGACAAAAAACATGCCACTGCAGCTATGTCACTGTAGCGATGAGCTCCCTCACTATAGCATGTCACTATGACGATGTAGTGACTAAACGTAACCATGCACCACCAGCACAGAGCAATAATGGCTGTAACAACAATGATATAATGGCATGTACAGATGCGGTCAGAAAGTTAGGGTATGTATACACACCCTCACAGTTATTAAAACCCAGCTGCCATTCCTACTTAAATGTGTTTTACAACAACTCTTCTCCAGGTAACACATTCAAAGCCTGGTCATTACAGTCTTGATGGTTGTTTATGAAATACAAAATGAATATAGGTGTCTCGGTTCAATATTTATTAGCACATCATAAGAACACTATTAATTAGCAGCATTAAGGATGCCCTAAACAGAAAAGTCATTGACTCCAATGGGTAGTTAAATCAAGGTCTTCATGTACTAAATCATGTCATTTCATGGGAAAAAATGCAATCATAGTATATGCTCCAAAAAGGTAAAAACCTGCATCAGGAATAATGCATGATTTATATGGAAAGTGCATCATACTTACAGTTGTAAATGTATCCTGCTTGCTGTGTGCAGTTGTATTCTCGATATACGTGTCCATTGTCAGCATTACTACTAATGGCACTCTTGTCATTTGTAGCTTTTTGTGAGAACTATATGATAAAACCAGCTTATCCTCAGGGGCTTGCAGACAATTGTGGGAAAAGGAAAGTATGACAACTAAAAAGGACTTCTTACAGGAGTTGAAAATTCATTTTCAAAAGACTAGGCTGAGGGGCTCGCAAGTGCAGTATTCAAAACCGAAGGCAAAACTACTCTTTATTTTTTCTTGTTGATATTATTATGCACTCAGAAATAGATGCAATAGTTTGTTGTTTTTTAAAAATAATCTTTGACACTGTTTTACCTGAAAATTAGACTTTTCCCAAACCAAACCTAAATTTAAGCTATCACATAATTTCATAGATTAAATCACTCAAAAGTAAAACTGAAAAAAAAAATTGAACAGTTAATAAATGC
Source organism: Crocodylus porosus (assembly GCF_001723895.1). Taxonomy (NCBI): domain Eukaryota; kingdom Metazoa; phylum Chordata; order Crocodylia; family Crocodylidae; genus Crocodylus; species Crocodylus porosus. The sequence goes on from NW_017728948.1 coordinate 37,325,139, forward strand.
TTGGATACTGCCAAGCTTGTTGGGGTAGCAGACACTTTAGACAACAGGATTATGATTTAAAATGACTGTGATAAATTGGGAAAAATAATGCTCTGAAATAGGAAGAAATTTATTAAAGACAAAAGCAAAGTACAATATTTATCCAAATCCAAGATGAGATCCCTGCCCCCCAGAATGGATTAAAAAATAAATATTGTCTTGGATCTGAGTACCAGCCAGGGCAGACACTGATATGACTCCAGCTGCAACTCTGTTCCCAACTTGGGAGAGACCTGTGAGGGGTGGGGGAGAGCACAACAGAGATGATGCAGTACAGAGGAGAGGAGCATGAAGAAGGTAGTGCAGTATAGATCACAGGAGCTCAGAGAAGATTGAACAGTATGGGGGATACCATAGTGCAGGATGGGAGCTCAGGGAAGAGTGCAAAGGAGATTGAAAGGTGTGGGTTTGGCATGCACAGGGAAAATTGTACAGTATGGTCTGGAGGGAGCGTGGAGGAGATCATGCATCAGCAAGAGAGCTGCTGTGTCTCCAGCACTGGCTCTGGACGTGGGCTGGAATTTCTGCCACCATTGTTTCCTGGCTGTGACCAGAAACACTGTGGGCATATCCGGCACTGTGGACATATGCAGGCACATGCTCTTGCAATAGCTCAAAAATAAGTGGTGCAAATTTGAGTTGGGGCTTTTGGCCTCAGCACATGTACCTGGACAAGCACTTTGTTGTGGGGCAAATTGTGCCACTTGGGGGAAAATAACCCTATCTAGCTCCTCCTGCATCTACAGCAAGGGGGAGCTAGAGCCTGGGGAAAGCACCTGTGCTGGCCCCAGCAGTACAAAAAATTGCTCTGGCAAGTAGCTCAATTCCACTCACTTTCAGGAATTTCTAGGGCTCAGCCATTTGGTACCTGGGGACACTACCCAATGTTCTAGCTAATCTGCTGAAGTAGCTCTGATCATCTCCTGCACCCTCTACCCACTGCAGCAGTCTGGCAATGAGGACTGCTGCCTGGCTGTGACTTGTTGCCTTGTGTGACAGCATGTGTCCCCAAGGCTTCATGCCTGCCAGACCTGGATGGGGACCACATGGCCATTAGCAGTATCTGCCTCTCTGGGCCAGATGCCAGTGGGCTGTGGCTGCAGTTGGCCTTTGTGTGGCACTACTGCCATGTGTGGCCCTGCATGGCCACCTGGGCAGCTATCTCCTGGAAGATGTTCTCAGTGTGTTGGCCTGCTTTGAACTGTCAAAGCATGTGCTCCTGGCCACAGGTGGCTAGGAGGTCAGCCACTCCCAGCTGGGTCCTGGGTGCCAGCTCTAAGCCGGCTCCTCTGCCTGGGTCTTGCCACTTGCCCCACTAGCAGGAATTCTGGTGTTCCCTATTTAAAAACTGAAAAATCCTGGATAAAAAAAATCCCAAAGTCACTTTGTAAAATACCCCGAAATCTATGTCCTTTCACAATTAAAATAAGAGACCACAATAGATAGATAGATAGATAGAGGTCTTTTGTTTTAATATCTATATCTTATAGATATATCTCATATATCTAGATATATACATCTATAACTCTGTATCTCTATATTTCTCTATAGATATATCGACATATGAGTTATAGCTATCTATAAAAATCTAGAGAGAAAGAAAGAAATCAGTTAAGTAATGTTTTACTGATACACACACACATACATATATATAAATACATATACACACACACACAAACACAATGTGAAAGCAATTTGGAAGCCTAGGCATGTTTCTATCATCATAATAAAATGAATTCTAAATACCTATATGTTTTGCTGTTTGCCTTTGGTTTTCTTATCATAGAGCAGTTAGAACTCCCCCTGACCCTTTCAGTCACCAGGATGTGGGGACAGCTGCCTCTACAGCCACAGTTCCTGCCAGCAGGTCTCATCCTGTCTGGCAGCTGGGCATGTAGGGTGTGTGCTGGGAGAATGTGGGTGGCTGTGGAGAGATGTGGAGGGCCATGGGGTATGTGGGTAGGTGTGGGTGGATCATGGAGGGGGCCTGCTCAGAAGGGATGCGTTTAAAAAAAGCTGTTTTTTAATATTAAGATTTAATATTTTGCATATTTTCATATTTGGTCCTGAACCAGTCACTGAATACTACTTTTATTTCAAGACCTTCATAATTGTGTGTTTGTCTGTTTTTTAAATCAGTGTTTGATGACTGTTGGATAACAAAGAATATAGTTAATTGTGGAAAAGAAGAAAACTAATCAATGAGCAGAAAAAAAAAGTAATCCATTCCTACAAATTCATTCATGAAAAATTAATTAAATTAACTTTAAACCTTATCCTTTCAAATCCCAAAATCATGGTTATATGTGGCTCTGTGATAACCCACACTATAAACATACACAAAGTCACTATGCCAACATTTGTAGTATTTTAAAAGAAAACAATATTAGTATTTTGTCTATCTTCACTATAAGTTATAGAAATAAATATTCTTTTAGTTTATTAAATGTATTACATTGTAGTCTCCTGTTGTCTGGTTTTATTAATTATATGTAATTTTATAATGGTATATTTTAAATAAATTGCCTTTTAAAAATAAATGGATAAGTGCTCACATAATTTTTTAGTACGGAACAATAGAAACAAAATACAACTGTAGGTCAAGATTGAGAAAAATCTTATCTGTTTTTTGTAATGTGCAAACACCCTTAAAATTCAATCAGTCTGGTTTCTAGAAGCAAAAGAAAGATATGTGCATTTGTAAAACACCATTTAGGCACTATATTCTGGTTTTCTTATAAATGTTGAGTAGCAACTTTCTTATGAGTTGTCTCATGACCTTCACTGGAACAATTAATAAAATAAGGCATTATTCCTTGCAATAACATAACTAGGGGAGGGCAAGAGAGGCATCAGCCTTGAGAAGTAACTTGAGAGAGAACCGAAATCATCTCCTCTCCTATGGAGTCTGCACTCCAGCAGCAAGTGTTGCCCCATAGCATTGTTCTTAAAGCATCAGCTAGTGGGCAGACACTGTCATTGGCAGCATATAGAGGTTGCACGTGGGTGCTCAGCCATGCACCCCCTGGGAGCACCAGCCATGAAACTGGAAGTGTTGGCGGAAGCACATTTCTGGTTTTGCCACTAGCTTGGTGATTAGCCATCCCCTCCCATCAGCAATCAGCTGCAGGGGACCTCCCCCCATCAGCAATCTGATACCCCGCCAGACTCAGGAGGCACCAGTTTCCCAGACTGTGGTTCTGCTGCTTTGAAAGCAAGAGTCAGAGTATACACTGTATCAGATGCTGCCACCACAGCCAAGCGGGGGTCATAGGTGATGCATAGCAGGGTGTATGGGTGGTGGGGTACATGCTCCCTCCCCCTGAGATTGGCCACGACTCACCATTGCCAGCATCTACTTGTGGTTGCTGCTCACAACCCCACCATCTCTGCTGCTGTTGGCTTTTGTGGGTTGTTACCAGATTTGCCCATCACTTTGGGGTGCACTCATTTATTAGGAATATGTTTCTAAGGTCTTTGTAATTCTATTACTGTGCTGCTTGTATTACTTGTGTTTCTATATGGAGCTGTATCTCTACCTTCTACAAGTCCTTACCCCCAGTGAAGTTATCTTGCAGGACTCATTTTCAATGGGGCTGGGTTTCTCCAGTCACCAAATAAGTCACACACACACAAACACACACAGATTAGTGTGAGATGCCTGACCTGACTGGGTTGATCAGCATGGATAGGTTCACAACCTCATATGCCAGGAATCATTTCATTAAGGTAACAATAAAATTCAGTCAGACACAAACACACAGGTAAACAGAATACCTCTGAGTCTGGCTGGGTGTCCAGCTGACACCATCATGGGCCATCATTCAGTTCATAAGGGCATGTTTGAGCCAAACGGGGTCAATCAGCCCATACAAGCTGATCACCTTATGTGTTTCAAACTCAGCACATCCCAATCTTTTGCCCTAACTGTCCTAGTAGTGGTAGCCTCTTGATGAGAAGACCCCAAAGTATTTCTGGGCTTTACAGAGATCTTTGGCTAAGGTAAAAGGAGCATTGCTGCAGAGCAAGTGGGGAAGGAGAAGTAGAGAAGGAAAAATATACTCAGTTACTACCACTTTGACTATAAGTTATTTATTGCTGAGTACATGAAATGTATAACAATGTATATGAAATGTATAACAGTACTAGTAATAATAGACATGCAAAAGAAAACAATCAAAACAATCACAATACTACCCTGGTTTCATTGAGTATTTAGGAAACTTAGCCCAAATTTAAGTAACACAATTCAGGTTCAGAAATGTATGCCAACAGAGGGACAGAGAGCTGGGGTCTCACCAGTCCAAGGCACTCAGATTCCAATGATGATAGGTAAAGTTCTTAGCACAGTCCTTAAAGGTAGATGATCTGTTTCTTCCAGCTTCTCAAGAACAACAGTGGATGGTGTCAGAGATTTCTCTCTTGAAATACACTTGTTTGCTGATTTTACATCTTTTTAAACCCTCAGTTCAGCTTCTTCAAAGCATTCTATTAATTGTGTAAATAATTGTCTTTTCTATAGACAAGGGGCTATCTCATTTGTAACATCCCAAGAAACTGATTAACAACCAGGAAAAACATAAGAACTAACCAGACAAGGTTCTTTGGGTGACTCTGATATCTTTTATTAGATCAACTGCAATAGTTGGAAAACAATTATTAAGCAAGCTTTTGGGTTCAAAAACCCTTTGTCAGGCTAAGGAAGTTTCAGCAATTGGTTTGTGCTCTTCCTGAATGGAATTAAAAGTAAAGAAGCCAAAGGCTGGGGCTAGGCTGCATACAAGACAGATTGTCAGTGAAAATATAGATTGAGGAGTCAGTGGGTGAGAGACAAGCTGGGGGCGGGGTGGAGAGAGAGAAGGGGGATGAATAGTGGAGAGATACCTAGAGAGTCAGATGTTAGGCAGGTTATAATGTGTCATAAATCCAATGTCTATATTTAGTCCATGATTTTTAGTATCCAGGAGGCTGATGAAGTGGAGTTCATAGGCTAGTCTCTGGGAAGTATTTTGCAAGTTTCCTTTGAGGATCAGAACTGAGAGATTGGAGAGAGAGTGGCTTTCTTGTGAGAAATGTGCCCCCATAGGTAATTGAGTACTCCTGTCTTTGATAGATTTCCGGTGTGCATTCATTCTAGTGAGCGGTTGTTGTTTGGTCTCTCCTATGTATTTTCCATCTGGGCATTTGGTGCATTGGATGAGATATATTACATTTTTGGAAGTACAGCTGGAATATCCAAGAATGTTGATGGCTCTGTTGTGGGGTGTAGTAATTGTGGGGGTGGTGGAGATGTGTTGACAGGTTTTGCATTTCTTGTCATGGCATGGCCTGGATCCTTTTGGTGTGCTCTGGGCTTGAGGAAGTTTGCTTCTGGTGATGAGGTTAGCGAGGTTTGGTGCTTGTTTGAAGGCTAGTATGGGTGACTCTGGGAAGATCTTTTTAAGAATGGGATCTCTTTCTAGTATGGGCTGCAATTGTTTGAGGATTTTCCATACAGGTTCAAGGGAGGGGTGATATGTCATAACCAGCGGTGTGCGATTTGCGGGGGGGTTTCTGCTGTACTGCAGTAGTTCTTCCTGTGATATCTGGATGGCTCTTTCAAACATGTGATCTCTCTCTCTGAAGGAGTGTCCTTGTTGTGTGAAAGCCTTTTTAAGATTGGTGAGGTGGGAATCCCAGGTGTTCTCTTCAGTGCAAATTCGGTGGAATCTGAGGGCTTGGCTGTATATCACAGCTTTCTTGGTGTTTTTAGGGTGATTGCTGGTTCTGTGCAGATATGTGTGTTGATCTGTGGATTTCTTGTATAACATCTGTATTTTATCATTCTGGATACTGATCATCATGTTTAAAAAGGAGATGTCCTGCAGGAGTATTCTAGAGAAAGTTAGATGGAGGGAAGGTGATTGTTGAATTTCTGATGGAACTCAATCAGAGATTGTAGGTTTTCAGTCCAAATGATGAAGATGTCATCAATATATCTTGAGTATAATAAGGGTTTGATGGTGCAGTTCTTGAGGAAGTCTTCTTCCATATGGCTCATAAAAAGGTTGGCGTACTGTGGGGCCATTTTGGTGCCCATAGCTGTTCCCATCATGTGGAGGAAGTGTTGATTATTACAAGTGAAATTGCTGTGTGTGAGGATGAAGTGTATAATATCTTTGGTCTGTATTCTGAGTTGTCATCTTGTTCCTGTAGATATGTAAGGCAGGCTTGGATGTCACCGTGGTGTGTGATGTTGGTATATAGCCTGGTAATGTCCATGGTGGCTAGGAGGGTGTTGCTGGGAAGGTGGTCTATGTTTTTAAGTTTCCGTAAAAAGTCTGTAGTGTCTTGTACAAAACTTGCTCTGTGGGTGACAAGCAGTTTTAAGATTGATTCAATGAAACCTGATATTTCCTTAGTTTAGGTCCCATGGTTGGATATGATATGTCTGCCAGGGTTCCCTTGTTTGTGGATTTTGGGGAGCATGTAAAAAGTCCCCAGGTTAGGTAGTGGGGAGATTAAGATCTGCAGTTTTTCTTGTACTTTTCATGGAAATGATTTGATGGTATTGTTGAGTGTCTTGGTGAAAAGGGGAGTAGGATCTTCTTGTAGTTCTTTGTAGTAGGTGGTGCCAGAAAGCGGTCTGTTGGATTCCTTTATGTAGTCTCCATGGTTTAGGGTGACTATAGTTCCTCCTTTATCTGCTGGTTTTATTACTATTTGGTGGTTAGATCTTAGAGATTCTATGGCCTTTTTCTCTGGTAGAGAGAGGGTGTTATGGTGATGTGTGTTGCTGATTATTTCATTGTTCATTTTTTCCCTGAAGCAGTCAATGTAATGGTCAAGGTTAGGGTTTCATCCACTGTGAGGTGTCTAATCTGATTTTTTGGGGTTTTTTGGCATTGATCTTTTCCTGAATGTTGTCAGAGGATGAGTTGTTGTTCGGAGTGGGTTCAGTTTGGTCATGGAAATATTCCTCGAGGTGGAGGCATTGGAAGAATTCTTCTAGTTCTCCACATTGAAGTATTTTATTAGGGTATTTTTCTGGACAGAAATTTAGGCCTTTAGAAAGGACAGACTTTTCAGTTTTGGTAAGTGTGTGTGTGGAGAGATTGATAACATGTGTTAGTTGGTTGCTGCTTTCAGTTTTATCAAGTCTTAGGTTGGAATGTTGTAAGCTGTTGGTGTTGTTCCTCTGATGGTTGCTTTGTGGCTGGGAAACTTGTTCTTGGAGTAATTGTCCCATTTCTTCTTTTATGTAGGATGAATGTAGTAGAAAGTTTTTCGTAGTCTCTTTGTATCCATTGCATATTGTTTGAGAAGATGATTGGATTGCTGTCTTTTAAGTTGTTGTAGTATGTGGTGATTTCCTTCCTGAGTTGGTCTCTTTTGGAGTTGAGTAAGTGAAGTAGATGATTTCTAATTTTCTTTGAAGTTCTTCTGCATAGTTGTGAAGCATATTTGGAGTTGTGTGTAGTAGTCAGAGGACTGTAGATGTTTAGTCCTTGGGGAATGAAGTTGTGTTTCTTGCAAAGGCTTAGAAAATATATGTCACTGTAGAGTTTGGCTTCTTTCTTTTTCATGTTGTACAGTTTCCATTTCAAACGGCTGAATTCAATATCTTCCATGTTACAGAGGTGTAGGTTGTAGCCATGCTGGTCTAAGGACATAGGCAGACAAGGTTCTTTGGGTGAATCTGATATCTTTTATTAGACCTTAACTTGAATAGTTAAGGAGTAACCAGACTCTTAGGAGCCAGCATGAAATTCTTATGGATAACAGAAAAACTGGAGGGGATACTTTAATGTTTCTTCTCAGATAGCTTCCAAAACCAGGTTTTTGTATTTTTACTTGTTGTGAATAAGCCTCAGTTTAGCATGAATGTTCATAAACTTTGTGGGGTGGACTTCTACCAGTCATCCCGGGAAAAGTATGACAGCATTTATGGTCAGGGCTTCAATGGGCTGGATGTTGTGATGAACCCTTAACCATTGTTTAAATATTGCCCATATCCCCTCTGACTTGGTTTCTTGCCTCAGCATTCCCTAACCTGGCAACTGAGTTTTAGTCAATCAAGTTTAAATTGGCCTCCCATAGTGGGACCGGGGAATGTATGGACTGAGATGCCTATTAAACTTTTCTTCTGCTTAGTTAGTTCTGGTTAAATGAGGTGTGTGGGGGGGGGAGGGGGCCGGGGGGGAATAGAAAAAGTCCTTTGTAAGTCCAGCAAGCTGGGTGCCAGGTTTCCCTCAGGAAAACAGAGCTGACAGGTAACAGGATGGTCACCACACACCACCCCACCGCCAATGCTGCTGCCCTCAATTGTGCCCCCTCAGGAGGCACCAGTCATTCATGGTCCTTTCCAGTAAGACTCCTATGGACTTTCTCCCTCAATTCTTGGCTACCACACACCCCTCTCCCACCCTGCTTCTTGAACTACAACTCCCTAAGGTCTCAACTCTGTTTTTATACCACTGATTCCTTGTGAGTATGGTATAAAAACACAGGTGTTTATCAGTGAGTGAGGGTGAGATTACACATTACAGTTATCAATTGTTAATTGTAGGGAATTTTGGTCCCTGTTAAGGTTAAACACATGCCACTGATAAGTAGCACATTCAAGTTGAATACCCTGCCTAACATGCACTGTTCATTCCTTCTACTACAGGCATAGCCAGTAGTGGCAGGGGCTGCAGGTCTGTTCTGAGCCTGCCCAACACTCTGCCTCTATCCATTGCTTAGGCCAAGCAGGGCAGGAGGTTCCCCCACACTGCTTGCCTTTCCCTGAGACCCTGATCACTCCCTCCACCCTCCAAAGAACTCCACTAACCAATCACCCTCCCATCACTGTCATGACACCCCTATCAGACCAAGACTGGCAGGGGAAAGGAGATGTCTTTTTCCTGCCTGCTCCCAAGTTCCCTGCAGCTCATTGCTCCTGTGTGTCCAGATCCAGCCCCTTCCAGGTCTTGCATCAGCCTGGCAGGTCCTCTGCCCTCACCCTAACTCTCATACTCTTATTTATGAGACTGGGGCCAGCAGGGTTGGTTCAAAGAGAGTAGCATGGGCTGCAGGGAACCCAGGAGCAGGTAGGGAAGGCCCCCTGCTTCACTGCCCTCAAGCTGACCAGGGTGGTGATACAAGAGTGGAGAGACATATCAAGGGGTTTAATGCAGTAATCTAGTAAGTCAGGGAGGATCAGGGTGCCAGAGCATGGGTGTAGGAGGTAGCAGTCCAGCAGATCCCCACTCACCCCTTCATATTCTCCCCTCTAGTCCTTCCCTCTTCCCTCTGGTCCCCACCTTCAAAAGTAATGAAGGAAACTTCATTACTTTTCCCTATCTCCTTACTCACCTACTGCCTGCTGTCCCCACCTGTTGGTCCATGACCATATAGTACTAGATGGTCACTAGTCCACTTAGTGCCTCATGGGATACTGAAGGACCACAGATTGGTGGCTTTATCCCTGGTGAACAGCCAGAAGTTTACTTAATTGATCTAGGCAGCGCAGCTCAAAAATCATGATGATTGAAATTTACATAACTTTAGAGGCCCTGAAGTGCTTGTTAATGTGAAGTCACTCAAGTTTTGAGTGCTATTAACATGGTGGAATTGTAAAATCATATCCCATCTACTTACAGGATGTAAAACAACATCAGTGACATCCTAACTGTTAACAAATGACTGAAATAGTGTAACCAGTAGTTCTAATAGCTCTGTTGCTTTCTACAATTCTTCCCCCTCCCCAAGTTTCTTTATCTCGATAGTGTTTATCATAAAACATTGCCCAATTTCCATAAGAAAAAACAAAACAAAACAAAACAAAACAGGCCACCCTTAGAAATTTTATCTGTTTATTGGTAGTTTCTAGCATTATCCATCTCACCCTACTACATAATCACTGACCTAATAGGTTTATCTCTTTCTTTTTAGTTAAATACACTTATTACTGATACCTTAGCAGATGAACTAATGTTTGTTTTTTTTCATTGTCAGTACATGAGCCATCATTTATTTAATATTAAAAAGACAGAGGCAGGTATGTCCTTTTAAACTGCACTATGCTTTCCATGGTATATCATGCACCATAATACGTGTTTCTAGTTTCTGTTCCTTTTTTGTAAGGAGTACTCTTCAACAATTGATTAAGCAATGAATTTCTAATTAAAGAAACAAGATGATTCCTGAGGCCTACTCCAAGATATCTCTTAGAAACAAGGTATCATGGAGAACTTATTAAGATTAGAGGATTAAAGTTCATTTCTCTATATTTTTTTAAGTGCTGTCTTCAGATATCACAGCTGGGAGGTTTTTGATACATAGTACTGTAAACTTTACTATCAAGAAAACAGAACAAGAGAGAACCTAATTCTTTGATGCAAAGTTGTGGGCACTACCATGAAAGAGAAGGAATCTTGGGTTCTAACCCCGCAAGTAAATTAGTTAAGACATTTAATGAAAGTTTATTGAATGCCTAATGTACCACTTACACCACTGTGAACTAAAAGAAATGCTGTTGTAAGTACTATCATTACATATTTGTTAAAAATAAACAAAATTAGACCATAAGTATAGGGACCAAAACTCACTCCTCACAGCCAGTGTACTATAAACCCGAGACAACAGACACTAATGATTGTTCTTCTAATCACTTGTCTTTTGCCTTCTTAACTGCACAGTAACCCAGCTTTAGGAGTAGGGTAGATTATGTCCACTGTTAACAACCAATGATGGGCACTGTGGCCAAGTAGCTAGGCACTTGAAGCATGAATGAGGTCCAGGTTGGTTTCACAGGAGCTGGTGTCTGGGGAGTGGGGTGAGGGGTGGGGTTGGGAACTGGAACTGGAACTCACAGCCAAAGTCAAGACAGACCGGGGTCAAAACCCAGAACAAGAGACAAGATGAGCTGAGGTTTAACCATGATCAGAAACAAAAAGCCATAGCTGGAGATCAAACCAGAATCAAAAACAGAAACATATAATCAACGGATACCAAGAGTCCTACCAGAACCAGAGCCAAGAATCAAAAACCAGCATAACCAATAAGGAAGTGCACAGAGAGTGAGCAGCAAAGGCTTTTACTCTTTTCCTAGCCAAGGACACAACAACCTGGGCCAGGCTTTAAAGGGCTGGAGTGGGTGGGCAGTATTACCTGTGGCTTCAGGGCATTGGATGCCCCGATTTCCTCACTCAACCCAGCTAGGACTAGTAGGACTAGTACACTGCTCTGGGTTTGCTGCAGGTGGCACCTGTTCAGGGAATTAATTTACCTGCTTGGGACTGGCTGGGTCCAGGGTTTTCATCTGGCCTCATTACACCTACCACCCAGACAGTCTGATGCAGTGGTCATGAATCATGACTCATGAAGCAGTCTGCCTGAAAGTGGGATGAGAAAGGCCTTGTTTCTATCCTATTAATTGCTAGTTTAGTAGGGAAAAGATAGGCTGGATGTCAATCAACTGTAATATTAACTTATTTGAGGGCTGTTAACCCGAGTTTGGTTTCCTTGAAGCATATCGTAATTGCTTTACACTGGGAATCAAATACTCCCACAGTATCAAACTGGGTCTTAATGGAGTTAGTTACTTAGAATGATCAAATTGGATGGATTATGGGTATGCTCACTGTGAACCTTGCAATCCCAAATTTATTCATAAGTAGCGGAATATAGGTACTAATGAGTTTTGTGGTGTGTAGAGCAGGGGCAAAATGGACTGCTGGTCAGAATTTAACTGATCTTGAGCAAAATCTTAGGCTCAAGAACCTTCAAAAATCAAACCTAACCAGCCCTTTTTTAGTATATTGCCACAAAAAAGCCATCTTTCTTATAGTGAACTGGAATATAATATTTATATAAGTATTATATAATATTAATGTTAATTAGCTTTAGCTTATGTAATACTAACACTAATATTCTATATATTCTCAGATGGCATTGCCTAAGCCGATAAATGTTTTGTTCTGTGCAGTGGAATTTACTTAAGTGCCTACATAGATGCCATAATTTTTACAATTCTGTACAATGTTACTAACTTGTTCAAGCTGACAATAAACCAAGCACTGCACAAGCATTTCACTAAAGCTTAGCTCTATGATTTCTTCTGAAGAAAGAGATGACAGGAACATATATATTCATCTTCATTCAACAACCCCCCCTCACGATAAACCCTTAGATCTTTTATACAACAGTTGTCTAACTTCTGGGTGGTAGTGGGAGGGAGGGAGGGAGGGTGCACACCTTGCAGGCTGCATCCAAATCAAAGACCTCCTGGGGCTCCACCCACAATGTTCAGGTAGCTCATTTCCACTCCCAACCATGTGCTCAGCCTGGCTCTACTCCTCTTGGCTACACACAGAGCACAAGCAGCAAGGAGCCCTGCCTGGTTCTCTCCCACCACCACGCCACCCTATCCTGGGGAGCAGGGTAGGAAGCAGAAGCTTGAAGAGAGAGTGGAAGCCTAGAGCTGCCAGTTGCCATAGCAGCAAGAGTAACTGGAGAAGCCATGGCCAGATGGCTCTATGGGTCACATGATAATCCCTTGCAGTCTGCATGTGGCCTATAGGCCACCAATTTGCCGGCCATGCCTAATACGGCAGATTATGTGGTGTAAAATATTCATGAGCTGACTATATTATACAGATCCAAACCATATTATGCAACCAGACAAAATTGCTACTGAAACCAAGTCTTTAGCGTGGTTCCATAACATGGTCACAACAAGCCAGTGGCTTTCCATCTCTTATGATAAGAGCATCTGGCTCTTGTTTACCAGGAGACTAGACATTTGAGGTAATTTTAACTACTTCAAATGGTCAAGGCCACTCCTTCAAATTCAGTGCTTGTCAGGATGTGATACATGTCTGTTGTCATTTCTTTTTCATGGCTGTTCAGGCCAAAATAGGAAGTACATTCCCACCCCTCCCCACCCCGCTTTTCCTCACAATGTTCTGAAGGTCAAATTCAATCATACATGAGAAAAGCATATTTTCAGTAAATCTCAGATTATAGATCAGCCTGCTGTCAATCGGCATTACATTTTCCTAGTCAAACGGTCCATTTTCACTGCCAGCTCAGTAACAGATATTTACAGCTGGCTGCTATCTAGTACCCTCCCTTTCCTTATTACTGTATAATCTTCTGGACAGTTTTTTTTATATCTCTTTGGACTGATGACTGGACTGTCATGTAAAATGTGTAATATTCTGATCCAGTTGTCTTTATCAGAGTCTCTATTTCCATGTGAAATAAAATTTGAAATGTCTTGCTACATGCATAGTTTAGGGAGTTTCTGATTAAATAATGCTATCTTTCTTATGAAGGCTTGTACAGGGTAATCATTCTAAATTATAATTTGTGGTGTTAGAAGTATTTGCAAATATATCAAGAGAAAGATTTAGAATGGATGCAGGCAAAACGCAAACAACAACAAAAGTGGGTGAGTTTTGTCTTCTGAGGGGAATGGCCCTGTATATTCAAGTAGTCATACTTAAAGTGGAGTTGAATAAGAAGTTACTACAAGACACTGAAAAAAAAATCAAGCTACTCCTGTTGCCGTCCAAGCTAACATTCAGATAGATTTAGGAGAGCATGTCTGACTCCTACCCAGGCTATGTGGTGAAAACTTGTTAGATCATCAAATCAGGGGGGTGTTGCTCTGTGCACTTAACATGATTTCTAACTCACACCAACTAGACCTTGGACAACCTCCCAGGCTTGACTTGTGGTTCTCTAAATGGCAGCTCTGTTCATGCATCCAGAACAAAAATGTTAATGTATGCACAATGCTTAGGAACTGAAGATGGACAGCATGTGGGTTTCACTAAGAAAGAAACAGAATGAAACAAATTTCATCAAGCCAAAAAGTAAATGAACAAAGGAGGGAGGGGGAAGGGGGGAAATGTCCAAGCATATATTGCCTATATCTTGGCTGTGGATAACAAGGCTATGGGACCTGAACCTGTTCAGCCTCCACAAGACAAGGCTCAGGGGGGATCTAGTGGCCTGTTACAAACTAGTCAGCGGGGATCAGCAGGCATTGGGAAGTCCCTATTCCCCCGAGCATTGCCAGGAGTAACCTGGAATAATGGTCACAAGCTGGCAGAGGGTAGGTTTAGGTTAGATATCAGGAG
>NW_017728948.1:37339490-37352902 GCF_001723895.1 Crocodylus porosus
GCTCCTACCCTGGGGGTCTTTAAGAGGAGATTATATGAACACCTTGCTGGGGTCGTTTGACCCCAGTACTCTTTCCTGCCATGGCAGGGGGTCACACTAGATGATCTATTCAGGTCCCTTCCGACCCTAGAAACTATGAAACATCCTGCTTTTTGATGTTGCCATCCCACCAGATGACTAGGTTGTGCGAAATGGCACTGTTCCATTTCATCTTGCATTTCAACATTTTGATGGAACAGCATTTCATTCAAATTTTGTTTTGATTCAAAACTGCTGTTTCATTTTGTTTTGTCAAAACAATGTTGCTGTTTCAATACTGTTTTGATATTTTGTCCATAGGCTATAATGAGGAAGCTCAAAACATCCTATAACTTTGCCATTTCTGGCCTGATTTGGATGAAATGTGTAGACATGGTAGCCCCTTCTATGGGCACAAAGCTTGCCAAGTCTTCAGGAGATAGGTGCAGAGAGTTTGGAGAAACTGTACCTCAAATTCTTGAAAGTAGAACTCATGTCACATGTACGTATTAAGCCACAGTGTGGTTAAAACTTCAGGCATGCTAGCTCCTGCAGAGGCCATGAAGAATGCCAAGTTTCAAGGAGATAGGTACAGGGGTTTGGGGGAAACTGCACCTCAAGCTGCGGACAAGCAAAACTCATGACATGGATAACACTGTGTGTCTTAATGTGAAGCAGGGTGAAAGCTGCAGGCATACTAGCCCCTGCTTAGGCCATGAAGCCTGCCAGCTGTCAAGGAGGTAGGTGCAGGGGGAGTCCAGGTTCTGGAGCCCTGAGCCTCCAGCCTCCAGCTGCGGACAGGCAAAACAATGCTGCTTTTTATGTAGTTTTTTCCATCCCTCCCCCAGAGCACTCTAGTTGGAAGGGACCTTGGAAGGATCAGTCACTGGCCAACTACACAGTCAATAATGAGAGTGTTCCTTCCCCACTCTTTCCACTCCCTCTCCTTACTGTATTTTCTATTTCCCTGAAGGCAAGCCCAGGATGAGTTTCAAAACTCTAAATGTTTTGAAAATTTCAAAACATTTCATAGAATCATAGAATCACAGAAGTAGGGTCAGAAGGGAACTTATAGATCTTCAAGTCTCACCCCCTGCCA
Organism: Crocodylus porosus; assembly: GCF_001723895.1. Lineage (NCBI taxonomy): Eukaryota > Metazoa > Chordata > Crocodylia > Crocodylidae > Crocodylus > Crocodylus porosus. The sequence continues at coordinate 37,340,608 of NW_017728948.1, forward strand.
GGGCAGGAGAAAAAAAACGGGGCCCAAATGGTCCCAGCTAGGTAGGCATCAAGCCTCCTCTTAAAGACCCCCAGGGTAGGAGCCAGCACAACTTCCCTTGGAAGTTGGTTCCAGATCCTAGCCGCCCTAACTGTGAAGTAGTTCTTACAGATGTCTAATCTAAACCTACTCTCCAACAACTTGTGGCCGTTATTCCTTGTTATGCCAGGGGGTGCTAGGAGAAACAAGGTCTCTCCAAACCCTTCTGGTCCCCCTCTAGTGAGTTTATAGATGGTCACCAGGTCCCCCCTCAGCCTTCTCTTGTGAAGGCTGAACAGGTTCAGGTCCTGCAGTCTCTCATTGTAGGGTCTGTCCTGTAGTCCCCGGATCATGCGGGTGGCCCTCCTCTGGACCCCCTCAATATTGTCCAGATACCTCCTGAAGTGGGGCGCACAGAACTGGACACAGTACTCCAGCTGTGGCCTGACCAGTGTCGCATAGAGGTGGAGGATCACCTCCTTGGCCGTGCTAGAGATGCATCTGTGGATGCACGACAAGGTCCAGTTAGCCCTGCTAACTGTGACCTCACATTGTCAGCCCATGTTCATCTTGGAGTCAATAATGACTCCAAGATCCATCTCTGCCTCCGTGCTCTCAAGAAGGGAGTTTCTCATCTTATAAGTGTGCTGCTGGTTACTACTGCCCAAGTGCAGCACCCTGGACTTGTCAGTGTTGAAGCGCATGAAGTGTTGTGTTTTTGCTAGCCCACCCCTGTAACCTATCCAAGTTTTGCTGCAGTCTTTCCCTCCCTACTAGTGTGCTCACCTCACCCCAAATATTGGTATCATCAGTGAATTTAAACAGGGTGCTTTTCACCCCATCATCCAAATCACTGATAAAGAGATTGACCAGCGTGGGCCCAAGGACCAAGGACTGGGGGACTCCACTGCCCACTTCTCCCCAGGTTGAATATGACCCATCCACCACCACCCTCTGAGTGCGACCCTTCAGCCAATCTGCAATCTATCTAACTGTGTAGGCATCAATGCCACAGTCACCCAATTTCTTAATGAGGATTGGGTGGGAGATGGTGTCAAAGGCCTTGCTGAAGTGCAGAGAGACTACATCCATGGCATCATCTGCATCCAAGGCTTTTGTGACCTAATCATAAAAGGCAATCAGGTTGGTCTGACATGACCTGCCCCTAATGAAACCGTGCTGGTTGCCCTTGAGCATCATCTCTGAGGCCAGCCCATCACAGATGTGCTCCATGATGATCTTCTCAAAGAGTTTCCCTAGGATTGAGGTAAGACTGACAGGCCTATAGTTGCCTGGGTCCTCCCTCGTCCCTTTTTTAAAGATGGGGACCACGTTGGCTACCTTCCAATCATCCGGCACCTGGCCCGAGTACCACAAGCGCTCATAAAGCCATGCCAAGGGCCCTACAATAACCCCTGCTAGCTCCCTCAACACCCTGGGGTGGAGAGCATCTGGACCCGCTGATTTGAACACGTCCAACCCCTCCAGAAGCTCTCTAACCTGGTCCTCCCCAATCTGAGGTCTGGAGGCATTCCCCTAGAGTCCATCTTGCATTACGGTGGGGAAGTCCCAGTCCCTGCCAAGAAAACAGAGGTGAAGGATTGGTTAAAGAGGTCTGCTTTCTCCTCTGGCACAACCACCAGATTGTCCAAAGGATCTTGCAGTGGCCCCACATTGCCTGGTGCTTTCTTCATCCTCCCTATATATTTGAAAAAGGACTTTTTGTTATCTTTGATTTTGGACGTAAGTCCTAGCTCTATGTCCACCTTAGTTTTCCTGACAGCCCCCCCTACAGGCCCAAGCAGAGGAGGTATACTCCTCTTTGGAGATAGCATCCCCCTTTCACCGAGTGTACGCCACTTTTTTGGTGATCAGGCATTCCCAGACGCCCTTTCAGTTTTCCTTGTTTCATTTTGAGGCTGTTTTGAAGCTCTCTGTTTCATTTTGATTTCACTGTTTCAAGCTTGAAACAAGTCAAAACAGCATCGAAATGAAACTTCCAGTGAAATTTCACACAGGCCTACAGATGGCATTATAAAGTGTGCCACTTAATATGGTAGGGCTACATTGATATTGTAGCTGTGATGGCTCAAGAATTATTTGACAAGCAATGCCTTTTATTGGACCAACTGCATAACTGAGATAAAGTTGGGCAAGATTCCAAATGCAAAGCATTTGGGTACATACAAATGTTACATTTAGATCAACCTAATAAAGTTTAGGTTGATCTAAATGCCCTGGTGTACAAGCATTCACAGGGATTAAATTATCCAAAAACTGGCATGCCCAACCTCATAGGTCCTCTGTGAGCAAGCAGGCATGGCTTAGCATGGTCTGCTACATTCTACCCATGCATTGGTTTATGCCAAGCTTCTCAGGTATTATCATTATTCTCGTAATTACTATTATAACTCCAGCAGATATCAGAGTTATGTTAGTAGGTGTGATAAAAGATTGGTCAATGCAAAGGCAGCATTTGACTAAATAACAAATAATTTTACTGATAATAGAGCTCCCTCTTACCTAATGCTGTTTTGTTTTATTTTAAAGTCTTCTGTGTGACAGAAAGAATAATAGGTCTGGTCCTGACTCCATTAACTCCAAAAGGTTGAGGATTGGGCCAACACTGAGGTTTTGTCAGTGTTTACCATCATTCATCTGAATAGTCTATTACCATTTAATTTTTAAACTGTCAGTAAGTTTAGAGGGTCTGAAAGAATAGTTAAGATCCAATTGAAAAGTAAATAAATACAAAACAAATAATATAACACGAACATTTTTAAAGTAATGCAAGTAACTCCAACTGAAAAAAGCAACCAGCCATTTCAAGAATTGCCTGTAACTAGTGAATTTTAAAATGAGAAAGTCTAATTTGATTACCTGCTTTAAAGGAGCATTTCCTGAAGCCCATTTCAATAAAATTAATTCATTCCCTACTGGTCAGGTACCAAGAAGAATAATTTACCATTTTTTCATATGACCAAGAGATAATTTTTTTTTATTTTGCAATCACAAACAGTAAAGGACTTTTTGGTAAATCATCATACTCATATTTTATTTTGATATATTCCATAATAGAAAATGACTTAGCAGTTTCCAGCTTAAATCTATATTATATTGGAACCTACCACCTGGAAAAAGAACCTGCTTGCAATGCAGCATAAAAGCAAACACTTCAAACTTTACAGAGGAAAATATTCAATGTAATAAAAAGAATGATTGATCTATATCCTTCTATAATTTTCATACAAGAAAAACAACTTAGAAAAGTATAAGACATTTCTAACTCTCAAAATAGCTTAATTTTGATATATCCAAGATTTTGTGCAAGTATTTCAACAGGATTAAAGTGTAAAACAGTTCCATGGTAAAAGACACACTAAGTATCCAAGCTGTATTGGCATAGGTTCTCATGTTCTGCATGTGTATAATGACTTTAATGCATTACTTTTTTAATTATAAACATTTTGGTGTGTCCTAAAGGCCACTGGTAGGAAAAATAGGTTGGCAGGCAACTGCTATCTTTAAAAGCTTCAGATAATACTATTTTATTTTTCCTTCAAAAATTGAACTAAGGCAGTGGAACAATATCTCAAATCTAAAAGCTCAAACAGAACTGATATTAACATTGAACATTTTGGAAAACTTTGACAATAATGAAATATGTTCAGCACACACTTGCTGTAGGTAAAATAAATGATTTCCTAAGAAATATTTGAAAAAAGAGAATCATGATATTCCTTTATAAAGAAGATAGATATTTCTATATTTAATTTTAATAACCCATATTTTAAAAGAAGTATAAAGAAATATTAGTAGGAATGATCTTTAATGATCTTCAATTGAAAAAATAAGTCAGAAATTTTAAAACCAATATGTTGAGGGAGCTAGAATAAAAATAAACTGATTATGCAAGCAAGGGCCTTGTTACACAGTAATTTTGGAAAACTCCTGGACCACTTAATACCTGTATTGTCCTCACATTAACACCTGAAACTGGTTTGAAGTATTCATTATTAGGGATCCTGGTTTTCTGTGATTTAGAAAATCCCATACTTTCAGTTAAAAAAAGGTTTTCTAAATCCAAATTTCTCTGTGATTTAATGAAACACCAATAAGATATAGATATAGATATAGATAATAGTGTTTCATTTTAATCATGAAAAAATGTGGATTTGGGGTTACTTTTTTGAAAGCGAAAATTAGAGATTTTTTTAAATCATAGAAAACTAGGATTGCTGCTCATTATGCAGCTTAAAATTCTGCCACATCCTGGCAGTGTTTTGTCTGATTTATGCTACAAATGTCATGTTGCACTAAAGTATAGTGTAAACTCCCCATGCATCCCCACTCACCTGCTGGCCTGGATTAGGCCTATTGTCCCCGCTCCTTCCCCAGCAACTTAGATCCCTGCCCACTGCCCACTTCCTAACTCTCCCCCCACCTCTGTTTACTTGTGGCTGCCTGCCCTGTCTGTCCTAGGGGAGCAGGCAGAGAAGGGTTAACAGGCAGCAGGGGAACTACAAGTAGGCTGAGGTGGAGGGAGGGGGGAAGCCTGAAATGGGTGTGTGTGTGGGGTGGGGGGATTGTTACCTTTCAGTCCCTAAGGCACCAGCTGGCCTAGCACTAATTGGGCAAGTTACAGGACACATTTACTGTGCAGTAAACTAATTAGCTGCAGAGTAAACATCATGCTTCTATGTGTACAATCCTATTAGATGATCTCCCGAGGTCCCTTCCAGCCCTAATGTCTATGAAATCTATGAAATCTATGAAATTAGGCTGGAGCAAACTAATTTACTTTGCAGCAGGACACTACTTGTAAACTCTTGTAAATACAAGTAGTATCTTGCTGCTGAGTAAAAAAACTCTGCAGCGACACAAGTGTGGATGCTTCCTCAGCTGACTGGGGTACAAGGGTGCTTCAGTGCAGGGGCTGCCTACTAGCTAGCCCTGCATTGAAACTCCCCCATACCCCAGCCGGTCCCTCAGCAGCACCTTGAGCTGACAAGATATCCCCCAGGCCTTCTGCCAGCTGAGGTTGCTCTGACCCAGCTCAACATGCTATGGTCACAAGCTCACATGAAATCATGCTTCCTAGGGACAATAAACTCTGGAGCAATAAGCAATAAGCCCCTTAATTGTACATGTAGACACACCAAGACTGATCAACATTTGTGCAGTTCAATATAACTTGTAAGAAGGCCCTGAAGAAAGAAAGGATGTCTGAAAACAATGTAAGGGGGCTTTTACATTTTCTTTTTAGGTAAGGTATATGAAGAGATGGGCCCACAATTGACATAGATCAAGTGAGGGAACGCCTCAAAAGACTCGATATGCACAAGTCCCCAGGACTTGAGGGTCCTGAAGAAGCCGGCAAACATCATAGCATTCCCTATGGCAAAAGGTATTTGAGAACTCATGGTGCTCAGGAGAGGTACCAGAGGATTGGAAAAGAGACAATGTGGTCCAAATCTTGAAGACAGGAAGGAATGGATGGAAAACTAAGGGAATTACAGACCAATCAGTCTAACATCCATTCTTGGAAAGATCCTGGAGAAAATTATCAAGGGTTCCATCAGCAGCAGGCTAACAGAAGTATATTATAGGGCAAAGTACTTCAGTTTTTGGTATTTATTCTATCCTTAGCCATGACAGGCAGACACCAGGCAATATACATTCTTCTATGTATTTTTTTTTCTTAGTATGTGTTGCTACTTTAGAAATTCTATACTGAAGCATCTTTTCTTCATGCAAAAAAAACCATGTGATCATTTTGGCAAAAAATAGAACTCCATCTGTAATGCTGACAGTAATCTGTGACATTAAGATTACACAGCATGGGAAAAATGTATTTTCCATTTCTTTTTTCCTCATTTTCATTACAATTTTGATCTTACTCAACATAACATTATTAAGAACCATGTTATAATTATAGTACGTTGAGGAATATTTTTTTTTCCTGCTGAAAGGCTTATTATGATATTAAAAGATAAAGTGTCATATGAGGTCAGATTTCAGGTCCATGTAGCACAGTATTCTGTATCTCCATGTGTCCCATTCCTGTTTTATCATCTTTTGTCCTAAGGATGTAGTTAGAAATTCAATGGCCTCCCTTCAGCTATTGAAAGGGCTTTTTAGTTCCTGGTAGGACTGGGCCCACCCTTGCTATGTAATATGTAGGTCTTTATCTCTGTGTTGCAGGGGCTAGATACTAAAGGAAACATTATGTATGCAGTTCCTATGAGCTGTCCTTTACCCCTTTCCTTAAAGAGTCCAGCATTCTGTGGTCTGGGAAGTCCCAATATACTGTCTCCCTAACTATAATGTTTAATATCGACACATGGAAGTATCCTTCTTATGTTGGTCTAAACTTTTTTGTATCTGCTGATACCTCTACTATTGTGAGAAAATGATCAATGCAGACTGATTTTGCCAAGGAATTCTCCCCAGTAGTTCAAAAGCACAATTAAATTTATTAGCTATTATGAAACTTCAGTTTTGCTATCATTCATAGATTAGCAACATGGACATTCATAATTGGAACAATAAAGGAACACTAAAATTTTAACAAAGGATTTATTTATTTTACTAGTTTATTCATAGTTATCTCTTGAAATGGAACAATTACTACCATATTAAAGAAATCCATGATAATTTCAAATTTGAGATGACTCCACTTTATACATGGAAAATTAAGTGTGTTATACGTTCCCACGTATTGAATCTAACTGGTGGAAGATCATCTTCAAATTTGTGTCTCTTCCAAATGCTGTGGCAGGGAAAACAACAACAGGGGATGAGAGGACAGACCCCTTGCTTCCCTGCTCCTTGCCCTCCCTGCCTGTCCCCCTACTGCTTTCCCCCCTGTGACTGCCCTCCTCAGCCATTGCTACCCCATGCCTATGCCTCTCCCTGCCATCACAACTCCATGAAAACCCTACCCTCCTTACCTTCTGCTACAGTTCCAGGCCAGTCAGTGGCAGTGACATTCCTGGCCTGTCTCCAACCCAGTCTAGCCAGGAAGAAGTAGTAGCAGCTCTCAGCTAAGCCATTCAAGGCTGGGAGGAACAGAGCCAGAGCAGCATGTAAGATGGATAAATGGCCGCTCTACCCTGCATCCTGCAATCTCCCCTAAACTCTACCCCCTGGCCATGTGCATCCTCCCCAACCAAATGAGCCATTTCAGCTTGGGAGAGGCAGCAGCTCAGCTCCAGCTTCAGCCCTGAGTCCAGGGCCAAAGCCAAAGCTGAGGAGCCACCTGCCCCAGGCCAATACTTGAATGCAAGATGAGGCTTCCCCCATGTTGTTTTGGGAGTGGGAAGATCTCATTTTGGATTTGAGTAAATACTTTCCTACAGAAAAAAAAATAAGGAAAAATATAACTTTTTTATGTTTAAATTTTAAATTAAATGCCAGAGCTTTTTTTTTCTTTTTTTTTTCAATTTAAAGACTATTACCTATTTACCTTGTTTAAAAGGGCCCGGCAATAGCAGAAGCCACACTCAGATCATGGCTCTAGTATGCGATGCACAGGTGAAAGCCCGCAGCACCCCCTTGAGCCCAGGAACCCCCAGAAGAGACCCCAGCACCCCTGAAGATCCCTGCAGGTAAGAAGGGGCTCATGGTGGGAGGGACATAGCCATCTGGAATGTGGCTGAGCAGAGCCGAGGAGGGTCATACACCCCTCACCCACCGGCTCCTATTTCGCCCAGGCCCCCAGGGAGTTGTTCAACCAAAGCCTCACAAACAGGCCGCATGAAGAGGTGCACTTCTAGGCCTACCACATGAGTTAGCATGTGAGTTTACAGGAGGATGAGCAGGAGGGTCTGCAGCACTGGCAACGATCCCTCTAGGGTAGGCAGTCCTATCAGTAGATGACATACCAGTGGCACGATGCAGATGGGCACATGCCACAACCCAAGGGTCCTCTTGGAGTCTGTAGCCTCCCCCTCTGGCACCTCAGAGGCCTTCACCCATACAGAAACCATGGTTCCAGGTTCCATGCAGATGGAGCCCCTGGATCTCAGCTGTGGGAGCTGCCTGGCATGTTTCCAGGCTTTCAGGACTTGTGGGGTTTGCTCCACTTTGGAGTCTCTGGTTGTCAGATTGAGGAGCTCCAGGCTGCAGTCCAGATACTGCATGCCATCAGGGATGATGAGCAAGAGATCCACTCCTACTGCCAGGCCCTTCACCCACTGGAGGCAGAGGGTAGACCAAGGCCACCTCCTAGAACAAGGAAGGATTCAAGGATCTCCCATATTGTTCAGCCAGGGAGTCGGATCAAGGTTTTCAAGGTCCCCAAGGCCCACTGCACCAAGGTCCCCTACCCTCTGGGGCTCTGCAACAGGTACCTCTTGCAGATCCAGTTGAGCCTGCAGAGATGCCAGACAAAACAGTCATCGTGGGAGACTCCCTCCTGAGGGGGACTAAGGGGGCAATCTGCTGCCCTAGCCCCCTCACCCGGGAGGTCTTCTATTTCTCAGGATGCACATCAAAGACATAGCAGAGAGGATACCAAAGATTATCCATCCCTCCGACCACTACCCTATTCTCATTATCCATGTAGGCACAAATGACACAGCTTGGAGAAATCCTATCCAGATCATGAGAAACTACAGGGCTCTGGCAGTGGAGCTTAGGGGGTTGGGGGTGCAGGTGGTCTTTTCCTAGCTCCTCCCAGTTGTGGGTCATGGACTCTGGAGGGAGAGATGGTTTGAGGTAGTCAACCAAAGACTGTGGCACTGGTGTCATCGTGAAGGCTTTGGCTTCCAGAATCACAGTCCACTCTTCGGTAAGAGAGGCGGTGGTCTGCTGGGGAGAGATGGCCTCCACCTCACTCTGCTGTGGAGGAGGCTCTTCTCAGCCAGACTGGCTGACCTGCTCAACCAGGATTTAAACTGAGCCCGCCAGGGGTTGGGGGGATTACTGCCACTGCTGGCCCACTGGGTAACTGTTGTAAATCCAGCGGGCCAAGGCACTTTAGGGAACCCACCCCTACCCTAGCTCCAGAAGAATCAGTGGGGAAAGCAAGGGCCCCCAATGGGACACTTGCCTGCCTGTACGCCAATGCCAGGAGCTTGAGGAATAAACAAGAGGAATGGGTCTTCCTGCTAAACAAGAATAACTATGACCTTATAGGGATAATGGAGACCCACCTCTGACTGGGCCAGAGGTATGGATGGCTATACCCTGTACAGGCATGATCATGAAGATAAAAAGGGTGGAGGTGTAGCCATTTATGTCAAAGAAAGCTACACATCCCTCCAAATTGACATTGGCACCCAGGAGGGATTACTGGAGTCTCTCTTGGTCAAAATATGTGGGGAACATGGCTCAGGGGACATCATGGTAAGACTCTACTACAGACCTCCTGATCATAAACAAGAGCTGGACCAGGAATTTGCCAGGGAATTAGCTAAGGCTGCATTCTCTCGGTGTATGGTTGTCATGGGAGACTTCAACTATCTGGACACCTCATGGGAAGAGCATTCAGCCAATTCTTATTGGTTGTAAAGCTTCTTCACATGCATGGATATGCTCTACCTAACTCAAGAAGTCTATGGGCCGATGAGAGGCAAAGCGTTGTTGGACCTGGTACTGGCCAAAGGGAATGACATAGTCAGTGACCTTAAACTGAATGGAAAGTTGGGTGATAGTGACCACAAAGTGAGCACCCTTACTATCTATTGCAAAGCTGGCAAGTCAGTCAGCAAAACAGTAGTCCTTGACTACTCATTGTTGAGGCCCTAAGGGATCACGACTTGACAGATAGAGGAGTCCAACAAGAAAGGGAGGAAAGTAGATCCCAGGAATTACAGGACAATCAACTTGACCTCAATCCTGGGTAAGATTCTTGAGAACATTATCAAGGAGACCCTTCTGGACAAGCTGGCTGAGGGCAACATGCTGAGGGAAAGCCAGCACAGGTAGGTCTTGCTTTACCAATCTCATTTCCTTCTATGACCAGGTGACATATCACTTGGAAAAGGAAGAAGAGATTGATGTCATATACCTGGACTTTAAAGAAGCGTTTGATCTGCTGTGCCTTAGACTGGTTCTCTTCAACATCTTTATAAATGATGTGGACATTGGAGTCAGAAGTGCAGTGTCTAAGTTCGCCAATGACACTAAACTTTGGGGCATAGCATCCACACCTGAGGACAGCCTAGTGATCCAGGCTGACTTGGATAAGCTTAGTAACCTGATGATGTTTAATACTGATAAATGGAAGGTACTCCACCTCAAAACCCCGCCTCCTCTGTGGCATACTTATAGGCTTGGCAGCACTACACTTGCTAGCACCACTACTGAAAGAGACTTGGGAGTCATGATTGACCACAAGATGAACATGAGCCACCAGTGCAATGTCGCAGCTTGTAAAGCAAACAAAACCCTAGCTTGCATCCATAGATGCTTCTCAAGTAAATCTCACGATGTCATCCTCCCATTGTACTTGACCTTGGTGAGGCCACAGCTGGAGTACTGCATGCAGTTCTGGGCTCCGCAATTCAAGAAGGATGTCAAGAAACTTGAGAGAGTCCAGAGGAGAGCCATGCACATGATCAGAGGGCAAGAGAATAGGTCATATGAAGAGAGGCTGAGAGCCATGGGACTCTTTAGTCTGGAAAAGCCCAGGCTCAGGGGGGACCTGGTGGCTACCTATAAGTACACAAGGGGTATTCATCAGGATCTGGGAAAATGTCTGTTCACTAGAGTGCCTCAAGGAAAAACAAGGACCTATGGTTATAAACTCCTACAACACCATTTTAGGCTGGACATAAGAAAAAATGTCTTTACTGTCCAAGCTCCCAAGACCTGGAATAGTCAAGAAATGCTTGGATGCTTATCTTGCTGGAGTCCTTTGACCCTAGCTGACTTCCTGCCCCTGGGGGAGGGGGCTGGACTTGATGATCATTGAGGTCCCTTCCAGCCCTAGTATCTATGAATCTATGAATGAATCTATGCTGATCAGGATCCATGTAGGACAGTCAGTAGAGCAACTGGTTATGGACTACAAGGACCTGGGCTTGATCCCAGGTGATGGTAATATGTTTCTCCTCATTGTTTCTACTTCCAACATAGCCCTAAAGCCTCCTCAATCACATCTCCAATGGGTATCTGGAGCTGGAGAGGGATAGGCAGCTAAACTGTGGTGTATCCCATATGAAAGGAGATGTCCTTTAAAGGTTAAAGTTTATCATGCAAGGTTTTAAGGTTAAAGAAACAGTGGACCTCTGTCTCAATAGTTGGTAAGCAGGACACCTTTATCTCTGTCGACCAAAGCAACTTATTCTGATTCCCCCCAAAATGGTACCTAACTTCTTAAAATAAAATATACTTTTATTATTGTTGGGTAAAAGCACAGAAAGCATTCCTGATAGAGGCTATGCAACCTGTCATTAAAATCTATCGTGGACACATGCACCTATGTAACCTTATGAACTCTGAACAGTCTTATTAAACAAAATTCAGCCTAACTTTACCCTATATATTTTCTTCTTCCATCAAGATTTCTAACATTGCTTCAGATGCTGTTTACAAGTAATTAAATTCTAAGATCAGGAGAAATGACAAAAGTATTGCCTTAAATAAAATATTGCTCTTGGACAAACTTCATGAATCTAGCTTTCTTTGTGAAGGAAGAAATGTTATGAAAAGAAAGAAATCTAGGAAAAAAACAATTTTACTCCTGCCCTCTCCCACCTTCAGTAGCTACTGCACTGGTTTGGTTAAGTTTGAATTGGATTATTTTCTATTAAAAAAGAAATAGAATCTGATTTAACATGTCCATTCCACTTATTGAGCATTTAAAACAACTTATACACCCAAGCACAATTCTATTACACCCTCTTACAGTCTCTGAAAGCTATTAATGCCTCAGCGTTAAAGGTAAGATAGTGATGTGTTTACTAAGTCACAAAAAAGCAGTGAGAAAGAAGACACTTGTTGAATTAACATGTTGAGGTTTTTAGGGATTCGAGGAAAGTGGGATAGGTTTTCACTGTGATGCCTAAATCCATTTAAGGTACAAATAGACATAAAAATGGCCATCTGATCTAAAGTAAGTCCACCATATCCCTTAAAGCCCCAAACAAACTTCACCACCCCTCCTGATCCCACTGAATCCTCCCAGTTCCCACCAACTGTCTCCCTGTGGATCCCACCATCCCTCCCCCCCCCATCCTGATCTGATCTGATCAGGATATCCTGTAAAACCCTCTCAGTCCCTATAACCCATGGCCCCCAAACTCTGATAGCGCCCACCATATCCCTT
>NW_017728948.1:37353002-37363343 GCF_001723895.1 Crocodylus porosus
GAGGGATGGTGGGATCCACAGGGAGACAGTTGGTGGGAACTGGGAGGATTCAGTGGGATCAGGAGGGGTGGTGAAGTTTGTTTGGGGCTTTAAGGGATATGGTGGGCGCTATCAGAGTTTGGGGGGGAAGGGTTATAGGGACTGAGAGGGTTTTACAGGATATGGGGCTAGTAGGGTCCTTGGGGGAACTTTGAGGGATTGGGAGCTCTTGTTCTTACCTAACACTCTCTTCCCCGGCTATTTTTACTCCCTGATCCTCCACCCCTAGATGAATAACCCCTGTGGTGAACCTCCCCACCCTCTGATCCTACCCTCCCTTCCCCTACCCTGGCTTACTTCCATCAGCTCCTGGCACCGGTGAACTCCGGTAAAACTGGCACTGGGAGTGGCTTGCAGGATGGAGGATTTAGCAGGCTCAGAGGGGTCTGCCTGGTCCATGTGGGGGACCATTTGGGGGAGCGGCAAGGGGCTGGGGAGCTAAAAATAGCCCAATGCCAGAGGGGAGTGTAGTAAAAACACTTCCTGGGGCTGGAGCCAGTGGTTGGGCTTTCCCAGTCCCAGAACTACACTCAAAACTGTACAGAAGTTCAGTTAGATTGGCCTCGCCTGACCAAATTTAAGTTAGACTACTTTAGAGGTACAGTTAACCTAGATCAAGTTGGCCATTTTTAAAGTAATCTGAACCTTCCTGAACTTTTGTACAGTTTACACTTGGGTCCGTAGGTTGGTCAATCTAAGTGAAAGGCCTGAATATGTGTGAAACAAGTTGGATCAGGTGGCCATTTTTTATGTGATCTAACCTCCCCAAATATCTGTCTTTTGTCCCACTTACCTATTACATAGAAAATAAATTGTCCAATCAGATTGGTATTAACTGGTATTCATAAATAAGAAGGAAGCAAGATTAGTATCGTTACATATTTCAAACTTTATTTTTTTTTAAAGAGTTTTCAATATTTTATTTTATTTTATTATGGGTTACTAAATATGCATTTTTGTTACTTTGTCATAAATCTTTCTGGCAACAGCAAGTGAATCACTGCTTATTTCAGCTGTCACAACAAGTTTCAGGTAGAGTATTAGATTTGTCTGTTGGTAGAACTGGGGAGAAAAGAAAACAAACAATATACATTTAGGCTTCCAGATTCACTGTCCACTGTTGTGGCCATTGCTCTTCCATTCCTGAAAGATGAAAGAGTTTGGCTTAAACATCTTTTTTTGAACCAGGCAAAAAGAAACTGATCTTTAATTTCCCCTAGTATTCCTAGGGTATTCCTCAGAGGAATACCCTAACCATCAGGTCTAGAGTAGTTTGAAATAGCTTTTCACTATCTGTTCTAATACTATCTCATTTTGTAAAATATTTAACTCTTCATTAACTTAGGGACTGAAACAGGTGCAGAGGAAAACAGTGCCCTCATCACTGAATAATATTTATTTCACTCTCCAAGAATAACAAATAGGATTGTCAACTTGCTGGGGTCACTTGACTGCAGTTGTCTTTCCTGCTTGGTGCAAGGGGCTGGACCTAATTATCTTCTGAGATCCCTTCCAGCCTACATGGAAACACAAAAAATAAGACAAAAAATCAACAATACCACACACAACTTTAAAGCATGGCTTTTAGGTTACTCAGATACAAACTGGGGCTATGGACAGGCATTCAAAAAGGCTAAGGTGGAAACGCTCTAACTTTCAAACTTTACTCTAAGCATTCCAAGTTAGGTCAGAATCAAGCAGAAAATATAATTTCATGGTGGGGGGGAGGGAGATATGGCTCAGAGACTGCCTGTACAGCAGTAGCAGGGGGCTGTCACTTGCCTCCCAGTGTGCCTTGCCAGCTCCCCAGACTGGTGAAGATTCCTGAGCAGAGCTGAACAGCTAAGCTACCACTTGTTGGCTGGCATGGCCAACCCACCTGGACCTGATGCAGCAGCAGCTCATCATGGCATGTGCCCTCATGGTCACCAGCCAGCTGTGCCACACATGCCTACCCAATGCTCCCTTTGCCTACTAAATGTGTGTGTGTGTGTCCCAGATGACTGGGTTCTGCAAATGAGAGTGTGTGTTCAGGACACAAACAGACACAGACACACACCCACACAGAACACAGGTATCCCAGGCACTACTGGGTAATTGGCTTTCACATTGCTGATGAGGACAATGCCCACTTCTTGTACAACTCCCCATTCCCTGGGCTGATGGAGAATGGACAGATTCCCAGGGTCCCTGGTTTCATCATTGGTGATGTCACTGCTGTAGCCAGTGTTTGGTATCTTTTGCTACCTACACCCTCCTGTCCTAGCTCATGAAATCCTATGGGAGGCAGCTGGACTATTGGCAGGAGCACCTCAACTACAGGTTGTGCCTCAAACTGTGGGCACACATGGTGCAGGGAAGGGGGAAAGAGTGAATCCCCCACTGATGTATGTGTCTCTGGCCCCACACAATGGCAGGCTGTCCAGGTCCACAAAGCCCCGTCTGACTGCTTCATCACCCATGTGATCTAGGAGCCCTCCGCAAATGAGTAGGGTTAGAGGCCTTTGAGCACCCACAACCTGGCACCGGCCATGGGTCTCCTGCCACAGGCTCTTCTGGCCATGCATCATGGGCACAGCTGCCAAGAAATAAGGCTGCCCAGGCAACAGTCCCTTCTTCTCTCCCTTCCCAACCCTCCCCAGGGCCACACACCATAATGCAGGAGAATGTGGTGTGAGAAAGAGAAGTGTCTGAATTTTAAATGTGGCTGCTAAACTTTAGCTGTGCTTTTAATAACAAAAACCTGTTGAATATTACCTGTCTCAGCTTGGTCCCTCCTTCCAAAACAGCAAATCTTTGGCAGCAGTGGGATGGGGTGGGGGAAGTTTGAGAATGGGATCAGAACCTGGAAGGGGGGTTGGGGTCAGAGGGAATGCCACAGAGCCTGAACTCTGAAACCTTGGAAGGGAGGGATGGGGGATGGGGTTTTTGACCTGGAAGCTTACTTTCAGGGGTCTAGAGTCAAGGCCAGGGACTTCTCCATGTTGGACCTGGACAACTGTGTGATCCCAAACTCAATGACTGTCTAGAAAATTGCAAGCCAGGAAGTGGCTACCGGGATGGTGTGGGAGGAAGCTACAGGTCAGAAGACATTGTTGCAGCAGGTGCCAGGATTGCTGGCCCCACAACATGATACTCCCAGCTCATTGACTTCTGTGGCCATGTCTCCCTCTTTAAGGGAGGGGCAGCCCTCATCAATGCCTGGGACTCATGTCAGGCAGCTGGGCTGACCCAGGGGGCTGTCTATTCCTGTCTAGGCTACAGTGCCTAGGTCTCTAGTGGGACCTGGGCCAGGATTGAGGCCATAGGGAGCAAAACAGCTGCCCATGGCCTCCCAGCATGTAATGGGCAAGCTGGGACCATTGGTCTCTGCTGCTAGAAGCTGGCCCAGCAACCACCTGGCCTGGTGGGCTGTACTTTACCCCCATTCTAAGTGTTTCTTCACCTCTTCAGAACTACCTAGAAGGTCAGGGCATACAGAGTGACTACCAGCATTTGGAGCTAGTGAATTGGGCCTGGAAGGCAGCAGCTTCATTGATGGCCTTGGTACTGGGTCTTAAGCAGCTGGATCCTGCTCTGCTAGCCCACTGCTGTTCCCCAGAATAGACATTGTTGGACACCTTCCTACCTTTTGCCGACTCCCATACAACACATTTCCTGTCCCAGCTCCCCGACAGCACCCAGCACCTACCAGTTACTTCTGAGAGTAAGCAGCTGCTTACTGCATCAGGTGCATCTGAAGTCTCTTTGAAGAATGCAAGATGCTGAGACTAGATATTATGCATCACAGATACTGTAAACGAGAAATACAGTTCACATTTTTGTTATTTTCCTCCCACAATAACCTGCAGATGGAGTAAGGAAGTGAAATGCCATTAAAATAAGCGAGGCAGCTTTTTGCTTCCTTATTAGCACCCACATATGTACCTACTTTCTTTACAGCTGTATAGAACTCATCAGCTTCACCTGATAAGCCTTAATTGGCTTCTTTCACACCTGAAAATGCTATTTTTCCTAACCCTTCTCAAACTGTAGACTTTTTGGATATTTGTAAGTGATCTTAATGATTACCCAGCTGGGGATGGGATTTTCCCCAGCTCAGGCAATTTCTCTAATTCATTTCTAGGAGACAAAGTAAGGACAGGCTAGAGATATACCTTATAGTTTAAACAATACAGTAGAAAGACCCAATCCTGCTCCACTTGAAATCAAGGAAAAATGACCCCCATTTCAGATTTAAATATTACCACAACAAGTATCAACAACTTGCATGTGACTGCAGGATTGCATGATAAACTTAAGCCCCTGCCCCACAAGGTTCACTGCACTAACCATTAGACCAGCTCAGAAAACACAATGGGAGTGTTATTGCCCTGAGTGCAACTAAACAATGCATTTGAAAACCTTCAAAGGATTTTTTAGTATTCAATGTATTGTCCTGACACTGCACATCATGACTCTACTGTCTGCAGATGCACAATGCCTCCTATTGGCTGTTAATATTACGGTTCCAGCTAATTAGGCAATTAAAAAAGAACTGATGGAATATAAACGTGGTACTGATTCGTAATTCCTTATGGATTACGAATCAGTCAGGTTACTGCATTTTCTGGCTCAGGCTCCAGAAAGGATGATTTAGGATTAAGGATACTAGGGCTTCTGAGGGTATCCTTGTTTCTGTCTTGACTTCCTAAATTCTGTACAGATTTTAGGGAAACTACTGGGTTCAGAAGGGAAAACAACATCACTGCTTGTTTTGCAGACAGCAAATTGGGAAGCTGGGCAGAGATTCCTCTCCTCCCATTGAAGATTGGTGTTTGCTAAAGGGAACACAATAGACACTGTGACCTAGAGGTTTTTTATTTTTATTTATTTAGTATTTCTCAGTAGCTTTAAGAAAGGAACACTACATTAAGGCTAGCAAGGCCATTGGATAGCATTATTCAATTAGCCAGGAAATGTGACAACTGAAAAATGGTAATTAATAAAAAAAAGTGGGAGCTTGACAAAAAACAAAGAAACACAAGCATTAACCAACTAACTGACCTTTGTATGTACCTATGGGACTCTCAGAAGCACACCTGTAACGGGATGCCTGAATGAGGTTTCTATCAAGTGCAAATGGTTTCAAACCATTACTCTAGTGACCAGAATCATTAGAAATTGAGTTTAAGACATGAGAACAGAGAAACATACTCTCTGCTTCTTTATGGGCTAGTGAATGCATCCAAGACATTGGGGACTTCAGATCTGTGAGCTGGACTTATGGGTTTCTGGTTCTGAATCCTGTATTGAGCACAGGCAGTGTAAGTACTTCTCTCAATCTAGATTTTACAGATAAAAACTGTTTCCCCAGGACAAGTTGGTAAATAATGATGCTATATATAAGTATGGGTAGGTGTGCCAATGTACATTTTGGGCATCTTCAAGTATGTTTTTTACTTCCATTAGGGAACTTGCCCATTGCCAGAAATTAATGCAAATAACAGAGAGCTTGTGGCAAATAACAGAGAGCCTAAAAAGGAAAGTAGCCCAGTCAGGGAGCTCTTCAGAAAGGCAGGAGGCTGCAGCTGCGGGTTGCCAGGGCAACTGGCCAATACGGTAATTGGCCAGCACCTACAGCCAGGCAGGTGACCAGATGCAGGCAGCACCATAGGAGCATTTAAGCCAAGAGGTTTGGCTACAAGGGGTAGTCTCTCCCTGGCTTCCACTGAAGAAGGAGCTCCTGTTTAGGGAAGCTGGGTTAAATAGAGGCTTATATTCTTACACGGGCAGAAGGATGCTACATATTCTTATTTAAGTTATAGCCCAGGGGCTTATGTTTATGTTCTGTTCACTGGTGCTTTGTGGAAGGGACTGTAGGGAAGGTGGAGGCCTCATTGGTGTTCAGGGGGACACTTGATCACCTTGAGCCTTAAGTGAGCCACAGAGGGGCCAGAGGCTTGAAGCTGGGTCCTATCCAGTGGGCCTAGGCTGGTAGACCTAGCTAGATCAAGGGGCTGATGCCCCAACAAAGGGATGTCACACTGATAACACCCATGAAGCATGGGGTGTGGTAAAGGGGAGGCTATGGGGCCATGCAATTAGCTCATAAGGTTTTAGCTTCCCAGCGATGCACAGCAGACTATAGAGTCCCAGCCAGGGGCCTAAGACCAGTGGGACAGAGGCCTAGCAAATGTCTGGGGAGCAACCTCCCTGTTATTATCCACCCTAGGGGCAGCATACGGCATAGCCACAGAGCCACCAGGGAGGTGTCACAGCTACCCCTGGGACTCTGACGTGCTACACTGTAAATGAATCAATTATTAAGATGTGTTAATTGTGAACAGAGGTACTTGCTCACCTCCACCCATGGCTGTACTATAAGAGAAATTCAACAATAAGTAGTCTTCCCTGTGTATATGGCCCCAGGCTAACTGGAAGGGTTGGAGTGGGGGAAAAAGTAAGTCCAAAGGGGAAAATGAACAAAGGCAGGACATGGGATGAGAGCAAAAACCATCCTTGACAAGGCTATACCTACATGGGGAGTCAGCAAGGCCACATGGAGAGAAAGGACAGGGGCTGGGGACTGAGGTTTTGCTGACTATTGTCAGTGACAGCCCGGAGGCAGGGTTGGCCCAGTATTCAGGCAGAACACATAATCTCTGGCTGAAGCTCAAGTACCACTGTGCAGGGGGTAGGGGTGAGAATGGGGACCACAAAGCCCCATGGGTTGCTGGTAGAATGCGACCTCACGTGAGCCATAATAGGATCTGGTGTAGCTGTTCATTAGTGTCATAACTACAGCACTGAAATCTGATGCTACACCTATCCAGGGTTATCTTAAAGTAGAATCTGACACTTTTGCAGTGCCTTATATAACACTACTGTCTGTTTCATCATGGCTGTAGATCATTTTCTGCATGCTTACCACAGAGTAAGTGTAACTTCTGTACTTGGTGTGGGTGTGTAATCTCTCAGGCAGAGAAGAAATTGTACCTGCCCTATACCTTGGGTTAATGCCCTAAGTATTGGGCTATAAAGTAAAAATGAATGGGCTTCTAAGCCTAGTGAATGATTAAGTCAGTCCTTATTCCACAGTTTTTGCTAAGAATGTCAGACAAGGAAAGACAATATTTTGTTTTCAGTCAAACAGGATGTTTCAAAACCACCTATTCCTTTTTCCATGGCAGAGCACTAACTTCTAGACCTCCTCTTACAGTTTTTTGCCATTATGTATAAAAGCACTGAAGAGTCTCTGAGCTAGAGAGTGCATGTGTGCCCGCACACAAAACCAACATGATTGTGTAGCTTAGCAAGTACAGGTCACCTGGGAAGAGGGTGCATCCTTAATTCTAGACCTTACATGAGCAGTTGTTCTGAACTTTATCCATTGACTGAAATACATAAACAGACCTAGAACCACTTCAATGGGAAAGGTGAAGAACACACTAACCTAAAATAGCCTCCAGCTTGAGGATAAAGGAATTCTCCTGGGAAACCAATCTAAAGGAAACTTGGCTTTGCAATTTATTTGCCAAATTATCTACCCACTAGACTATTGTATAAAATTTGAGGATACCACCACTACTCATCGATACTGCTATATTTACCTAAAGAAAAGTATTCTAGACTGTTGTGCATTGCAAGGTGCGACCACTGGGCTTCCGCTAGCCGCTTTGTGGTGGCTCGGGTTTTCCTGCAGGATGTTCTGCCTCTTCCGGGCCTTCCGTTATCATCGAGGTAGCTCTTCTTTCCTGCATCACCCGGTCTCGCCTGCCACGTCTTGGTGTTCCTCAGTGGGTGGAGTGTACTAATGCCTTATGTGGGAGGTCACACACACTCCGGCCGAGCCTCACTCCTTGTCCCTGTCCCACGAGGAACTACCTCATGAGAACTCCTCTCTAGCTTCCCTATGCCCCATACCCCGGGGCCCTCACCGAACTCAGACTCCCCAACTTGGGGTAATTCACCCGCCACCACACCAGAAAAAAATGCCGTGCTCCTCCACCAACCCACTGTCGCTTCCACTTCTCTTAGCCCCTTAATGTAGCAAGAGGCTTCTCCCCACTATCCATTGCCCCTGAGTTCATGCCCATCCATGCTCACCCTCCTGGGCCTTGGCGGCAACCTCGCCCTGATTACGACCCCCGTCTGGATCGTCCCGGGTTCATCTCCTGGTGTGGCGTCCTCCACACCCCATCATCCCGACACTCCACCTGAGTCTCATTGTGCTCCCATGGGTGCCTCTGGTCTTCCTCCTTCATGCCAGCACTCAGTGCACCGGTGAATGGTGAGGGACGTCAATGGGGCACTCCTATCCCCGCTGAACCTTGCCCCCGACTCCAGTAGAATCCTTCTTCGGGGCTCGCTCCTCCTCTGACGTCTGCTGCAACTTCGTCTCCGGGCCATCCGCCCCCTCCGCAGGAGCCACCACTATTTTTATCTGACACTGACGTCACCGGCCGGCCGCAGCTGTACATAGAGGTGGCTCACAAGCTGCACAGGTTCCTCTAACTGTTCTCTGTGAGCTTCATCCTGGACTGCAGGTAAGTATCCTGCTTCCCAGGACACAAGGTCAAGACAGAATTAATATCACCCAACCTGTGCTTAATGCTTTCTATTGTTTAGCATTAGACATCAGGCTGCTCTGCATGCTGGCTGTTTTTGGTTCTGATTCTAAAATACAGATTGTAACCATGAACCCTACCTTGAACTATAGACATGCAAAAATTCCTAAGTTGATTTAATATTCTCCTCCACAGCAATTATACGCTACATGGTGAAGCCACTGGATTAGAACTCCTTGCAATCTTAAAACATTGTACCAATACGGTTACCATGCACATGGTCCTGTCTTTCTCTCTCCCCAAACAATTTCAGTTGCACTCTTATAATCACTTTAACCCTGGGCTACCACAGCATGCATAACTAGCAACATGTCCTAGATTGTCTCAATATACACCAATTATGTATCTATGGAGCTACGATGTGTGGGATCCTGTATTGTCTTTCAACTCTACCAACCCAAGTTATAACTATAATTTTAACATTTTCTCTTCATATTTTAGAGAACCTATGCAATGAACTAAGGTGTCTCTAGTGAAATCCATGCCCAGTCACCTTTATTGAACCTAATCCTCAGAAATGTTACTTTGGATATTTTTTCCAGCTCATGAAAAGTGATCATAAACAATGTAAAAAGAAAGTCTGTTACCACATTTTATAGGGATCCTGAACACATTGGCATGCATAGGTATATTCTAAGAATTCATAATAAAGGATCATTTGAGGACTTTGGAGAAGAAATACTTAGGTTTCTAGTTCCAAATCAAGTTTGACAAGACAGTCTTGGGGCCACTGTGGGTATGTGGATGGATACACACACACACACACAGAAAATCAGGTACCTATAGGAATCTGAAGTCAAAAAAGAAAGCCATCTTAAAAAGGCATCTCCTGTGTGAAGTTGCAAACACTGCAAATGCAAAAGATAAAAAGTGACTAGACTTCTAACTGTTGACTTCCTGGTGCTCAGGAAGGGAAAGATGACTTATTCATTTTTACTATTGTTATTTCTATGGTACAGTGCTTTTGAACAATATATAGAGGTTTGGGCTCTCATATTGGTACAGCACACATTTTATAAATATATCCATAACACCAGCAGGCTCACAATGTATGATTTAATATGCAAGTGCATATTAAACACAAGACAAACAGAAGGGGAAGTAGAGGACAATGTAACAGCAGAGGAAGGTGTGAATGAATTACTCAGTAGTCACAGGTAGATGCCACTAAGAATTAATTTCTTTCTCCATTAAGCTCCTTATACAGGGAGTCAGGGGAATGAACTAAAATGCTATCATCCTTGATGAAGCAAGAAAGAGACTAATCATTGTCAAACCTTACTCTAAATAAACTTTTCTACATTGGGACTTGGCTGCCTAATGAAATGACTAGTTCCTCTTCCAGTTGCCATTAGCTTCCCATATAAAATACCTATGCAAATATGGGTCAGTAAGGACATGTAATACACCAAAAATAAAATTATGTAAATAACTAACAGAGCAAAGGACAGAGATTCAATAAACAGTCATAAATTTAAGTTTTCACTTCAGAGATTCAGCCACCTGACTCTACCAAGTTGAAAGGGTTAGCACCCTAAAACTATTCCAGAAAAAGAAATATTAGAGTAAGTAGTTTTGCATTAGGGAAATTAGCCAACTACCTAAATGCCTGTCAGGAATGAAGGGTGGGCAGGGATGGAACACCACCACCCACTATCCTATGCCACTGCTGCCTCCCAGGAGCAGGGGAGTG
>NW_017728948.1:37363443-37390025 GCF_001723895.1 Crocodylus porosus
CCACCACTCCCTGTATGGAACAATCTTGGACCACTCTGATTGGTTGTTTCAGTCAGCATTGTGATTGGCTGCTGAGCCAACCAGAGTGTGAATAAAGTGTTCTGGACAAACAGACAGACAGACAGACTCACTAAGGCTTTTATTATATTACATAGATTATATAAAGCATGAATGTGAATGCTGTAAGAACAAGAGGGGAAGTGGCCCATATTGAGAACAGTTTCTTGCCAACCCCCAACTTTCTTATCTGGGGTATGTTAGCAAAAGCAACTCAGCTATTTTTAATTGCTGCATTGTTAAACAGTGTTAGAACTGCTGCCAGTCAAGGCATGGAACCATAAAGATTAAATGTAACATGGATACAAACATATGTAAAAGGTGACTTGAAATAAAATCTGGCTTCACAGGAGAAGAAAAATGAATTACCTCCCAATAGAACAGAGGTAGTTGTATTCTTAAATGTTTGTAACCTTCAAGTCATCCTGTAGGCTATCTGTATAAGCCACTGTGCAGTTATATATGTCAGGGACATTAAAAAACAGAGATAACAAAGAAAAATTATTGTAATTGTCTAGACTGGTGGTTTTCAACTTTTTAATATTTTCAGACATGTAAAAAAATTCAAATGGAGGTGTGGATCCCTTATTTTGAGTGAAGGTTGTAAGCATAGGTATTCACAAACTTTTGGTTGATCAGTAGTGATCCAGACTTTCCATTCACCATGACAAAATGTTGATTTTCTCCTTTTAAGGATAAAATAAAAAATATAGCAAATGGCCGGTTTCTCCTTGCAGGCTGACAGAGAGAAACCCCCTGCAAGGGCATGTGGGGAGCAAGAAGACTAGGGGTGACATGTAGGGTGTGCACAGAGTGCACCCCCTGAGTATGGCTATGCACCCCCTACAAAAAGGTACCACCGACACTGTCAGCAGTGCCTGTGGGCAGTTGAGGCTCACCACCCTGCTGCTGACACTGCTGATGGCATGTGCAGGTCGTCTGTGATTGCCACTGGCTGCCACCGATGCTGTCGGTGGTGACTGCGGGTGGTCACCAACCCCTGGTGGACACTCACCAGCCCCTTCCCCCACCGCCAAAAGCACCAGCAGTGTCTGTGGGAGCTCCGTGCTTACCATTGCTGCACTCCCACTGCTGCCAGCACAGCCATGCCCCCACAACCACTGGGGACATTCATGAGGAGGAGGACAATTAGGCAGGGGGCACTGTATGCACATACATGTGCAAACATGCATGTGATAGCCAGGTAGCATGAAGAGCAGCTCCCTCCAGATAAGTCAATGGGGTAGGGGGAGGAAAGAATGAGACCCCTACAGTGAGGAAGGGAGGGAGGAAGGGAATATGGCAAAGCCGGGGGTGCTGCACAGCCAGGGCAGTGCGTGGCACCTGGGCATGGGGTGGAAATGAGTGTCCATAGGGCCTGGGCAGGGAGTGAGATGGAGCCATAGGTGGCTCATCCAGGAGACAGTGGCAGGACAGCCCCCTACCACTGAATGCACTCCTGGTGGAGCATAGGGGAGTATGTGCCCCAGCAGCAGTAGGGGGTGCCTCATTAAGAAAATGAGACTTATCACAAAAGTTACCATGAGTTTTTCCCCACAGCATTAACCTGGTACCTAGGAATGCAGTAAACAATCCAGATTATGTTGATTTTCTATGGAAAGTAGGTAGAAAATTCCTTACAGTAAGTGATCACTAGTGGTGGCTTTGGATGCTACAGATGAGAAGAATATTTTCTTCTACAATTCCAGGTATAACGGTTAAAAGCAACAAAAACAAACAATTGTAAAAAAGGAAGATGGGTGATTTTAGTGCCATAATACACAAACTCTCTGTTTCATCTGTCACATCTCTGTGCCAATATGAACGGTGAGAATGACAAAATGTAGCACATGTGGCTCTCACTAGAGTATTGATCAGTGACTATATTGATCCCTTGGGCTAGGGACAAAAATAACACATAAATTAGTATAAGTGATTGGAAACCAGTTCAAATCTAACACACGCCAAAAGTTTGGTGTATATAAACCACTTTCAAAATGGCCAAAACCATGTTAAGATAAACCTGGATGGGTGTAGTATCAGATTTAATTGGTTTATTGAACTTCTGTCACAGATCCCCTCCAAATTCAAATTAACTCACAATCCCTCAGTATCCCCAGATGCTTTTTATCACCCCTGAAAACCCCTGTTGTAGGGTGGACAGGCTAGCCTTGATCCAAGCTGTCTGCTCCAGCTGACCAGGAAGGCATGGTCTAGCACCCTTGGCTTCTGACCTGGGCTTACTGCCAGCATGTGGCTGCATTTCCAGAATCAAAAGTGAATGTCTGTTCATTTGATTCTTGGTTAAATTTACACAGTTTAGACTAACCTGCAGAGACTGAATTAATTCAGCCTCAGGTTTTTTGACTGTGTGTATGTAGTTACTCAAAGTGTCTGCTGAAGCATTGACCAGCATAAGCATCATTACAGATACAGCTGATACACAAGCAGGCTTAAACTGGAATATGCACACGATTCAGTGGTGCATCTTCAATCAAAAAATCAAATAATAAGGCTGTCACTGGATAGCTTAGAACACACAAGATAACAATGGGATTTACAAGGAGAAGGATAATTTTCACAGGGAGCCGCAGGATCTTGCAGAGTTTTGTTAAGTTAGTGGATCAGGATGTTCATGAGGTAGGTGGAATTTATTATGATCGATGTAATAGAGGAAATGGAAACTCTTGAAATGTCATACTAGGCCTAGGGAACACACTATCTTAGTTGTGTTTACACCTATCACAAGGACTAGGATTTTAAAAACCCATTTACCAGGTGGGTTAGTGAGAAGGTACTTTATAGATAATAAGTGTAACTAAGCCCTTACCACCAAACCAAGCCTACAGCTGTTCAGTTTCTTCAGCAGAAAACACACTAATGCAGCAACAGCAGCACTGAAGATAGCTCTCTCCAGTGCTACTATACACAAAACACTGGCCACATGAAGAGAGGAGAAAAGTATAATTTCTCTTTATTATCTACTTCCTTCATAAAAGCCCATGAGAGGAAAAGCTTTCCAACTGTATGGGTACTAAATGACTGTGTAAATAGGTCACTCACCCAGCTTCCTTATCAAAAATCAGGCAGCTTGAGGATTAGGGTTCCCAGCCAGTTCATTTCACGTGGGGTAGCTTTGTTCCCACAGTAAATCAAGTAAGCAAACATAGAATAGTAAGGCTCAAAAGGTACCTCACAAGTTCATCTAGCCCAGCCCCTTACTCAAGGCAGGATCATCCCTGACCCAACCTAAATTTACCCTGCTGAATCTTGAGGTCATTGCTCAATCATATATGTACATACAAACTAAAACCTGCTGTCTTTCTCCAGAATAGCCCTTTGCACACTGCTTCTGCAGCTCTTCACTCTCTGTCTCTAGCTCCACCCCCCCATTTACTATTTATCTGTTGCAGCTGTTTCCCAGCCTTCCAGCAAAACAGACTGCCACCTCCCTTCAGCTGGGGTTTCAGCCCCCCATGAGATCTGATCACCTCCTTACAGACTGCCTAAAGATATAACAAAAGAATCAATCCAGTAAATAGTACAAGAAAAGGCATCATTATTAATTAAAATATGATGAATTCAGCATGGACTTCAGAATCAGAATCCAGTGACCAAAAGGAATCTCTGCCTTTTGCACAGAAAATCATGTAATCAGGATAAGAGACCACTTCCAAATTAATTGAAAGTTTCAGTACAAAACTACTTGTATGAACAGAAAATGTAATTAATAAATGTAGATTATTTTGCTTAGGAAATGCAAAGTAATTGTTCTATAGTGACACTTCTGGGCTCACTGTTGCAGTCTCTAAATACTTGAGCTACATGTAGCCTTTTCAATTTTTACACACTACTCTCTGGGATTAATATAAATAATATTCACTCTGTTCTCTAATATCCTGTTTCTTGACACTTACCTATATAGAGTTTTATCACATCACCTCAACCCTTCTTTAAATTGTATTTTTATTAATTGATTTATAGAATTAAAAATAAATAAAAAATCCAGTAAAAAATATGTAACAAGAAAACAGTTTAAAGATGTAGTTTCAAGACGTCATTTTTTTTTTATAGCTTACTTCTGGCTTTTCACATAGAATTGGGCAATTACAACACCAACAAAACAAGTTAATTACTTGTTGGTTTTGTTTTTGATATTGTGACATACTTCCATGCAATACAAATGAAACATTTTATCCACCTCATAGAAAATGAATTACAATTGCTGTTTCAAAAAGCTAAAATTATAAACTGTCTACATACATTCTCTAAATGTATTATTAAAACTATGTCAAATTAAGTTGTCAGTCTGTTAATAGCAACAACATATTCACAGCTAAGGACTGTACAAATACTAAATGATCACATTGTCAGTGGGTGTCGATATTAACATGAACAATTTGGAAGACTGAATCTTGCCAATATGGTCAATTTTAGGAAGATCGAATTAGGGACCACTTACTTATACATGGTTCTCCAAACTAAATGCATATCTCCTCCTCCTCACTTTTTTTCCCCCTTGGGCCACAGAAGTGAGTGAATGAATGACTGAATGAATGAATATCAAAAGTTGCAGCATAGAGTATGTTATACAGTCCGTATACAAACTACATGAAACTAGGGGAAAGATCCCTCTGAGAATTATTAATAGCTAATAATGGCTTGATCTCACAATATTGTCTTTGTATCCAGTGCAGGTCAATTGCAAGTGAAAGTCATCATCATTAGACGCTGTCTGGGATCAATATTTTATTAACAATCCCATGCCCCAGTACAGGCTGGGGGCTGACTGGCTGGGCAGCAGCTCTGTAGAAAAGGACTTGGGGTTACAGTGAACAATAAGATGAATATGAGTCAACAGTGTGCTGTTGTTGCCAAGAAAGCTAACAGCATACTGGGCTACGTTCGTGGGAGTGTTGCCAGCACGTCAAGGAAAGTGATTCTTCCCCTCTATTTAAAACATCTGGAGTACTGTGCTTGGTTTTGGGCCCCCCCACTACAGAAAGGATGTGGCCAAATTGAACAGAGTCCATCAGAGGGCAACAAAAATGGTTGGTTGAGGCACATAACTTCTGAGGAGAGTCTGAGAGAATTGGGTTTATTTAGTCTAGAGAAGAGAAGAATGAGAGGGGATTTAATATAAGTCTTCAACTACCTGAAGGGTGGGGTTTAAAAGAGGATGAAGCTAGACTGTTCTCAGTAGTGGTAGATGACAGAACAAGGAGCAACAGTTGCAAGTTGGAGCAAGGGAAGTTTAGGTTAGATATTAGGAAATGTATTCTCACTAGGAGGGTAGTAAAACACTGATACAGGTTACCCAGAAACATAGTGGAATCTCCATCATTGGAGGTTTTTAAAACCCAGCTAGACAAATCTTTGGCTAAGATAACCTAGTTGGAGGTGGTCCTGCTTTGAGTGGGGGTTGGACTAGATGACCTGCTGAGGTCCCTTCCAACCCTAATTTTCTATGATTTCATTATCATAAATGAATGAATTGAGACAAACTAATAATTTTACTTAGCTATCATTGTGTTCCTCATGATCTGAGGCAGCTGGTTGCTAAACTATTCTCACTTAATTCCCAAGGCAACCTATGAACTGTGATCACAACTGTCAGAGCACAGTAGTGATCAGATAATCTCCTCACTCATCCATCCTCACTCCTCACTGTTCCATGTTTACTATATTTGGCCTCTCTTACACACATATAGATTTCATAAATTTCATAAACATTAGGGCTGGAAGGGACCTCGGAAAATCATTGAGTCTAGCCCTTTGCCCAAAGGGTAGGAAGTCAGCTGGGGTCATAGGATCCTAGCTGGATAAGCATCCAATTTACTCTTGAAGGTGTTCAATGTAGGTGCTTGAACCACCTCTGATGGCAGGCTATTCCAGACCTTGGAGGCTCGGACAGTAAAGAAATTCTCCTTATGCCCAGTGTGAAACAGTCTTGTAGTAGTTTATAACTGTTTGAACTCGTCATCCTTTGGGGCGCTCTGGTGAGCAAATGTTCCCCCAGATACTGGTGGTGAACCCTGATAAACTTATAGGTGGCCATCAGATCACCCCTGAGCCTGTGCTTTTCCAAGCTAAAGAGCCCCATGGCTCTCAGCCTGTTGTTGTAAGGTCTGTTTTCCTGACCTCTCATCATGCGCGTGGCTCTCCTCTGGACTCTCTCAAGCTTCTCCACATCCTTTTTGAATTGTGGAGGCCAAAACTGGACACAGTAGTCCAGCTGCAGCCTCACCAAGGCTGAGTACAAGGGGAGAATGACATCCCGGGATTGCTCGAGAAGCTTCTATGGATGCAAGCTAGCGTTTTGGTAGCTTTACTAACCGCAGCATCGCATTGCAGGCTCATGTTCATCTTGTGGTCAATGATGACCCCCAAGTCTCTTTCTTCTATAGTGCTAGCCAGCATAGCACTACCGAGCCTGTAAGGATGCTGCAGATTTTTCCTTCCAAGGTGGAGAACCTTGCATTTTTCAGTGTTAAACATCACCAGATTCTCATCAACCCACTTGCTGAGCCTGTCCAGGTCAGCCTGGATCACCCTCCTGTCTTCTGGATGCTTTGCCACAAAGTTTGGTGTCATCGGTGATCTTGGCCAGTCTGCTTCTGACTCAAATGTCCACATCATTAATGAAGATGTTGAACAACATGGGTCCAAGGACAGAGCCTTGGGGAACCCCACTGGTCACAGGGCACTATGACGATTGACTTCGGTCAATTACTACCCTCTGGGTCTGACCATGGAGCCAATTTTCCAGCCAGTGTATCATGGTGGACCCAAGGACACAATTGGCCAGTTTTACCAAGCGGTGATCATGGGACACCAGATCAAAGGCTTTTTTGAAGTCAAGATATATGACATCAATCTCTTCTCCCTTGTCCAGGTGATAGGTCACCTGGTCATAGAACGAAATGAGAATGGTCAAGCAAGACCTACCCACAAGAAACCCATGCTGGCTATCCCTCAGGATGTTGGCATCAGCCAGTCCATTAAGGATGGCCTCTTTAATAAACTTTTTGAAGATCTTCCCCGGGATAGAAGTCAGGCTGATGGGCCTATAGTTTGTCAGATCCACTTTCCTCCCTTTCTTGAAGATAGGCACCACAATGGCCTTCTTCCAGTCTTTGGGCACTACATCAGAGTGCCAGGAGATTTCAAAGATCCGTGCCAGAGGCAGGGCTATGATGCTCACCAGCTCCTTGAGTACCCTGGGGTGTAGATTGTCAGGGCTGGCTGATTCGAAAGTATCCAGACTCTCAAGGTGTTCCTTCATGAGGTTAACAATGATGGAGGGCAGGAGATCTCCCTCACCTGGACCTCCCTGTCCCGTGGTGGGCATGGGCATCCAATGGGACTGATGCAAAGTACCCATTTAATAGGTTGGCTTTTTCCTGGGCATCAGTTGTCAGTTGCCCCATCTGGTTCAGCAGGAGTTCAATGTTGCCCTTGCTTTTCCTCCAGCTCCCCACATATCTGAAAAAGAACTTTTTATTGTCCTTGATGCTCAAAGGTAATTGGAGTTCAGTTGCAGCCTTGGCTTTCCTGGTTTGCTCCTACTCTATTGAAAAATAAGCAACTTTAAAATCTATTGTTATACAATTGGCAGCTCACTTAAAAAGAAGAATCAGGAACCCATTAGAAAAGAAATTATACATAAGCTAATAAGCTAACATTTTGACACATAAGAAGAAACATTCAGAGTAATAGAACACCTTATGAGTGATTTTTTTTTCCTAATCACTTCTATAAATTTGGGAGGGAGGAATGCAGTTTAAACACTCTGATGATAAAGGTATGAAAGGAAAATAATGCACTTTTGAGCCATGAAGTACAATATCTGAATGAAAAAAATATGTTTAAAGAGATGTGAATAAATGCCATACTTAAAAAACAATGATACACATTTTATATAATTATAGTTATCTGATGTATATAGTATCAAGAGACAAAAAATGTAAATGGTAAGAAACAAAAGTATTTATGTTGGGTTATGTGATGATTAAATAAAATATACCATAAGTCTATTGCCTCCATTGATTGAGCTTTGAATATCTATTATCATAAATTAAACCATAAAAGTCCTTCACACATTAAGAGTAAATTACTCACTGATTAAACTGTTGACACGCTTTAAGCACCTTTTCCTCACCCTAATTCAAATATTTCATAAATTAAAAGCTTTTTAGTTGATTTAAACTGAGACCTATCATTAAACTGAGGGCTAAATCCTATTTCACCCTTGTATGGTGTGACAGGTGTGCATCTTTGGGGTCTGTCCTCTAGTGACCCCACCAACCTGTTATGGGTCAACCGCCCGCCTTTTCGCCTGGCATGCCTTGTTGTTAATTGTTTAATTAAAGGATGTTAATTAAGTGGGAAGCTGCCCATTTTCTGCCCCAATGCCAGGGGGCGCTATCTGCAGCTCCTTTCCTCCCCTTACACCGCAGGCCAAGCCTCGCAGATGTACCAGATGTTGTTCAGTCAGTCTCGCTCTCTGTGCTCTCTCTGGAACTTGGGCTCTCTGCAGCCCTCACCTCTCACTGTGCCCTCTAGTGCTCTGGCATTCTGCAGCCTCATCTCACAACTGCAACCCCCCCCCCCGGGGCTCATCGATCACTGCCCCCTCTGCTCTGGAGCTTCTCTCACTGCCCCCTTTGCTCTGGGGCTTCTCTCAGCCTTGGAGCTGAGGTGACCATAGATATGACTGTCCCCCAACTCTCCTCCTTGGGGTCTCGAACCCCCACTGGGCTCAGGCAGTCTCGGCCTTACCTGGTCTCCAATTCTCCTCTCCCCTTCTCGGGGCTGGGGTCACCACACCCTGAATGCAGTAGCCACTCTGGCACCGGGGTCTCCACACTACCGTGGAGCTCCTATGAGGCCTCCTCCAACCCCTAATAACTTCACCTGGTCCTCCAGTCTAAACAGAGAACACAAAAACAAAAGCCCCTAGGCTATAACATAAAATCTAAGCCGTCCGGCTAAACAACATTCAATCCCTACCAGGGAATTCTCCACCCCATGCCTGCTCCTCTCAGCTCAGCACTGTGCAAGAGAAGGGAGAGATGCTCTAGCATCCCCTGGCTTCTAGCCTGAGCCACTGCAGGCATGTACCTGAATTTCCTCACTCCAGATAGAATGCCTGACTGATTAGAATCCTGTTCAGCCTATCCAGGTTAGACTAACCTGCAAACAGTGAACCAATTCAGGCTCAGGCCTTTTTAATCTCTTTCCCTAGGCCAAGTGACTAAATGCTACTTAGGAATCTAAAAACACCAAATGTACCCCAAATGCCACTTACAGGGCTTTTACATCTTATTTCCATCTGTATAGCTACACTTACTTTGTTATGTCTGAGTGTGGTCAGTGACTGAATAAGACCAGAATAATGGCATATCTGTGTACACATTCTTGAAAATGTGGTCATGATAGGAAGGAGTGAAAAGAAGAAAGGCCTTCTCTCCTTTTTTCTGTATAATCTATTAGCTAAGGCCTATTTCCAGGAAGTAGGAAAATAAGGATTGAATCAATATCTTCCAGTCAATGATGGTGACCCAGCCCATTATGCTGCCTTCATTTCCTTTTAAACCAAACCACCAGGCAATAGGTCATGTTGCTCTACTGAGATGGACAATGACCTGGAATTGAGGCAGGGGATTGGGTTCTGGCCCCTAACTCTTATGCTTCTCCATGGGGAAGATGCTATCCAATGGCTTTAGACAATGAATATGAAAGTAGTCTGATGGTTTGTTTCCAATAGCTTTTCTGCATGTAATATTCATTGCATAGAATAGATAGAAAGCAGCAGGAGATCTTCTGCTCTGCTGGAGACAAGAGCAGACATTAGAACTAAATTTCAGTTCTTTTTCAGGACAGTGGCCAACTTACTGAGCCACACTTCCTGAGATTTGAGCTCCTTACCACATATTTTTTTCACTCTTGGTTGTCCAGCGACACACTGAAAAGGAAGTCAGGAAATTGTTGATGCATGTTTTTAGGTTAGAGCACTTCGCCAGGAAGGGGAAGATGTAGGCTCAAAATTCATTAAGGCTAAGGGGAGCCAGAACCTGTTTCTCCCACTTCCTGGAAAAAATACCATAACCACTAGGCCATTGGGCTAAAGGTAGTAAACCCCACTTTGTCAGTCAAAAAGACACTAGTTGTGTTACCATTCCCCATCCCTTTCATTCATAATTGTGAGAATGCACACACAGATGCATGCCTATCTGAGCAGAGATCCCATTTTACCATAAAACATAGGTTACCATAATGGAGCTTTTTGAGCATGCTCTATACAGGTGGAAATAGGAATGCTTGACCACCATCATAGTCTCAAGGTTCCTCCTAATCTTCAAATTGCCCTGCTGCATCTTTATGCCATTGTTCCTAGTCCTGTTCCCTACACATCACAGAGAAAAAACCTTTTCTATCCTCTCTGTAACTGTACTTTAGGGACTGAAAGACTGGTATCAAATATCCCCCTCCCATGTTCTCTTCTCCAGACTAAATAGATCTAGTTTTTTTAGGCTTTCCTCAAATCTTGTTTCTCAGGTCCTTATTTTTTTGTTGTTCTTGTTGTTGTTCTGCATTGGACTCATTCCAAACTGTTCCCATCCTTCCTGAAGTGTGGGGCCCAAACTGGACACAGTAATCCCTGTGGGCCTCATCAGTGCTGAAAGAATCACATTCTTGATCAGCAAGTGACATTTCTGTTGATACAGCTTAGTATTCTGTTGCCTATTTGCAAGAGCACACTGTTGGCTCAAATTCATCTTATACTCCACTGTAAACCATAGGTCCTTTCCTGCAGTACTGCAGCCTAGTCAGTGATTCCCAAGTCTATACTTGAGCATACGGTATCCCTCCCCCGTCACCCTGCCCTCCCCTACACCAAATGCAGGACTTTGCACCTGTTCTTGTTGAGTTTTATCTGATTGATTGAGTGCATTTCTGCAACCTCTTCTGCTCATTCTGGATTCTATCCCTACTCTCCAGAGTATCTGTGACACCACCCAATGTGGTATCATCTACAAATTTGCTAAGTGTATATCCAAACCCATCATGCAAATAATTAATGAAGATATCAAACAGTACTGGACCAAGATCAGGTTCTGGGGGAATTCCACTTGATACCTCCTCCCAATTAGACACTGAAACATTGATGACTACTTCTTGATCCTCATGATCCAACCAGTTATGTGTCCAACTTGCAGTACTTTCATCTCATCTGTATTTCCTCATCTTGTTAATGAGAATGTCATGACAGACTGTATAAAAGGTCTTGCTAAAGTTAAGGTATATCACGTTCACTGCTGTCCCCACTTTCACAGAGTCTTTCACAAAATCAGGCTATCATAGATGAAAATCAGATTGGTCAGGCACGACTTGCTCGTGGTGAATACATGATGATTTTCCTGACCACTTTGTTCTCCTCTAGGTGTTTCATAATAGTTCATTGAGGACCTGCTCCATGATCTGTCCAGGTATTGAAATTAGATTAACTGGTCTTTCTTCTCTTTTTTAAAGATGGGCACTTAGGTTGCCTTTTTCCAGTCATGTGGGACCTCCTTCAACTTCCAGACATTGTCAAAGAGAACATATTGGCTCCAAGATTACTTTAGTCAATTTCTTCAGTAGCTATGGGTGCCTTCCATTCAGCTATACTGACTTGAAGGCATCTAACATCTGTAAGTAATAACCTGTTCTGCCACTACTCTAAGCTGTTTGTCTCTTTCCCTATCTTTGCTGCTAACTGCACATACCATCTGGTAATTGCCCCTGTTTGTGAAAACTGAACTAAAAAATGCAATAACTACTTTATCCATAAATAAATTTCCTTCTTCATCCCTAAAGGTTTATTTGGTCATCTTTTGACATAGTTGTAAAATCCCCAATTATGCCTTGGTTTTCCTAATTTTCTCTCTCTGCACCCATAGATTCATAGATTGTGAGGCCATAAGGGACCTCAGAAGAACCTTGGGTCCAGCCTTCTGCACTAAGCAGGAAAGATAACTGAAGGTCAAGTGACCCCGGCAAGGTGACTGTCTACTCTCCTTTTGAAGATTCCAAGGGTAGATGATTGCACCACCTCTGGAGAGAGCTTACACCGTAGTCTGTACACCCTGACTATGAAGAAGTTTTTCATAATGTTCAGCCTAAATCAATCTTCCAGGAGTCTGTGGCCCTTACTCCTGGTTTTCCCTTCAGGTGCCCTGGTGAATGGTTGTTCACTGAGCCTTTGATGTACTCCTCTAATGTAGTGGTAAGCTGCTACCAGGTCCCCTCTCAGCCTTCTTTTCCTCAGGCTGAAGAGTCCCAGATCTCTCATCCTTTCCTCATATGGCTTGCTGTTTAAGACTGATTATAAGGGTGGATCTTCTTTGGACTTTCTCAAGCTTGTCTACATCTTTGTTAAAGTGTGGTGCCCAGAACTGGATGCAGTACTCCAGCTCCTGTATTGCTTCATGCAATACTCTTATACTCTTTCTAGTACTATGACCAAATCTCCACTTTTTATAGGATTTTTTTTGAACCTCAACTCATTGACAATGTTGTTGTCTAGCCAGTCTGGTTTCTTGTTGCACTTCTCATTTTTCTGTTTCATTAGACTAGCTTAGGCTTGATCCCTTAAGAATGCCTCTTTAATGTACAGCCAAATCTCCTGGACTCCTTTCCCCCTCAGAATTTTCTTTCAGGGGATCTTCCCCACCACTCCTCTGGGCTTGTTAAAGTCTGTTTTCCTTAAGTCTATTGTCCTTATCCTGCTGCTTTTCTTCCTTCCTTCCCTTAGGCTCTTGAATGCTTATCATTTCATAGTCACTATGACCCAAATTAACTTCCACTTTCACATTTTCAACCAATTCCTCCCTGATTGCCTGAAGCTAGTTAAGAAGAGCTTCCCTGCTAGGTGGATCTGCCTGGTCATCCTTGCTATATCAAAAATGTACTTATGAAGACATTCCAGGAATTTGCTGGACTGTTTGAGAACTGCTGTGTTTTCCTCCCATCAGATGTCATGATAATTGAAGTTCCCAATGAGAACTAAGTTCTGCAATGTGGAAGCTTCTACCAGCTATGTAAAGAAGGCCTCATTCACCTCCTCCTAGTTTGAATACCTGTAGCAGATGCCTGTCATTGAATTCCCTGTATTGATCACCCATCTGACCTTTACCCCGAAGCTTTGAACAGGCTTGCCTTCTACTTTATTCTGTAGTTCTGAAAAAAATTTACATCTTTCTTATCTATAGGGCAACACCTCCTCCTTCTCCTTCTCTGGAACACCACTCCTTCTGGAACATGTTATGCCCATCCATGGTAGTACTCCAGTCATGTGAACTATCCCACTATATCTGCATAATCCCAATTACATCATAATTCTGTGCTTACACTAGGACCTCTTATTCTTTCTGTTCATTCCCCGTGCTCCTCAGATTAGTATGTAAACATTTCAGATATCAGACTGACTGTTGTATCCTCTCCCTGAGTACACTACTAAGGCTTCTGTTATTGCTTCCCCTTACTAACTTTTTTTATCCATGTCCTCAGACTCTTTACTTACCCCTGGTTTTCATCTCTCTCCCCTGGCCTAGTTTAAAGTCCTCCTCCCTAGGTTACCAAGCCTATACTCAAAGACACTGTTCGTCTCTTTGCCAGGTTCACCCTATCTCTTCCCAGCAGTCCATCTTCCTGGAACACCAAGCCATGTTCAAAGAAGCCAAATTCCTACAGATGACACCATCTATGTATTTCCATATTGATTTTCAAAATGCAAATGTTTCTACCCAGGCCTGTACTCTTGGCTGAAAGAATCAATGAGGACACCACCTGGTCTCCTGTTCCCTGCATCCTTGCACTTAAAGCCATGTAGTCATTCTTGATCTGCTGAATTTACCCATGGCAGTATCTTTATTGCCCACCTGGATGAGCAGTAGGGATACTACTCTGAGGACTGGATGAGTCTGGGCAATCTTTCTAAAATGTCTCAGCTGAGAGATCCTGGCTGGCAACAGACTGCCTAGGCCAACAGATCAAGTAAGCAGATGGATACCTTCATAACCTGCAGGAAGGAGCTTCCTCTTGATAGCAGTGGTTTCAACCCCTTGCCCCCCCATCCCCTAATGGTTCATGACCCGGCCTACCCTGCCACTGGAGTGGGCTTCTTCTCCTCCAATGCTAGGGATTCAAATGTGTTTTCCAGCTGGACAGCTGGAGGTTCAAAAGAGGCATGCTGTCTGTTGCCAGAAGTGACAAGCTGCCATTTTCCCCCTTCCAGAGAATGTGCGTCTTCTGTGTATTCCAGTACCTTTTTTGGCTGTCCCTCTTCCATGATGCTGGAGGTCTCTTTGTGCCTAGAGTCAGCGAAGGCCCAATGCTCTCAAGATGCTTCTGAGTCTATCCAT
This sequence comes from Crocodylus porosus, assembly GCF_001723895.1. Lineage (NCBI taxonomy): Eukaryota > Metazoa > Chordata > Crocodylia > Crocodylidae > Crocodylus > Crocodylus porosus. The sequence goes on from NW_017728948.1 coordinate 37,377,909, forward strand.
GTCTTTCTGAAGCTCTCTTACCTGAGTCCTGAGAAAATCCACCAGGAGGCATCTGACACTACAGTCAGTCTCCCACATAGTTGTATCTGGCAAGGACATGCAAGCTGAAATGCTTGAAATTCCAGGCCATAACCTGAGTGGAAGTCCTGGTGGTCAGTGGCCATGTCTAGACAGAGCCTGCATAGGTACAGAAAGAAGAAGGGCTGACAGTGGCAGGGACTTTTGCATTGTGAAATTTGCAGTCATCCTGTTTATTCTCCTGCTAGATCCTTTTCTTCTCCTGCTGTGTCCTGGAAAATTACATTTCCTGTTCCTCCTTCACTTACTTCCACTCAGCAAGGTTTCAGTGAAAAAAAGATAAGAATGAAATTGTCCAGCCAAACTCCCTAACAAGTCCCAATTGAAACCCCCTGTTTCTGGCTGTAGGTTGGTCCTGTACCTCTTTTTGCTGTGTCACTGACATCTAGAAAACCTAGCCTTTCTGCCTAGGCAAGCCACCTCCATGCACACATTCCAGTCAACCCTGATCAGCCACAGTCACCCATGATCAGGCACAATAAGCTCACTCCATCAAAAAGCCTGCAAAATGGCTTCCAAATAAAGCTACACCACCAAGCCTAAACCAGGCAGGCCTTCTTACTCATCAGCACTCACAAGCCCTCTCCCCAAGCTTGTAGTAGCTGTGGTTTGTAGTTGCAGCTTGTAGTTCTCCCATTCATTTTTTTTATGAAACAAGATTGCATCCAGAGCTGAATTCCACTATGTTGTTCAACAGTTCACAGATGTCCCTTAGACATTGTGGAAGAGATATCACTGGTTAAACAGGAAGTATGTGACTTTAGTCATTACAATCAGGAATTTTAACTACTTGGAATCCTACTTCTTCCTAACTCCATAATACGTACACCTCATAGCAGAACTTCATTTGACCTGAGAAGCTATCTGACTACATTGGTATCATGTTCCTTCCTATAAAACATAGTAATTAGAGCATAGCACAGTCCAGGCCCTAGGAGACCTGTATTTTAAACCACTTTCAGCCTCGTCTGAGTGCTTTAATCAAGCTATGGCTCAAAACTTTTCCGTCTCTCTCCTTTATAAGCCAGCCCACTAAAGAAGACCCTTAGGGTTAGAAGGAACAAATAGGAGGAAGCCTAATTCTATGGCCCCAAGAGTTCATAAGAGAGGTTTCTGCCTCGACTAAAAGAGGAAAAGCCTTTGTTCTAATCCCTCCTGCCAATGTTGGTTATGTATTTTGCCAAATGACTGTTTAAAGTAAAATGCAGCATATAAACTGATATATTTGGAGTTATGCTATTGTAAGTACTGGCAATATTATCCATGAATTATGGTAATGGAGGGCAGGATCTGGACCAATGGATTTCTATCAGGAGAAATGAAAAGGGACTCTGGTCTGCAGTGCACAGTAGACAAAGTACTTAAAAGGGACCAATTTAAAAAACAACTGGATCACCAATCTTTGGTATGCCCACAACACTTTACTGATGTGCATCAAGAGGTATCACAAAAGAAGTGTGATTTCAGGAGAAATTTGGCAGTGGGCTGGGCTTGCAACAGATGGCTGAAAAAATGCTGACTATAATACACATAGATTTTCTGTAAAGAAAGTTGGAAACTTTGAGTCTTGCTTGTACCAATCCGCTATGCTTTCTTTTCTCTCTCCAAGCCCCAGCATCTACTCTTACCTGTTAGCTATTCTGTCATCCTCCAAGAGTTCAGTCCTGAATGAGTCATCTTCCAAAAGGGCAATCCTGAATGAAGAATTACTATGATAAGAACTGCTATGCAAAGGTTTTCTAAATAATGCAGTCCGTACATCAATGCCGGCCTTGCTAGCAGGGAATTTTAAGCAGAGTAGTGCCATGAGAAATGTAAAAGGCACAGACTGCATTGAAAGCCAAGTATCATTTTCCCTCTGCTGGGGCAGCATTGTCCATTCTTGGCCAACCGCCCTTAGACTTATTTTCCATCTTACCCTATCAGTGCTTCCCATCTTGCTTGTCTGCTAGCCTATCCAGATATAACAGTCTCCCAGTCCAACCTGGTGTAACATAGAGCCAGATGCTTCTGTTATTTTAAGGGGAGAATTCAGTATAGCAGGCAGGTGAGCAAAAGTCAATTGCTACAAAGCATGTAGTTCAGAGTCAACAGAGATAGTTGCTACCACTGGGAGTGACTATTCTGAAGCTAACTGCACTGCAATAGGCAGCGAGGGGCAGAACTCCAAGCAGCCATGGAAGTAAAAGCTGAAAGCAGCTGGGTTTGCTTCAGCAGAGGAGAGTAGACTAATCATTAGGCAAAGGGAAAACCCCTGTGTGTGGCTGGGAAGCCACATTACCAGAAGGGGTGGTGCTTTGGGCTATATAAGCCCAACATCTGAACCAAAGTGAGCAGTTTGGTTCTGTCCTCTTCAGGAAAAGGTGATCCTGGGGAGAGGTTCCCAAGCTGCCTTTGAGGATGGACTAGTGAGGGTGAGAAGCCTTGCTTGTCTGAGACCCAGGGGCTAAAATAGTTAAGCAGGGGCAAGGAGTTCCTGTGAAAGGAATTGGAGTAACACTGGCAAGGCATAGGCATGGCTAGGGGCCACTTAGAGACCATAAGTACTGCCAAAGGTAGCTTATCCCTTAAGATATGGATAGGTCTGAGATTTTGTGCCCAAGGAGTAAGACTAGTGCCAGTTGGGCACAAATAGTACCAAGGTTCTGCTTGAGCAGCAAGCGAAGGTGGACTGTGGCTCACTTAAGGAGCCTGGGACAGCCTCCCTAAGTATTATAATAAATATTATAATGCCATCAAGGCGTGGCAGGAAAGGCAGAAAAATGGAGGGTACCCTGAAGAGCCAGAGTAGTAATGAGGGGCTTAATGCCTACCCTCAAGGCCATTCCTGCTACGCCTGACCTGTGACCTACTGATTATGTTGTGACCTTCTACATTATCAAATAGCCTCATTGAAAGGTGGGCCCAGGTGCATTTCCTACTGATCTTCCCTCTCCTGGCCACATGACTTAACCAATAGAAAGCCGGGCAAAAAGTTTAGGCACATGTGTAGCGGTGTCCTAAATCTGCTAGTTACAGTTTTTGTTGTCTACACTTTGATGTTGCACTTCTGTGCATCCATGATGCAGCTGAATTAAAACAAAACATAAACATATGGAGATGCCTCCAGGGCACTACTGAATTGCTGCCAGATGAGCAATATAGACTAAATGAATTGCAAAGGGCAAAATTGTAACCATTCACATGTATTTCAAGCTGTTGCGCAAAGCAAACTGTTGCTGAGAGAAAGCCTAGAACTGTGTAGATGTCACTTATATATGTATCTCAGCAGAGAAAAGCAATGGCTTCCTAGATGTGTACAAGTAGACAAGAGACAGATTTTTTTTTTTCTCAACTTATTCAGCCCTGCAATAAGGCCAGTTATGCAGTTGGTCCAATATAAAAATAGACATAAAAATAAATCCTTGCCTTATGCATAATTCCTGGATCATCATGATTACAACACCACTATAACTCTTCAAAAAGACCAGGAAGACATTGCATTGTTCTACTGCTAGTTCAAGGTGTTGTGTCATTACCAAAGTACAACCCTTTGTGTGCATGTTTAAGATGGGATTTAATTAAAAATACACATTTTGACTTAAAGCAGAACAAATCATTTCAGAACTTCCAATCTTTCACTTATTTTCTCTCATTCAAAAAAAATGGCAGATTACATTTAATGGTGCAAATGCCTGTGGGTTAATACAGAGAAAATATATATGTGAATAACTTTTTTCATGTGACTTAACCCTGACACTTTGCAGTACTTTCTTTGCCTAGTGTCAAACTGAACTTGTGCCCTGGGCCAGATCTGGACCATGGGGTTTCTTGCAGGGTGGATCCAGCTGGGGCCATGCAGTGTCAGCTTTGGCTCCTACCCAGGGCAGCTGTTAGAAACAGAGGCTCTGGCTCCAGCTCTGGCACGATACACTCTGAGGGCAGCTCCAGCATGGGGTACCACTGAGACTTGTGGCAGAGGTCAGGCAAATACATGGGCTGCTTGCCCTAGTGGTGATGATGGTGTTCACAATCAGAAGCTAGGAAGTGCTGCGTGCAGCTGATGCACCTTTACTTCCATTGACTGCTGCCAGAGCTTAAGCAGAAGGAACTGCTGTTACCATATTTCTTCAATAATAATGTGCTTCCCAATTTCCAACAGCTGAGTTTGGTAGAAAGGTGAGTGTTGTATACAAGAAAATAAAAGGTTTTTTTGGTCTGTGCAAGGCAGCAACATAACTAGGAATGAGCACACAGGATGTAAGGCATTCTGTGGGGCTGGGTGCCAGAATCTAGGCAGAAAGACACCTGAATGGTATTAGTGGGTCTCAAAGCTCCAGCCTCAGGGAGTGGGGACAAGAGTCCCCTTCTCAGCCCCTCCTTCCCCCCCTTTCCTCTTCTCCCTCCGTGGGAGACACTACTAATGTGGCCAGCAGCCCAAAGCTTCACACCACTCAGTGTAGGAACCCTTAGAGTGGTAACCACTTTTCTCACTGCTGAGTTCAACCTTTCACATCACAGTGTAGGTGGGAATTGGCTGTGGCAGCAGCTGAAGTAGGGGAGTGTGAAATGGTTTACATATCTGGCATAGACTCCATTAACTTTATAACTTTTGACCATAATGACACCTCCCCCTGCAGGAGTAGTTATCACCTATTGGCCCATGGAATATACACCTTACCAATTATTCAATTATATATGGTTTTTTTTCTTAATAACCACTCTAACTTAGCTATAACTTCAAGCCATTGGTTTGTCCCTCTTCTTTATGGCAGTCCTTCAAGTATTTAAAGACTGCTATCATGTCCCTTTTAAGTGTCTTGTCTGCAGTTTGAACATGCCTAATTCTTTCAATCTCTCCTCTTATGACTTCCTTTCCACGTCCTTTAACATTTTTGCTTGCCTCTGGACCCTTTATAACTATTCCATATCCTCCTTTTTAAATGTGTAGTCTTAAAATGCACATGGTACCCTAGATAAGGCCTTATCTGTTCTGAATAAGGAGGCACTTTCTTCTCCTGTGTTTTTCAACTAACGCTTCTATTGATGCATCCCAAAACACATTTACCTTTTGTGTAGATGCATCACATACAGACTCATATAGAGTCTGTGATCTACTAAACTCCCACATTCTTGTCTGTAGGGCTGCTCTCCAACCAATGGGTGACAAATTTTGCTTTGGTATTTTTTTTATTTTTTCTAAGATATAGCACCTTATAGTTGTCAGTACTGAAATAGCCAGTAACCCAAATTCTACTAAATCATGTAGTATTTTTGAGCAGGGGGCAAAGGTTAAAAATATGAACACATTCAGCTTTTTATCATATATACCCAGATTTGAAGAGGCATGACACCTTTATTAAGCCAAAATATAAATTACCTCCTTTTTTTGGACTAACATATTTGTATACCAGAATGGGTTGAATAAGATAGAGATCTGCTGAATCATCATTCAGACTTTACTTAATGTCATTACATTATTGATATCATAAATATTGAAATTGTCGTTAAGTTTTTCATCATACATTTAAAAATACAGTTATTACAATTTCTTTGTCATTTCTCTATGCTGTTCTAGAATTCTACTGAGGAGAGATTGAAAATATATCCAAAAAATCAACTAAAAAAAACTTACCACAGCAAGGCATTGCAAGATTTGATTATAAACAAATTAAAATACTGTGAAGAAATTCTAATATATTATGCAGAGAAATTTGCCTAAGGCATAAGAATCAACTGCATTAGTAAGAAGGAACAGTTTGACTCATTAAAGGAAAAAAACAACTCAGATTTTTAATTTCTAATTTTCCAGTTTTTATACTAAGCTGGAAATGAAAGGAACATTGCAATATTCCATTTGTGAGGTTTCCTCTGGATTTTAAACCTGCGGAAGTGGGGTGCCCCCAAAACAAATGAGGGAATGGCCAAAAAATAAGGTGATAGTACAGAAATCCTCTATTGCATTGAAATAAGATGCACATATCGTATTTTATTGTGGTCAGTCAACTATTACCAAAGTCCTTCCTTAATGGGAGATAACCATTAACTGCCAACTAAGGGAAGGGAGGGGAAAAGTTTTCCTGATGTATTTATGAATTAGAGTAATAAAATCTCATGTTGATAAGTCATGTCACCTGGGTCCTTTCTTCTAGTTTATAAAAAGTAAAAGGGAAGCGGAGTCATATTTTGAAGGATGCACATGGCCTTGATATTCAGAGTCATGGTAAACATACGCGATTTGGGGTATGGACCTGAAGCACAGGAATTTTAATCAGTGATAACTAGGAGTCGGGTACTTCATATCTTTGAGGATATGGGTCTACATGGGATGCCCCAGATTATGTCAGAAATCTGTGGCAAGACAAGGATTAGAGAAAGGGTCTCTCAAAATCCAGACCGACACCCAAACCACTGGATTATTCTTCCTCTTCTTGTAAACATAACTGTAAACTATGGAACAAACAAAAATACAAGTTAAGACTCAGTGGTGTTTTAATCAAATGTGTATATTATGCAGAGCAGGGCTGGGCAATTATTTCAGCTGGAAGGCAGTTTAACAAGTTTTGATGTTCTGTCAAATGCTGCAAGGGTAGCCCTACCCCTTGACAGGTGCCCCACCCCTGGTCACCATATTGAGACTGGAAGTCCCACCCATAACACCTGACTTTTGCCACTTGAAGTCCCTCCCCTTGCTTCTGGAAGTAATCCTTTTGAGAAGGGGGTTTGCCTGCTTGGAACTGGAAAAAACCCAAATTATAGACTAAAAATCAAACATCTACAATAACGTATTTTAATTTTATTTATTAAAAAAAGTCATGATTTGTGTGTGTTTGCAACATGTATGTAGAGGTTATAACACAATAACTCAAAATAAAGTCCTACTCTTGTATAGTGGAGTGGAAGGTTGTGGGGGTTATGGGTGGGTCAGTATGGGGTTTGTGGGAGGCTATGTGTGTATGTGTGTGGGTGTGTGTATATGTGGGGTGGGGGGAGCATGTAGATGTGCTTGCATTTTATGGGAGGTGTGGGTAGGTGTTGGGGTTGTGTGTGTGGAGTGTATATGTACATGGTGGGGGTGAGTGGGTGGGTATGGGGTTTGTGGGGGACTGTGGGTGTATGAGGGGTTGGGTGTGTCAAGTGAGAGGATGGCTGGGAGTATGTGTATGGTGGGGGGGGTGTGGGCCCCCCATTGTGCATGGCCCCTGTTGCCCAGAAAGGCAGAGCCCCCCAGTGGCACACAGTCCTGGCAAGCCCCAGAACTGCATGTGCCTGGGTTGCTTGCTCCATCGCGCAAGGCTCACATGCCTGAGCCCCACACCACCAGGGGAGCCCCACACAATGAAAGCAATGGTATAGATTATGGGGCTTGGCCGGGGTGACAGGGAGAGGGGCAGAGTCAGCCCAGCTCCATAGCATGTAGCGCCCCACTGTTCCCCATGACCTATGCCTAGCAGTGAGTAGGCAGGCCACCAGCTCCACTGCACAGGGTTCCTCTCAGAGGCACACAGCTCAGAACTCAGAAACAGCATGCGAGGGCTCCACCCTCCTGTAACCCTGTCCTGGGTCCCCACTGGCTCCAGCCCTTGGGCACCAGTGCAGGCCCTGCTTTCCCACCCAGCTGGTATTTCATTCCAAACTACTGCTGCTACCTTGCCCCCGACATACCTGCCCACCACTTCCACTGCTGCCACCACTTCTTGTGCCTCACCTGACACTGCTGTCATGCTTCCCTTGCTGCTTCCCTACCCTCCTGCCCATTTGCTGACCCCACTCCACTCTCTTCACCTACCCGCTGCCACCTCCACTTTCCTCCCTTGCTGCCCACTGCTGCCACTGCCATCGTTTCCACCACCACCCTTCCTCCACCCACCATCACTTCCCTATTTGCAGGACCAGGGTCAGGGCCATCCCTCAGGCAAGGGTAGGAGTGCAGAGTGTGCTGCCCCCATGGGAGTGAGCAGTCCTTGGCCTCATGCAAGCACAGCAGGGGCAGCCCAAAGCTGGGCCAGATACAGTGAATAGGCACCCTTCCACTGGTGGGACATCTGGTGTCTGCATGTCTTTAGAAAGCCCAACTTTTGTGCCTACTTTGATACCCTCCACTCATATCTCTCCTTTGTTGTCCTTACTTCTATTCGCCATTTATAGGTGAACTGAATCAAAAAGGGAATGGAAGGGAAAGGTACAGCTGTGATTTTCAAATGTGTTTTAATGACATAAGAGTATAGAATCCACTGAAAATAAATACAATTTGTATTTTAATTTCCATAACTGCTTCTGAAAATATGTTATTTTCTTATGTATAATGCATAAATATGGCTTCAAATTCTTCTTTCTTTTTAACTTTTATGAAGAGAAAAATGTCTTATTGCTTATACAAACCACATTCTCACACCCAACCTGAAGTTTCATGGACCACAGAATATTAATTTACCACAATGGAAAATCTGGCCCTATAAGTGACATAGCAAATCTCCTATTCCCATTTTTGCTGGAGAAACCATACCATATTTGGAATATACTAGGGTTACCATATTTCCAGTTTTTAACAAAAGTGCAGCTGTCAGGATTGAGGGGTGGGAGGGAATAATATGATTGCTGGGGCAGAGCGGGCAGTGATATGCTTGTTCCCTGCCACTGTCCCTCACTCCCAAACCACAGCCTGCCCCCCAGAGCTACTGGTGCCTCTCATTCCTGACCCACAGCCTCCTGCTTGCCCCAACCCTGCAGTGTCTCCTGGCTGCCCCACCCCTCTCCCATGCCCTTTCCCTGCTTGAGGGGCACGCACCTCCTCTGCCTCCCCTGCCCTGGGCAGTTCCCAAACCCTGGCCCTCCACCGCCCGCCCCTCCCATAGAATTATCTGCATCCAGCTGCTCGGGCTGCTTTCACCACCCTACCTGGCTGCATGCTGGCCACATGCATGTGCACACACATATACACATAATGCCCACTCCTTCCAATTGCTCTCGACCCAGCCCCAAGCAGAAACTTGCTAGAGCAAGCTGGGAAATTCCAGGAAAATCTTTGAAGTGGAGCAGAGCAAAATCCTGGACATTTGTTGATATTTTAAAAGCCTCCCAGATGAAGATGGAAAGGCCCAAAAGAGGACATGTCCAGGAAAACCTGGATGTATGGTAGAATATACAAATGGCAAAGTCACCCAAGACTATAAAGTGCTGCAGATGTTTCTTAGATTGTCTTTTAAAGAAATAATATACATGTTTCTTTTGATCTATGATATTGTTTTCATTACTATAAAGGAAACACATCTAGGAACTGAATACTTGGTTACTGAAGATAGAAAATCCATCTCTTGCCCCTTCATCTGCATGCATTTTTCATGCTATATACATCACAATAGCATGAATTTCCTCTGAAGTTTAAAAAAAAAGATTCAAACTTATTTTACTATCCTGTTAAAGCAAAGTCCTAAGATGATGATAGACTTTTTACTTAGATTTCTAGGATCTCACCAGAGGTATTAGACATGAAAAACTAAATTTCTAAGTATAGCATACATATAGTAGATTATGCTAGATTACTGTCAGTGAGGAACAAAATGAATGTCAGCTAATACTGCACTAAAAATAGTTGGATTAAATGTTTTTCCTAAGGACTGTTAGATACTCTGCATTCTGCCGTGTGACAAAATACCGCATTTGAGGAGGCAAAACCCCAGGTTTTTTATTTTCTCTTTTTTTTAATGTTAAAGTGAAAGTAAAACCAATCACTGTCCTTCTGCATGTATTACTAGGTTCATATGTACTGCTCCTGACAGTGAGGTCTAACATTTAATATGGTCATGTTCTTGATGGAACACATGAGACTTAATTTATCTTGGAAAGTTCTTCCATTACCAGCCCTGACAGCTTTACAGCTGTGTTGGGAAATGAAGTATAGCATCAGGTTACTAAGCAGCTTCACAGCTTTTTTAGAAGTACTTCTTGGAACTCACTTGTTTCTCCTAATTGATTCAGTCCACATCATTTTGAACATAAATGGGACATCATGTTTAGAAATATGCTGCATAACTACTTTTAGCTAACATGTCTTGCTACCTCTGCATATCTAAATCAAGCACTGGCATATAAATGTCATACTGAAAGCAAATTTTTATCTTCCTCCTGAGTTGCATTGACATTTAATATATATAAATTATTTTGACAGTTCAAGCTAGTCTCTGAAGTTATCTGCCGACTGTCAGAAAGTAACATGAAAGGCTGAACAGTGATTCTACTTTTTAACTTTTGCATAGAATAAAGTTTTAATTAGTCAATCTGACTGACTTCTTCAGTGAATTCCTATACTATAATACATCAGAATTAATAGCAAATCTATCTTCCTGCATTGTAGCCCTGTTGACATGCTTGGAGTCACTAAAACTTTGAGCAAGGTAGTATCTCATACCATCTCTGAATATTAGTGATAAATGCATCCATATATCAAGTCTTATGGGGAGTAAACTAGGCTTTTATCATTTTTCGTTTTTATTCTCTTTATTGTAGCAGTGAAGAGTAAACAAGGAAACATTAAAAACATGTTGTCTTCAGTGGGCTCATGTACATCCTCTTGTGATGCAAGGACAGAGACACCTGTAGGAAATACATGGCTTTTCCCTTAAAGCCTGTGGCCACAGCTGTGTGGCTGTGTGAATCTCTAATCTCTGAATGAGTTTTCTTTTTTGGCCTACAATGACCAATGTGTTGATCTAATATGACTGCTGCTTCTCTTTTTGGCTCTAAACCAAATCGGAGGCAAAGGAAGTTAACTGTGCCTATAATAGGCTCAGAATATCTAAGGGAACATTATAACCATCCCTGCATTTAACTTCATTCAATCTTGTAATTTATATCAGTTTAACCCATTTTTTTTAAAGCCTTGTTCTACTTTTTCTGCAAATGCATTAATTAATATAGAAACATTAACGTTGATCCCTTTATATAGCATACCTTAAAACAGATGTTTTAACACACTCTTGCTCTTTCACACTCCCACTAGTAAAGAGCTTCTTTTAGTTAAAATAGATGGAGAAATTCTTGCCTGTCAGAGAAAGCCTGTAATGGGCATTTTCTTTTTCTTCTGTCCCTTTGTTTACCCAAGATTCCAACCAATGATAACACAGAATCGCTATTTGTTGCAAATGACACTGTCAAGTTTCTCCTTCACTTGCAGGGCTGTAGGACACCGCCTGCTGGCCGACTTGAGTGAAACACATTCTAATTGGAGTTCTACACACCCATGCTTTCATCTCCCACGACTTGGTGTTTAAAGGAGTTGGTTCAGTATGTAGATATGTAGTTCAGTTAGTTGTCCCACGAAGGTCCTATGTTTGAGGGCTCCACCACCCCTACACCCTTGCCCGTTCCACTGGTTTCTGATCGACCGCTTGGTCCTTCCACATGACCTCCATCCCAAGAAGAAAAAAGCAAAAAAAACCCAAAACAAGCAGTCCTTGTCTAGATTATTGTTACACCTCCTTTTAGCAGAGCACAAACAAAATTGACATTCGTGAGGTCAGTCTCTCTTTTCTTCCACTACCGTCTCTTCGGTGGCTCTCCCCTAGCCTCTTATTGAGGTCATCACGATTCCCCTCATCCCATTAGGTCCATCTGAGACACTATTTCTGCCTGTGCTTTACGGTACCAAATTTCTAGAGTACCCCTCTATTAGAGATTTTACAGTAACTCACTCTGCCGGACTCTGCTGGCTCCTGGCATGGTAACAAGCAGTTCCAAGTACTGCTGGGTCAACAGTCCTCCCTCTAAGTTCCCTCTGGGGAGCTCGCTTTCTGGAGGAGTCTCCTACTGGCTCTCCACATTGCACTCAAGGTTCCCTGCAGTGTGGCTTGGCTTGGGCCTCCTCCTTCCAGTTCCATGGTCCCACCCCCTCTTGCCTTTTCCGGGCTCTTCTTTATACCAGCATTGGAGTTCCCAGCCCCTCCCCTCCAGAAACACCTGGGTAAGAAGGGTTTCTGCCAGTCTCTTTGGGGCTGTGGGTCTGAGGCCTCTGACCCTTGGTTTAGCCCTTGTGCTTTTGAGCCCTGTGACTCTCTTTCTCAC
>NW_017728948.1:37390125-37399766 GCF_001723895.1 Crocodylus porosus
TGTGACATGGCTCGATCCTCTTCTTTCCGGCTCCGCGCTCCCTCTTCTTGCCTGTTCCGGGCTCTTCTTTATACCAGCATTGGAGTTCCCAGCCCCTCCCCTCCAGAAACACCTGGGTAAGGAGGGTTTCTGCCAGTCTCTTTGGGGCTGTGGGTCTGAGGCCTCTGACCCTTGGTTTAGCCCTTGTGCTTTTGAGCCCTGTGACTCTCTTTCTCACAGACATAAACAATTATTCTTCAATCAATTTGTGGATATGTTGAGATACAATTTGTTATACTGTAGTCTTCAAGCAAAGGGAATTCATGGCAGAGATATGTTGCTTTTCATAGAGCAACAGTGTTATTTTTGCACTCCATGCAAATAGGCTCCAGCAACCATTCTGCCTTGGGCTGACACATTGGGCCTTGGATTGTAAGCATGGGTATTTCCTTTCTGTCCCTTCCCATATGTCAAATTTCAAATGGCAGATTTTTGCTTTAAAAATACCAAACAAACCAAAAAAACCCCAAAACCCAGCACTATGCCTCAGATCCTATTCTGCCTCTAATATGACTTGGTGAGACAGCTTTTAGATATTTAATTCACTAAATATGATCCTATTGCACTAAGGATGCTTGCGCTCCATTCATCTGTTTATTTTGACAAAGCTCTGTTGCAATCTTATAATCTACATACAAGTCAAGTATCCTTAGATAGATGAAAACTGTGCTAAGTAATTGTTGGAAGAAAAAGAGGTGCTGGCATTAGGACCCAGTATTGAAATAAGAGTCAGTAACTTGCCCAGAAGTGGGACGCCTGAATTCTAGGCTCACCTCACTCTGGGAGGGCTTGAATCAACATCTGGGAAAGACAACAAAAAGGCTATGATGTTATACTAAATTTTAAATCAAGAAAAAGGAGATTGATCAATCAATGACACCATTCCAGTTGCAACTTCACAGCTTTATTAGAATAGCAAAGACATCTGTGGATCAATAAAAACAATGCTTATGTAGTCTTGATTCCAAAAAAGAAACAGATCCTTTGGCCATTTCAATTCAAAATAGGAAGTAGGTGAGGGGAAAACCAGATCATCTAGTGGTACAGACCTCTCTTATCCAGCCTGAATATCTACTTATTAAGAGGCCCCTTGTAATTACCCCTTGTAAGAGTAACATTGATAACCCAATTAATTTCCAGGGGCTTCATAGAAGGGATAATGTTTCCCCACTATCTAGCAACAGAAAGTTTATCAGCAGCTTGGAGAAACTGACATGATGCTAGGAATGGAAATGGGTGGCCTAGGTAAGGGACTTGCTGAGAATTAGGACTTGAGATCCCTATCCTCCTCTGACAAGTTACCTGGAATAACTCAAAATGTTATTTCTCCTATCTAAATTCACTTCACTTGAATTTGAGAGGGAGAGAAGAGTTTGTGGCATTCCTGTTAGAATTAGAAGTGAATATAATAAATCAGGATGTGAAACATCAGGGACAATTTATAACTATAGATGGCTCCCAGGTTCAGCATCCATAGACCTCAACCCTTCCCGGGAAACTGCACGTAAAGATAGGAACAATTACTGGCAGGAGTATAGGTATCTGGACCCACATGGGTTGGGAAATAGTAAGCTAGCTCAGTCCACAAAAAAGATATCCCAAGTCTATAACAAAGATAGGGAGATGGATAAAGAGCAAAAAGTCAAAGATAGCTTAATGATCACACAGACTAGTAGAGAAATCTATTTGATGGATGCTTCTGATGATAATCAATCCAATAGCAGAACCTCTTGCACCATAAATAATGAGGGAAGCAAGTAATTTCTCCCTGACCTTGGCAATTTCTATATCAACAGTAATTAGCAGACAAGATTTTATAGATAGGTCAATTCCATTAGGCCACATTGGTGCTGTTTTTCTTGCCCCACTTGAGATAGGAGTCGAGGATGTAAATCATCCCAAATTGAATTGATCCTCTGGCTAGGCTTCTCTGTTCCCCTGGGGACTCGAGTTCGTTTGATGAGGTCTGAAGAAGTCCAAATTTAGATGTCCAAAAGTAAAAGTCCCAAAAATAGAGGTCCAAATTTCCCTCCAGCCTATGCCCAATATTTAGAGATGGCTGGTGCAAATATTATAATGAATGATCTTGGATTGTTTGCTTTTTAAATTCTTTATTTCAATGAAATCTTTGGAACTGGATTAAACTCAGTTTCTTGTGGACTCTGGAAAGTGTCACTTAGATGGGATTTATATCTCTGCGGAAGTAAAAGGGAGAGAGTTTCTTTATCTCCTTTCCCTTCCCTTTGTGGAATACCTTTTAACACTGGTCTGTTACTACTTCTGTTTACTAGTTTACTGTCTGATGACTTTCTTCCCTCCACAACTTGTCTAAGCATTCTAAAAGTATATATCTATTATAGCAAAATAACATTCAATACATTTGGTTACATCAATCACTACTTCTAATTAATTTAAAACGAAGCTGTAAAGTATAGAATATTTGGATTATTTGATATATGGTTCTTCCTTATAGTGTTTCCTTTTAGGCCTTGAGCTCTGTTTGATTGTATCTAATTAGCCATATGAATGGCTTCCTTTGCTCACCAAGTTAGTTGCTACACCTGCAAAAGTTCATGCTATGGCCACTCAAACACAGGCTTTTGAGGCTTTCTATTTTAGCTACACTCCTGCAACTTTGGGCCAGTTCTCTTGAAAATGGTCAAATCTGACAACCATGTATCCATGGCTTTGCTGCACAGGTTTATGTACAACCTACAATGGGCTAGGCAGATCTGAATTCATCTTCCAGCTCCCCACTTGAAGCTGAGCCATTGGATGAGTTCAAGAGTCATGGGGACAGAAAGAATAAAGAATATGCTATCTGACTGTAGTCCAGTAAAAAGGGCTCTGCTGCGAGGGTTCTCCAGACTCCTGGTTCCAATTCTGTTTCTTTATTTAATCTAAGAATTATATAATGAAAAGTGTGTAAACAGCATTGTGAGCTGGGGTAAGAATACAGGACTCCCACTTCCCAACATAGCGTTTAGACAAGAGGGCAAAAAGATAAACACCCAATAAAGGATGCCCCACTTCCTTTACACTGATGTCTCTTTAGCTATCTGTCAGAAATATTGGTTTAGGTAGATGTGTCTGTTCAGAGTTAGCTGGATCTCACAATAACAGAAAGCAGGGGGGTTGCCCACTGAGGGTGTCAGGGTGGAATTGGATCACTCTGGAATCCAGTAAGCCTTTGGAGTAAGGGAAAATAAGCATCGCTGCAGGCTGAAATAAAGCCATGTGTCACTTGTGAATGAAGTGACAACAAAGATGTGGACATGTGTGATGAAAACTTGAATTTGGATCCCTATTACTTAATCAGTAGCTTCCATATTAATGTAAGTCCAGTTAATCTTGTTCCTTTTTCCTGGATGTTTTGGGTGCATTTTATATGAGACACCTTTATAAAAAATAAAAAAAATAAAATCACAGAAATGCATTAATAGACTCTGCTTCTAGTGCAAGTACATTCAGAAGTACTGTCCATCACTAACCTAACAAAATAGGGAAAATCATCACTTTCACTCTGAAGGTAAAATTGCTATGATTTCTCTGTTGGTTTTTTCCATTGAACTCACAAAAGGGTCAGGCATTTTGGGCTCCTGTTCACTAATTACGTTCATGATGAAAAAATCTGCTGAAAAGCAGAACTCAGGGGCAGGACTCTATGGGAGCAATGAAAACTTAAGGTGACATGCACACTATATAATACAAGTTCAAAGCATTGCATTTGTTGAATCATTTTTAACTTTTCTTAAAAACTTGTCTTTCCTAACACAAATCGAGTAGGATATATCATATACGGTCAGCCATACTGTACACTAGAGGCCAAATTCTATTTCCCCTTTTAGGCATAGTGATTAATTGAGGCACTTAAGTATGATTCTATGCCAATCTCCTTGAGTCTCTAAAGAACAGAAATTATAAAAAGTAAGCATATCCTCCTTTACTTGCTGGCGTGTGTGTGTGTGTGTGTGTGTGTGTGTGTGTGTGTGTGTGTGTGTGTGTGTGTGTGTGGTGTTTTGTTTTGTTTTTTTACATATACTTAAGAGTAAGATAAGAGTGTTACCAAGTTAGATGCCTTAAGTGTATTCTACTCCATGTTCATGTCCTAAAAATCCTTTATGTGCCTAGTTCCACTAAGAACCCCGATAGATGGAATAGAATATGGCCCACCATATGTATAAGCTCCTGATGATATGAAGACATGAAAAACAATTTAATATCCAGAGTGTCAAATGACAGGGAATACTTAGGTTAGAATCTTTAAGTACCCAAAATGGCAGTTTCCCAGCTATGTAAATGCCACTGTTGGCATTAACAATGAGTTTGATCCTACTTTACATTCAGTGAGGACATGCAAGCTTACAAACTAGGTAAAAGTCCCAAAACTGAAATTTGGGCAGCTGGGAGCTGGCCGTTTGAGCACATACAATGAAATAGCATCCTGCTCTCTGTATAAACATAGAATGCTTCAACCTATAACAGACCGTATATACAATTTGACTCTCTTATTGTATTTGTACCTTAAGGAAGCCTCAGCATAAATTATTAGATTTATAATGAAAACTTAACAATGTTTCAACTGGAGAAATCATCAGATCTTGAAATTAATAAACTGTGAAAAGATAAAGAGTTTACAGCTCCAACTCTACAAGTGAGACCAAATCCTGATTTTGTTAATTAAGCTATTACCAAATTAACAGGAAACTCTCTGTTAGATTGCTATTGCACTAGGTCCTGTCATTAAATTGCCACATTTTTATCAGAAGAGAAAAAAACATAGACAAACAAACATGCACACAAATACATGCACATACAAATGGGCAAGGTATTGATATTTCCATTATACATTTCTTTAGCCATACAGGATTTTATTTGCTGCTGTTGATGAAAAGTTCCAGGCTCCACTTTCTACTGTACCTCTTAACATCTAGCAAGTGGAAAAGCAGTTACCTTTATAGTAGTTATCTCTCAACTAACATTTGCATCATCTTTCCTCCCCCAGGCTGATTATCTGCTGTTCAAATAAGTCCCTTTACAGAGGTTAATTAACCTCCTTCCAAATGTTTACTGTCTTAGCAGCCTTAAAAGTGAACCAAAAAGATTTTTTCAGGAGGTCTCTGTAATAGTGCTGAACAGGGTTTGTCCTGCTTTGTACTTGTAATTAAAGCATATTTGCCTAGAATTAGGCAGCCCTTTTTGCTAACAGTGGGTATCTAAAATAGCAATTTTTCTTAGGTAGACTATATAGTGAAGATAATTCTTGAGTTTTCAGAGTAATTTTAGTTTCTCTATTTTATTTTATTCACCTCTTCCAGAACACAGATCCAGTTCAGTCTTAATGCAATTCAGACTCCTTGCTCTCAGTGTTTGGCAGACCATTCTGAAACAGTTTTCTGATAAGTTACAAATCATCTTCTAGCGCACAAATCTAAATTTGTTTTATAGTGACTTTGTAGCCCTCTGATCTTGTGCTGGTATTGTTTTTTCAGGCTAGAAAGGGATTTTCCCTTCCTAACATTCACACCACAAATGTATTTTTAACAAGTAGGAACATATTCTCTGTGTCTCCATTTTGTTAAGGCAAGCTTCTTTAAACTTCTTTCATCAGAAGATTCCGTTCCTTTAACCATCTCAGTGGCCCTTCTTTGTAATCAATCCAAGGCAAGTTAATCTTTTTTTAACCTTAATGACCACAAATGCACACACAATAATAAATGGACTCTTACCAAAACTTTGCCTTCTACAAAATTGTTTCTCCTGCACATAACCCAGTAGCCCATTGTAAAACAGTGATAACAGAAGTGAGACCTAAACTATACTCCTGAGGTATAATTATTCACGGCTTCTGTCAACCCAGAATCCACAGCCCTGAATTCTCTTCTCAAAGTAGATGCTAAGCTAGGCTTCATAGGATGGTATGAAAGTAGGAAGGGAAGAGAACTTAGAAGGTCATCTAGTTCAACTCCCTGCTCAAGGCAGGATCATTGTGACTTAACCGTTCCATCCAAGTGTCTGTCTAACCTGTCCTCAGAAATTTCCAAGGTTGGAAATTCCACAGCGTCTCTAGGTAGCCTGTTCCAATGTATGGACACTCGGATAGAAAGCTCCTCCTAATCTCCAACCTAAATTTCCCTTCTGAAGCTTGAGGCCATTGGTCCCATTCCTATCCCCTCTAGCCACAAAAAAAGGCAATTTCTCTATAACTGCTCTTCATGTATTTGCAGACTGTTTATCAAATCCTAACTCAATCTTTTCTTCTCCAGAAGCATCCCAGAATTGCCCAGGCTTGACAATAATGACAGCAAAAGACAAATCAATGTTGAGAAACTAAATGGAAGACCCTATTTCCCCTTACATGCCATGGTTACATAATTGCAGTTCTGGCACAAATGACTTAGGCTAATACATATACATCCACACATCTATGGATTATGCAAAGTGGAGTATTAAATCATAAAAAAATAGGGCTGGGAGGGACCTTCACAGGTGATTTGATCCAGTACCCTGCCTGAGGCAGGATCATCTCTATCTAAAACACCCTATATAAATCCACTGTCTAAACTATTAGCAAAATGTACAGTCAAACCTGACACAACAACAAGACACAACACCCTAAACTGCTACAAGTGAAGTAGGGAAATCATGGTGGCTTATGTCCTGCTACTGCAAAGCTTGTTAAACTATATTTGAAAGATCCAAGAGCCCCATGCTACAGATGAAGGAAAAAGCTCCCGCAATACATACCAATCTGAACATGGGGTAAAATTCCTTCCTGACCCCAAATATGGTGATCAGGAATGACCCTGTACAGAAGGGCAAGACCCCCCTATCGAGGAAACTCTAGGCTTAAGTCCCAAAATGAGCACTGGTAAACCCCAGTCATGATCCCCAATTGGCTGCAGGTGATACCCAATACTGCCGAGGAACACTGACAAAAAAACCAAAACTACTCAGTCAGGGAAAGGGGACGAGGGTTGAGAAATTCAGTCCTGGCCCCATCTGATAACCAGCAAATCCCAGAAGCATGGAACGTACCCACAGAAAAAACAGACATAGCTATACCTAGATCATTCCCAACCAATGGCTATGCAACCTTTTAATGAACATGTCCAATGATGAATAGCTCACTACTTTCCTAGGCAGTCTCTCCTACTGCCTCACTGTTCTAACACTGAAGGGTTTTTCCTAATATCTAGTCTAACTTAGCTGTAACCTTGAGCCACTGGTATGTCCCTTCTTCCCTGAAGCAAGAGAGAAAAGGTGCTTTAAAGTCCTTTTTATGCCAGGCCTTCAGGAAGACTGCTATTATGTACTCTCTTAAGCATCTTTTCTGCAAGCTGCAGAAAAGCTTCTTCAGCCTCCTCATAAGACTTGCCTTCCAAGCTAATGACCATCTGTGTTGCTCACCTCTGGAACCTCTAACTTCTCCACAACCTTTTTAAAATGTGGAGCTCAGATGCCAGATGAGGTATAGCCAATGCAATGAAGGGCGCTATCACTTCCTGTGTCTTGCACCAAATGCTTCTGTTGATATATTCCAAAACCACATTTGCCTTTTGTGCAACTGCATCACACTGGGAGTTACTGTGCAGTAGCTCTGGCAAAGGTCTTCTGGGTGATGCTACTGTAGAGCAGTCTAATAATACTGCAGAGTAGCATGTTAACACTATCTATGCTGTGACACGCTACTGTGCAGTATTTTTGGCTACTGGGCAGTCAACGTCTCATGCAGACACACCCACTGTGACCTACTAACATTCCCAAATCCTTCTCCATAGTCTCCCATTTTGTCCTTCTAAATTTGGTTCCTGTCTTCCAACATGTTCAGTCCTTCCCAGGATTGTCATCTGCAAAATTCAGACATGCATCCATTTATAATTGCCTTTTCCTTGTGGATGCTGAGCCAGTTGCTTATTCACTTGATAGGAGATTTTTTAGCCCACAGATCTGCAATTTATTTGTGAGAAGGTCATGCAGGACCTTGACAAAAGCCTTGCTGAAGTCCAGATACACTTTATCCATAACATTCCTTTCATCCATTTAAGTAATTACTTGGTCAAAGAAGATCAAGTTTGTCTGACATGCTTTGTTCTTAGTGAATCCCTGGTGGGAGCCTGTGATCAGTCTTTCCTCTTCCAGATGCTTGCAAATGGCTTTTCTTAGGATAATTCTTCAGTAATCTCCTGTGTATTGAGGTGAGGCTAAATCAATCTGTAGCTGCCTAGATCCCCCCTTTTGCATATCTTGATTGCTTACAAATTAGTCATATACTCCAAGGGTAGTTCACACTGGGTTTATAAACTTGTGGTTGGACTTGAACAATATGTTTAGGGCACAGAGAGCAAAAGGTCACCGATTCATACCACAAAAGAGGAACAGAAAGCAAAATAAATCCAGCAGAAAAAAATGCAGTGGTCTGCTTCTGAGAAAAAGCTAAGGCAGAGATCTGCTTTGACTAAGCAATGGCTGAGATGAGCTTGGAACTGTCAGCAAAAACTAGCACCTGTTTTGCTCCTACTGTATTCAGGTGAAGGGGACTTTGTACTTTGGCTTTAAGTAAACATGGTTTTGGCAGGGACATACCCAATTCCATCATCAATTCCTTCTTTTAAAGGGAGCTACTATACAACAGCAAATTCTGGTTAACTATTCTTGTCAGAAAGGAATATTGCATTCAGTTCTGGTTTATTTGCATCCATTGCAGAAACTGTTCATTTTCCTAGTGTAGACAAGTCCCCTGAGGTGGTCCATCAGAGGCAGCATTGAGGCACAATTAATCCCTTTTTGACTGTGCATAGCACATTACAGAGCCAATTGTTTACAGCAAATTATTTTGAGCAGTTAAATGTGATTTGTTGGCCAGATTTCCAGACTTTTACAACTATCTTCTTTAATTAATTGGACAAACACTGGTGGAAGATGAATAAAGTCGTCACTTTTTAGGAGCTATTTTACATCAAAGACTCGATTCACCTTGAAAAAAGAAGACCCTCTCCCCACCCCTTTTTTTTTTTTGACTGGCTTCACCACTTTTACAGCTGAGTTAACATCTGTACTGTATAAACTAATGTATTTTAACTATCACACTTTCAAAAGTTTTGCAATTGTACATATATTTCTAAAGTATTTTTAATCGTAACTTTACTTGCCAAAGTCATGAGAGTAAATTTCATGTCAATTAATAGGTTAGTCCTGTGAGATAAAGAACTTAAATATCCACTAGAGACACTGAGCATTGTTGACACTTGCCATCACTTAGAATATCATAAAATCAGACTATAATTCTATATCTTCAAATTATTTTCAGTACTGTGAGATTTTTATAGAATCATAGGAAAATAGGTCTGGAAGGGACCTCATGAGGTCATCTAATCCAGCCTCCTACTCAAGGAAGGATCATTCATGACCAAAACATCCCAGTCAAATCTTTTTCTAACCTGGTCTTGAAAAAGTCAAGGAATGGAGGTCTAGGTAGCCTGTTCCAATGCTTAACCACTCTCTTCATTACAGGGAAACCTAAAATTTCCTTTGCTGCAGTTTAAAACCATTGTTCCTAGCCCTGTTCCCTATGGCCACAGTATTCTAATACACACACACAC
>NW_017728948.1:37401371-37417049 GCF_001723895.1 Crocodylus porosus
ATAATGCTGGGACTAAGAAGCCAGGCAAGAAACTACAGGGACAAAAATCAGGAAGGTGAAGGTAAAGAGTAAGCTGCACTTGGCAAAAAAAGTTAAAGACAAAAAAGAAGAGGTTCTATAGGCATGCTGTCCAGAAATTAAATGAGCAAGGAATCTGTGGATCTGCTGTTTAATAGGTAGTGTAAATGCTTAACAGGAGCTGTAAAGAAGACAAATGTCCTCAATAGCTACTTAGCCTCAGTCTTCACAAAAAAATAAAGCTGCAACCAGACACCTAATAAAGATTATTTTGCTGTTACGGGGGAAAGGACAAACTGAGAGATTAGATAACAGACAGACAGACAGACAGAGACAGTTGTTGATGAGCCTGAATGAATTCAAGTTGGCAGGGCCAGAGAAACTTCATACCAGGGTACTGAAAGAACTAGCAGATGTGATCTGGGAGCCCTGAACAATAATATTTATGAAGTCGCGAAAGACAAATGAGGTATCAGAGCATTGCAAAAGACCAACATAGCACCCCTCTTTAAAAAACGTAAAAGGAGGGACCTGGGGAACTATAAACTGTTAGCCTCACCTCACTATCTGGAAAAATACCAGATATCTGAAGCATATCATAAGGAAGTCCATTTGCAAACATCTGGACAAGGAAATGCTGATAACAATCACCTAGCAGGGATATACTAAGAACAAAGCATATCAAGCAAACTTGATCTCCTACTTCAACCAAGTAACTATTTGTGTGGGTGAAGGGAATGCTGTGGATATGGTGTATCTGGAATTCAGCAAGGCTTTGGACAAGGTCCCACATGACCTCCTTGCCAACAAATTGAAGATCTGTGGGCTCAAAAATCCCCGTTATAAGGTGAATAGACCACTGGTTCAATAGCTGCAAGCGAAGGTTTATTATTAATGAATTAATGTCAGAAGTTTTCTAGTGGCATCTATGGGGGTCTGGCCTCAGCCCAGTGCTGTTCAATGTGTTTATTAATATTTTGAAGCATGAACAATACATGCCCTAGGATTCTCCTGCAGGCAGCAGTGGTGCCTTTGGCAGTAGGAGCATGGCAGAGGCAAGTGGGGAGTTGCCACAGGCAGCTGCAGTGCCATCAGTGGTGGGAGGGGGGGCAGGGAGTGAGTGCTGACCAGTGGTTGGTGACCACTAGCAGATGCTGCTGGCCGCATTGGCGGCAGCCAGCGATGATCATAGACCACCCGCAGACTGCTGGCAGTGTTAGTAGGAAGGGAGGAGGATGACAGCGAGTGGCGACTGTCTGCAGGGGAGGGGGTGCACCACCACACTCGGGTGGTAAATGTACACCTGTGTGCACCCCCTATACATCACCAATGATTTGGATGCTGGAATCAAGAGATAATTGAGCAATATTACAGATGGCATGAACCTGGGAAGGGCTATGAACATGCTGGAGGACAGAAGGACAATTAATAAGAATCTTAAAAGATTGGAAAGCTGGGCTGGAACTAACAGGCTGAAGTTCAATGCTGACAAATGCAAGGTGCAACACCTCAAGAAGAATAAATAAAAATACCAGAACAAAATACATGATCCTTGGCTGGATGGCAGATGCTTGGGTGACTCCCAAGAACCTGGGAGTCTTGGTAGGTCATAGTTTCAATGCATGTATTCAGTGCAATATAGTTGCACAAAAGACCCAGTGTTTTTCGGTAGGCGTTAGATGCAAGACACAAGAGTTGATAGTACCTCTCTACCCGGAATTGGTTAAGCTCCATCTAGAGTATTATGCACAGTTTGGGCTCCACATTTTTAAAAGCATATGGAGTATTAGAGATAATCCAAAAGCAGGTGACAAAACTAATAAAGGACTTGAAATACAAATCATATGAAAAGTGATTAAAGAAGCTAGGCATGGTATCAGCCTTTAAATACTTAAAAGTTTCCATAAAGGAGAGGAAAGACACCCGTTCTCTTTTGCTGTAGAGAGGAGGACACAGTGGCTTGAAACTGTAGCTAAGTTTTCTGCTGTGTGACAGGCTTTTTGTTTTATTTTATTTTTTAAGCCTCCCTCAGAGGCATTATATTTGGTCTGCCGCCAAGACTGGGAACCATGAGTTAAGTGTGCCTATACACTTGATGGGACTTTAACCCAGACTTTCCCGGTTAGAGGGTCTTGCCCCTCTGTTCAAGGTCAGACTGATCACCATATCTGGAGTGAGGAAGGCATTTTACCTCATGGCCAATTTGGTATGGACAGTGAGGATTTGTGCCTCTCTCTTTAACAAGGGGTATGGCCTTCTACCTAGGAGCTCAAGCATATATTAACAACCTTTAACAAAAGCAGGATATAGGCTGTCATGGTCCTTCTGCTTTATCTATGGAGGTTAGGTATTATGCCTTGTGTCAGGGTTGATGATAATTTCACTAATAATTTAGATTATAGATCCATAAATATTAGGGTGAGAAGGGACCTCAATAGATCATTGAGTCTGACCCCCTGCATAGACAGGAAAGCTGGGTTCAGATGACCCCGGCCAGATGCCTATCTAACCTCCTCTGGAAGACCCCCAGGGTAGGGGAGAGCACCACCTCCCTTGGGAGCCCATTCCAGATTTTGGCCACTCTAACTGTGAAGAAGTTCTACCCAATGTCCAGTCTAAATCTGCTCTCTGCTAGCTTACCGCCATTATTTCTTGTAACCCCCAGGGGCGCCTTGGTGAGTACAGCCTCACCAATTCCATTCTGCACCCCCATGATGAATTTATAGGCAGTCACAAGGTCGCCTCTCAACCTTCTTTTGTGGAAACTAAAGAGCTCCAGGTGCCCTAGTTTCTCCTCATAGGGCTTGGCCTGCAAGCCCTTAATCATATGAGTGGCCCTTCTCTGCACTCTCTTCAGGTTATCAACATCCCTCTTAAAGTGTGGCACCCAAAACTGGATGCAGTATTCCAACTGCGGTCTGACCAGTGCCCAATAGAAGGGAGTATCACCTCCTTGGTTCTGTTTGTCATGCACTATGGATGTGTATAGAATGAGTTGGATAGAGATAATCCTTCCCTAGCCAGAGGGTTGTACTAGTTGACATCCTGAGGTTCCTTCCAAACCTGCATCCTGGTGCAAGTGTTGGAAAGACCAATTAGAGGCCATGCTCCTTTTGTTGAATCTCCATTCATGGAGGCTTTTAAAACCTGGGTAGACAAAGCCTTGACTGGGATTATATAATTAGGGAAGGTACTTGTCTTCTAGTCCAACCCTTTATTCAAACATCCTGAGGTCCCTTTCAAACTTCATTTTCTATTATTTTATGTATTCCAGTTAAACATGTAATAAAACGTAAGCATCTACTTGGCAACCTGATCCCCATGATAAAGAAAATGAGTTTAGTATAGGCCTCAATAAGCATTTCCTACAAACATTCTGCAATAATTGTTGGTGAGTAAACCCAATCCATAGTTACTTTTCAGTAAGCATCTGTAGCTTAGAAGTGTCACTGTTTTTCAAGAAATTAAGATAAGCAATAATTTGTTTTGCTTTGTAATATATGAAACAATAAGTTCTGCTGCAAATGATGAACTGACAACTCAATTTAGGTGTTTAGTTATAAAATATATTTATTGTGACTATTCAGCATCTTATAAAAACAGTGGAAGTTATATAATAGGCCACAATATACATGGCAGTTCACTGTAATTTTATATAAGATTTATAATCAGCTATGTCCCCAGCTAATTACTAAACTTTACATACTATATATAACTGTAGCCATTTTGTGAAATATCCTGTATTTAAACTACATGTCCTTATATCAGAGATGAGGAAAGTGTCTGAGGTGTTGCTTGTCAACATTAATTAGCTGTCATGGTACAGGGTCCCCAGGCACGACTGTGATGCCCCAAGGGATCCATAACCGTGGCAGCTTCACTCTGTGAGCACCTCCTAATCTCACATGCCATGTCTTGTTGGTTGAAATAGTAGGTTGGGAGGCTGCCTACGAGTCTGTGTGGTCACAGTTCTTCTGAACCCCACTAGTTCCTGCTGTGCATGGATCCCTTGCTGGAACTTACTCAAAGTCTGTATCTCTCAAGACACCCTGAGCCTTATGGGCTAGATGCATGGATCCAAAACCACTCTTTTACCATGCCCCATAGGTGGTATTCAAAATGCTGTCTTTCTGAGGCTTTAGTCTAGCTCAGCTTCCTACCATCACTGGCCTCTGTCTGCATGCCCTCACTGGCACAGGGCCCTCTACACTGTAGTGTGCCCCAATGAGGCTTCCTCCTTCCTAATAGCCTCAGCTCAGTCCATAACTGTAAAACAACAACATAAATATGAGCCCCTTGCCTATAACATAATACAAGTAATAATACCAATGACACTGAAGGCCACACTCTACACCTTTAAGAGGGCCAGTTTCCCCCTCAGCAATGTGTGCCTACTATCCCGAGGTACTTTAGGAGCTCCTGGAGCCTATTAGTCTTACCAGCAGCCAAACAGACAGCCAACTATCTCTGTGGAGCTTTTCTGCATAAACTCCTTTCCCTCAGGCTGCTGCCAGAGACCCAGCCCCAACCCTGAGGCTTATATATGCCCAGGGCCCTGCCTTCTTCTGGTCAGCTGACCAGGTGCAGGTGCTAGCTAATTCCCTCATTAGCCTGCTGCCATGGTAAACTTCACCTGTGGGATGGTTCTGCCTGGCTCCTAGGGCCCTCTCTCTAGGCAATTTATGGCCTAAGGAGCAGGCACACCTGAGTGTCCTGCAACATTAGCTTATTTAAATTATGGGCACAATTCTGAAAGGACTTCTAATAGCACCACTCCATAGTCCAGAAAAAAAAAAAAGATAAAACATCTCACATTTAAAGAGAAAAGTTAGATTACTTCAAAAAATAAATATATTGACAAAAACCTGTGGTACCCATCCTCACACATAGATTAAGATCAATCTTACCATGCCTGCATCACAATAGCAGCCTACCCCACGAAGGTCATAAGCACAGGTACAACCTTCTCCCCAACCCATCCATTGCTTCAACCCTCAAATAATGCCATGAATAGTAGCAGCAGCAAGATCCTTTTAGCATCTTTATAGACAAACTTGGTTTGACGAGTATCAACCAACTGTGGTTGTAGCATCCTTAGGTATATGCTGACAGTATGCTGCTGTTGCAGTTTAGACATGGCCTTCCTCATCTATATCAGAAGTCATCTCTATATTCCTGTGGTCTGATTGGCTATCCTTTTCTTGATTATCATGAGGCCATAAAACAGAAGAAGCAGAAATTTGATCAGTTGTTTGAGGATCTTACAGGGAAGCAACAAAACTCTTTCTCAATATTGCCTGTCCATGAGTCAATGACTGTAATTCCTGATCTTTCTTTCCATTAAACACTTAGCCTCAAAAGCCTGAATCATGACTGTGACCCTAGTCCTTTCCTCTTGTCTGATAACTAGCACAGGCAGAGCTTTCTGGGCAAACAACTGAAAAATTCTATTTTCCAAAAGAAGATTTTTTTTCTATTTTTAATTTCTGTCCTGCAACAATGTTGAGCATTTATTTTTTTACTCTAAATGCCAAATCAGGGCATCTATATTATTTCTCAAAACTTCATTATTTTGCACCCAACAGAAATCCCATTATATATCTAGCTCTAAACATAGTACAAAGAAGCACGCATTTTCAGAAAAGAGATTCTTTTGTTTTTCTCGTCTTCAGTAAGACTTAAAACCTATATCATACAACCCTAAAACAACACATACAAACATTTTCACTAATGCTTCAACAACCTATTGTAGACAAGGTTTTTGGAATCCCTGTGGGTGCCTATACATGTGCAGCAAGGCTGCTCTCACATGCTGTAATTACAGCACATAAGATCAGACTCAATCAATTGAGTCTGCTGTATTGTGGTAATTACCATGCTCCAGCAGACTCCAGTGCTATGTGTATCAGTGTCCCTAAGCTGAAAAATGGGAATAGGAGTGCTTTAACTCAATCTTGTTGAATGAGCTTTAGTTAAAACTGCACCACCGACATTTTTCAGTGTGGGGGCACACATACATGTGATGGTCTGGGTGCTGTAATTAGAGCAGCTCTCAAAGCCAAAGTGCTCTCCCTCCACACCCACAGCAGATGTATAAACACCCACAGTCTTTTCTTTACTGTGTTATCAAACCATAATTTTTCTCAAGAATTGGCAGTTTTCCAAGGTAGGGAGAATTAGTTTTTTAGGGGAAAAGGGTTATTTAAAAAAATAAAAATATTTTTGGAGAATTTATAAAAACCTGCCCTTCATTTTATTTGAGCCCCTTTTCACACATTAATATCCTTCTGCTTCATCTTGTTCTGAACCTGAGATATATTCATTTCCATACTCTAGACCAGAACCGATTTCAGTGGAACCTCATTACCTGCTTCTTTTCTGCCTGACAATGCTCCCATTTTATAGCTACTTGTTCTCTGTCCTTTACCCACTTTCTTTTAACTGAATGAGACAAATTTTCTCTTCTCTAGTGACTCTAGACCTAACACATAAATGTCTGATATTAAAGGCTTCCTGAACTTCTAAGTAGGATGTCTACACTGTGTTCTCTTTGTCTACCTGACAATAATATTCTCAATGAGAACTAACAAATTAGTAAGGCATAACCTTCCTTTTTCAAATCCATGCCAGTATCTCTTAATCAAGCTGTGCTTTTCTATGCATTTTCTTACCTGATGGTTTAAAATAGTTTTGAATACTTTCTCTACAAATTGAAATTATACTATTTGGTCTTTAATTTCCTGCTGTGTCCCTAGACCTTTTCCTAAATAGTGGTGTTCTGCTGGCTTTTCCAATTTTTGTTCCCATTTCCATTAACACTGTAGGGTGTTGTTCACTTCTGGGACCTTTATCAATTTTCAGAGCTGCTAATTTTTTAATGATAGTTTAAGGTTGTATTTGTTGTTGTCTTAATCTTCACATGAGGTAATTTCCTACCCTAGACACATATTTTGTGCAGTATCTTAATGTTAATTAAACCTAAAAAAAAAATCTTTTTACTACATTGTCACTGGCACTGTACTGCACAATATCCCCAAAGAACAACCAGCTTACATGAACGGTTTGCTCTCTGTGGATGAAAAACTGCCCAGGGTAACATGTTACCCCAGGCTTGAATGTATTTTTCCACATGGGGTAACAACTTATCCCAAACTCGTGTTAATGCTTTGGGGTAACACTGTGTTAACATGGGATAGGGGTAAGTCATTACTCCATATGGAAAAATACAGTCATGCCTGGGGTAACACGTTACCCCAATGCATTTTCTGTATAAATAACAGGCCTAGACCTGTTTGGCCACTTTGGCTGGATGCATCTGAAAGGTCAGCATTCACTCACACCTCATTCATGTTCACTTGAGGTATTCAGGGTAACTAATGGATGGCCATCATTCACTCTGCCTTTGTTTTTGATGGGGAATTCACCCTAGTTTCCTATGTTCCAAAGAAGACCAAAGTTGTGCTCTTGCTGTCAGGCGTGCACCATGACCTATCAGTGGGCGGAGAGCAAAGCAACCCAGACACCATCCATGACAACAGTAAAAACAAGGTTGGGGTGGATACCCTTGACCACTTAGTCAGCATGACTACCTGCAGACAGAAAATTAACAGGTGGCCAATGACACTACTTTTCAATATGATGAATGTGGCTGCCACTGCCAGCCACATCACTTGGCTAGACTACAACACAAACTGGAAGCAAAGATCACATTTAAGAAGATGGCACTTTTTTTTGCAGGAGTTTGAACAGTTGATCAACGGACAAATAAAAGTAAGAATGATGGATACAAATAATCTGTCTAAATCCGTCAAGTTTGGTACGACTGTTCTAAATTACAAATTGCCACTATACACCCAAGTAGAACCTTCTGCAAGCATGAGTGGACATTGTGTTTTTTGTACATGGACAGATTACTTCACTGATGTTTTGTGTGGAATACAATGTTTAGTTAAAACAGTTAGAAAATGTTTTTGGAAGTAATTGTTAGTTTGAAAACAGTGTGAACTGCAACTAACAAATTAAGTAAATAGTTCATTTACATTTTGAAACTCTAAAAAAAGTGTAAATTTTGTTCATAGATCTAGTTAAATAATATTTAGGTTTTGGTACATTTACTGTTGTCAGTGGTACCATTTCGTTCATGCAGGTAGGATAACAAGTTGAGACCAACAATGGTTACGGTTTCATGAGAACAGATGAGGGTTAATTCATCATCATTTCTCTGCTGTTCATTTGACTTTAGGTAAAATTTTCAGTTTAGCCATTTGGAAGACATTTGCAAGATTTTTATTTATTTATTGTTTGCCATTTTCTTATCTTGTGTATTTACAAGGATACTTCTTAAAGAAAGAAATATTTGTCCTGACATTTGTTTTATTTAACTGTATTTAAGAAATGCTTAAACACATAAATTTTAGGTAGATTTTCCATCTGTCTCGTATGTTATTTCTCTATTTTGCTTACTATTCTTTTGCTTCACTGAAGAATTGAGAGAGTACAATCAATTAATGAGTATGGGAAACTATGACACAATAATAATGGAGCTATATTATTCTATATTCCACCTAACTCTATATTTGTAGGGGGTTATGCTGTATAAAAGAAGAGTTGGTGCCATTCTTAATCACTTCTATTATCATAGTTACCTCCCTTGACAGAAAGGAAGAAATGGATTGTATGGGGAAATTGCTGCTTTTGCATCTTGAGGGAGAGGACAGAATATGAGTTTTGCTTCTAAAAAAGAAAGTGGAAGGTACAGAGATGGGAGAAATCCTTTGTTTTATTTTCTTCCTTCATAGATGGGCCATCATAGGTATCCTCTTAAGTTTTCTATACTCTCTTTTCCCATCCTCCCATAAATTAATTTCAACTTGGGGGTTTTGTTTGTTTGCTTGCTTTTGTTTTAAATGCAGTAAATTTTCACCTGTCTACCACACTATTTCTTGCCATATTAATTTAGTAATATTGAAAGCATTGCTACTTAAGATAGTAAACATAATTTGTTATACTCTAGATCCCTTTCTGCAGCAGGTAGCACAACCTCACAAGATAGCGGAATAAATATCTAGCAATAAATAAATAACAAATAGATAAATAAAAATATAACTAATTTGTAAAAACAGAGGAAAGAGTCAGAAACCAAGGAGAAAATCATCAAAATGGTCCTTTTTCAATTGGGAAAGGATGAAGACAAATAGAATACCTCCTCTAAATAGTTAAGCTGCTAATGAATGAAGGAAATAATGAATGAAATTTGATCAGCCTGCAGTATGATGGGCAAACTCAGGTGAGGCATTGCAGAAGACTCCTCTTCCAGGTGCTGTCTCCCTCTCTTTGGCAAACTAATTGGAAAGGGGAGCTCATTGACCCTTTGCTCTGTTGTTAATTCAAACATTTGCCTTCTGCTTTTAGCTTTTGCCACTCACTGTAGCTACTAATACCTGATTAGACATAGGCTATAGTGCAGGTATTCTGTAGACTATGTGATAATGCTGGTGTAAGTTGGATTTTTTTGTAGCCATTTTTGGAAATGTAGTGAGAGCTAAAGGAGTTTAGTCAATGTGGAACATGAATCAGGGATGATAAAAAAAGGATGGTACTCTTCCAAGTTCTCTTCACAGATCAAGTTTATGCTATCAGTATGAGAAGTCACCCAGTATTTTTGCAAACCTTTACAGCAGAAGTATTCTTATTTTTTGCACATTTTGATTATCAAGTGAAACAGTTTACAGTATTGACATTTTAATTGTTATAAATAAGTTAACTGAGAAGTAATTCTACAGGCCAAAGAAAAGAAAAAAGGTAGGAGGAAAAGTGAGGAAAGGAAACAAGTTCCCTTTTCTTCCATATTAATTTCTCAGTCCATCAGATAGCATCAGGATTTGGATGCACATCTTCAGATGAGAGTCAAGTCAGCATGATCACTGTTCATGCAATATGCAGTGACATTTTGAGTACAAATACCAAGATTATTATCTTTTAATATTAAACATTATATGAGTGTTTAAAGTGGCTGTGAAGCATATTAATATTAAATATTATTGCTGACATTTGGGAAAGGTCAAATATGATGCCCTCATGCAAAACATATTAGTAGCAAGCCACAAAATTATTGCAATTATTAAAAATATTAATGCAATTCAGAAAGTCAGATTTTGGGTATACAAAGCTGAATATTTTTATCTCTTTAAAGGTTCACACACTTTCTACATTTAACTTTTGGCCAAAATTGTATTCACTTGAAAACGTTAATTTAATGTCAACATCAACCTTTCCTGTGACTTCCGTGAAGCATATTTATTTTTTTCCTAGCAAACTGCATATTTAAAAAATAAAGCCAAACAGCTGAGCATGCCATTATTTCTCTTACACTGCAGATATAATTACTCTGCTCCCTATGCATATAACAAAGGTGACTAGGTGAAGCTGAGAGGGATGTTTGTTTACCACTCTCTACAGCAGAAAGAGTTCACATTCTATAACTAATCTAATTCTTTGCCTGAATAGAGGGCTGGATCCTGTGTAGTCATCATCCTTTGTCCCCAGAGAATCAACCCCTTGTCTGTTGTCTGAAACTTGTTTTGCTTATAAACTTTATTAGCAGTAAACTCATTTTAAATTAAGGTAATAAGAGTACTGGGGAGGAAACTTCAGATACATTAGCTGCAGCTGTCTTCCTACTTTCTCCTCTTTAGCATCCTTGCTTTGTCAGTATGAATTTATCTTTATTTTCCCACCCATCCTCTTGTTATCAGTAATTGTTTATTTTCCAGTGCATAGATCCTACTCCTACATAGCTTTATATTGCAAATACTTTCAATGTTTATTCTAAGACTTCCAGATGGCTTCAAGGTCTATGTAGAAAGCAGTGTAAATTGCATGTGATAAAGGCCTTAAAGACAACTTGCATACCAAGGGGCTAAGGGAATCTTTATCCCTGATTAAGAGCATATATGTCAGTGAGATTTCTCATTATTTTGAAGCAGTATAAGCATGTTCAGAACTCTGATTCCAAGGACCATAAAGTATAATAAGAGATATGCTAATTTAGGGAGTGACCTACTACTACCTCTTAAAAATATTATTAGCTGCTATTCCTGTTAAACATTATTTTCTTACCCCTTTAGTAGGCTGCAGGGAGCTTAATAAGCAGCTTAATCTATTGGGCAAAGTTCAGATTTGCTTTCAATGAGCATGACTGTATCTAATAGGGTCCCTTAGGGATCACTTCTTGAGCCAACACTAATTTTTTTTTTCCATCAGTTACCAGGATATAATTATTTGCTGGTAACATTTGCTTTTTGCACAAAGACTGATGGGGTAGAAAATAACACAGATGATAAGTTACTGTTACAGTGATCTCAAAGACTAGGTTAAATGGCAACAATATTATAAAACCTATTTTAATACACTCACATGCATACTATAACCAAGTATATAAGTCATTTCTGTAGGGCTGGACACATTTGGAAAGCAGTGACCCAGAAAATGACTTAAGGGTCATTGTAGATAATCATTACAACTTGACCTTTCAGTAAAAATACTTAATGGTCTATGATAACCCCTCAAGGAACAGCTTCTTGAATGAAGTTTAAATTATTGAATGCTTAGTACTAATGTTACTAAAGGTATTCACCTCCTGGGGTGTATTCCTGAGTTCTTAATTCTGCACTTTCCTGAACCACAACTGATAACTTCCATGGAGTTTCAGGACACTATCTGGTGACCTGCAGGACAACATTTTCAACTTTCTCATTACTTGGCCTATGTACTGACAGATTGAGTCAATAGTTATTTCCCATATCTTGAAGGCACATACAGCCTTTGGTAAATTGACCAAGAAGGTCTGTAGGTAACAAGCAATCAAGGCCTCTGTGAAGGTCAGTGTTTATAAAGCTGCAGTGCTTACTATCTTACTTTATGGGTGTAAAACCCAGACTACACTTCACTTCTTTTTAATGTGAGGTTTTGCCTATTCCATTTCATAGTCTTTGGCTTAATTGGAGGGAGAACAGTACAATGGGGGAGATCTGCCCTATAAGAAACAAAGCTCCATAATATAATCAAGGCTTGCTTGTTTCCATGCAGCACTTCTTGCTCCATATAACTCCCTCTCTCAGTTGCCCAGGGGGCCAACCTGAAGAGAAGCATCAGAATTAGCCTG
Source organism: Crocodylus porosus (assembly GCF_001723895.1). NCBI lineage: Eukaryota > Metazoa > Chordata > Crocodylia > Crocodylidae > Crocodylus > Crocodylus porosus. The sequence continues at coordinate 37,413,553 of NW_017728948.1, forward strand.
TTTTGTGGCATGGTTCAATCACTGTGTTAGGTAATCAGACAGTTAGGCTAGGGTCAGTCATTCAAAACTTGCTCCAAAAATTGTTGTGCAGTGCAGCATGAGCCACCGCTGGAGGCAAGGAGAGAAAAACAGACCTGCTGGGCCAAGTCAGCTTCCCCTCACCTGCAGCAGTTACTCCCCTCCCATTTCTGGTGCTCCTGGAGGTGGTAGGGGGTGAGTAGGAGCTTCAGCCCAGCAGCTTCTGCCCTGCATGTGGAGCTCTGGCTGCAGCCTGCAGACTGAAACCTTCTACCTGGGCTCCTTGTACCTTCCAAGGCATCCAGAATCTGGAGCCAAAGCTCCACATGCTAAGCATAAGATTTCCACCCCTCCCACCTAGAGCCATGTGGTGTGGTAGAGCCATAGCATTGGCATCTGGAAGCAAAAGGGGCAGAACAGACCCCACTCTGGTCAGCCCACAGCTGCTTGTGCAGCTACAGCCCTGGGTGCTGCACAGGGCAGGGGGGCGGGCAGTGGCGGTTGCTAGGCTTGGGGCTTGCTCCCCAACCAGCCCCACCTGGCATGGCCAGAAGCTGGCTTACGGCCCCTTGATGGGGGCAGGGACAAGGCTAATTCCCCCTCCCTCTGGCATCTAGTGGAGGGGACAGGAGGGGATGCTCAGAGGTTTCAGTGGTCAGAGTGGGTAGACCTAGCTGTGGTCCCCAGGGGTGGAGGGTGGAGTAACCCCCCTCCCTTCCCCCTGTACCTCAGGGGCCATGGCAGCACACTGCTGCAGCAGTGATGGGGGAGTCCCCAGCAGACCCAGCTTAGGTCCCTGCTGGTGGGACAGGGAGAGGGGAATTAAGCCCTTCTCTGGCTAGACTTCTGTTCCTGCCTGTCCCTGCTCTGGCTGAAGATCAGAGAGCATACTGGGATTCTGGGGGAGACCCTGGTTTAAGTTAAACCAGGAATGGGTCTGAGGCAGACACTGTATAAACTGGATTGAGCCAAATCGGTTAAGTCTGATACTATATTCACCCAGGTTTATCTCAAATCAGTTTGGGCCATTTTGAAACTGGTTTGTGTGCATTGAATGTCTATTCTGTTACAGGCTTAAACCAGTTTCTGGTCACTTAAATCAATTTATGTGTAATTTCTGTCCCTAGCCTTGTAGACAGACTTTGCTACATGAGGAGAAGACTTTGCTGCATGAGGAGAAGACTACTGTTGGCTAGGGCTGTAACCACTCAGATACTAGGACTAAAGTATCAGAAGGTCCTTCTCCACCTCGGACCTGCTAGTCATAAGTTTCTGGCTTACTACATTTTTGTGTCTTACACATTGATACATATTGATGATAGGAATGTAGCTGCATATCTTCCCAGACCATGCACAGCTGACTGCATGTGTGACCACATGGCTAAAGAAACAGAATCATTACCTGAGCACAAGTGATATTTTTTGGCTATGGGAATCTGCTGTTCAGAGGCACAGAGGGAAACAGAATTCCACCTTAAGTGTCCGATTCCATTCTACCTATTATGTGTGTAAATGTAATAAATAATAGAAGCATTGCTTGCAAGTCAAAATAAGTGATTTTGGTTAAGCATTAAAATAGTCTATTCAGGGAAGTTGAGAAATCACTATCTTTGTAAGTTTTTAAAAGCAGGTTTAACAAACAGTTGTCTAGGATGGTTTTCACAGGGATCATCTAGCCTTAGGCAAAAGGCTAAATTAGATGATTTCCAAAGGTTCCTTCCGGTCCTACTTTTCTTTGGCACTATACATTTGTAGCCAGAAATCTCTGATTGTTTATAAATACCAACTCTCCAGGCAAAATCTAAAGAGTTACCTCTGATGAAAGTCACAGTTCCTCAGAGGAAGATGGTTATTTCCTAAACGCTGGTAGTATTCAGGAGGAGAAAAAAATCTTTCCTGACCCCTACAGAGAAGCAACAAAAGCAAAAATATGGGAATTACAAATACATGATTATATATATCTTTCATATTAAATTTATAGACTCTTAGTTTCTGATGGTGTCAATAAGCAGATGGATCAGGGTGACCCAGTTAATATTGTATATCTGGACTTCCAAATATCCTTTGACAAAGTGCAAGATGGATCTTAGAGCTCCTGTTACTTTAAGTGAAGAAACTGCAGCATCTACAGCCCAGACAACTAAACAGGGCCAGCTGTAAGAGGGAAGGCTGCAAAGAGATGCTGCTGCCTCAGCTGTAAGTGGCCCAGCAAGGTAAAGGGCACACCTGCAGCCAGTTTGGGAAAGTCACCTGACTGGAAGGGAACAGGGCTTAGGGAATTTGTGAGCCCAGGTCTAAATACAGGCAGTAGTTTGGTCTGGAGGCTGCTAAGGAAAGGGATGTAGAAGTGTGGCAAAGAAGCTATTGGCTGATATCTGGACTACCCTGGGAGTAATGCAGGTAGATTCCTGCTGACTTGCAAGGAATACAGCACAGGGTAAAGGGAAGCCTGGTGGTACAGCCAGCAGCTGGAGTTATGTTTGAACCCTGTGAAGGGTTAGTTTGTGTTACAGCCAGTGGTCTTGGGTATTGTTATAGTCCAAACCAACAGTTTGAGTTGGGATTATTGGAGTGCAGAAGGTCCTAAAGTACCCAGAGCGTACATAGCTGTTTGAGCCCTACCAGAGGCTGATCTTGAGGTGCTATCAGGTAGCAGCTGTGAAAAAGTTGAAACCTAAGCCAGAGAGCCTAGTGCCCAGAACAGGGTGGAGAACAGGGCCAAAGCAGGCTAGGTGCTTGGAAGCAGGGTTGAGGCTGGAGCCTAGAAGCTGGGTCCAATATAGGGGACTTGGGCTAAAAGTCCCAGCAAGAGAAAAGGGTTGAAGACCAAGGTCCCATCAAAAGGAAAGTGATTGAATGGCAACACTTGTGAGGCATGGAGCTGGCTAGGGCGGATGTCAGAGGTCATGGCATTAGCTATTAAGGTGATGGAACATCACCTGTTAGGAGAGGAGTGCTTGCTCTGGGACCCCTAGGCAGCCTCCCTGTTCCAAATTAAATACTTTCATCAAAGTGTGGCAGACAGGGGGAAAAGTATGGGATATGCAGAGAGCCACGGTAAAGCAGGAGCTGTATGGCCGTCCCTTGGGCCCAGTACTTACTACACAAGGTCTCCCTTCAAATGCTTTTAGTCATAGGATTGTACGCTTATAGGCTCAGCAGTGCTAGGCTCGCTAACACCAGGCCAAAAGGAACTTGGGGGTCATAGATGACCACAAGATGAACATGAGCCACCAATGCTATGTCGCAGCTGGTAAAGTGAACAAAACTCTGGCTTATATCCATGGATGCATCTGAAGCAAATCTCAGGATGTCATCCTCCTGCTGTACTCAACCTTGGTGAGGCTGCAATTGGAGTACTGCATCCAATTCTGGGCTCATCAATTCAAGAAGGATGTAGAGAAGCTTGAGAGGGTCTAGTGGAGAGCCACGTGCATGATCAGAAAAGCACAGGCTCAGGGGTAACCTGGTAGCAGCCT
>NW_017728948.1:37417264-37421015 GCF_001723895.1 Crocodylus porosus
TGCTTATCTTGGGATCCTTTGACCCTAGCTGACCCCCTGGGGCAGGGGGATGCATTTGAAGATCCTTTGGGGTCCCTTCCATCCTCCATGTCTATGAAATCTATGAAGTATCCCTGCCCGGAGTCCCCAAGGGCCCGTAATCTCTCATCCCTCGTGTGTAGCTCGTGGCCATTCTCTGTACTCAAGGGTAATTGAAATAATAAAAAGAGAAACTAAGTGAAAACATCAGGGAGGAACTGTTCCTCCTCCCTATTCACACATCCTCCATGCAGTGCTATAGTCCATCCCTTGGCATCCTTCCCACCCCTACTTCTTGGTGCCACCCAGATGTGGAGTGGACCCTTCAGAACCCCATCCTGGGTCCCTCCCTTCTTTGGGACCCTGTCCCTGGTCCCAGTGTGGAGGCCATCTCAGCTGGAGCATACAGCCACCTCCCAAGTGTTGCTTCCCGGCTTCCCTCATGCAGCCAACTTTTATTGGGACTGGCCAGCATGTTCTGATGACATCACCACCCCATGTGAGCTCCAGCTGCATAGATAAATGGCTGGTGAACCACACACACAGTTTCTCAAGCTGCCATCATTCCCCAGATGCTGCACCTGCAGCAGGTAAGTGTGTCTCCATTACAGGGCTTTTGGGACCATGCCTCAAGGGCTGTGGGGTTTCTTTGACATGGTTTCAGCCCTGAGGAAGGAATCTCAACCCTTTTTGCCCTGCAATACATAGGTTCTTTTGAGGCCTAGAATAGAAGTATCTAGAGAATCCTGTCACCTACTGGCTTTGAAGCTGCTGGAGTGGAGTACATCTGAAAAATTTATGACTTAGATGCCTCAAACATTGGGAAGCCAGAAAATATTCAAATATCCAATAACACATATAGACACACAACTTCCAGTCACAGAAGCTGCTGTAGGCATGAAGGGAACTGGACAATCTAAATGACACAGAGCAGCCAAAAAATTAAAGTTAAGTTGTCCTCCGTGTTCATTTTAGACACTTCCATTTCTTAAAGAGGAAGATCACAGCTGGAAAATAAATCTCAGACATGTATTTTTATAACTTCATCCAAATCTGCATAGTAGCTTCAAGAGAAATAATTTTCCAATGTGTCAATGTGTGTAAATTTGTGAATTACACTTTAAGAGTAAAAGTATTATCAGCAGAGGATTATTTTAGTTCTTGCTGATTCTAGAGAGTACTTGAGTCCAGACCTCTGCTGAGTAGTTGGAGTTCCTAAGTCTTAGATAAGGGTGTTTATTTTAGTAAGTATTGTATAAGAATTGTATTTTTTTAAGTACTACGAGCTGATACTTGTTCATTTTTTTTCAAGGGAATTCAGTAATTAATATTACTGTAGGTGCTATACTGGCTAGAACCAGAAGAAAAAAAGATCATAAGCACTTGAAAATGTAAGAAAATAAGTAAATAAATTTATTCTGTGAAAATAAGAAACTGCTACCATGCAACCATATTTCTTTTGCATGCTGATGACCAGACACAGGGTAAAGTGGAGGAGGGTTGGTAAAGAATCTAAGGTGCCCTGACAGTCTCAGCATCCTTGATGCTGATGTTGTGCAACTGTATCAGATATGGCTGAGTGGGTAAAAGGGTGGAAAGCAGGTGATACTATATAAAATGTGGGGAAAAGAATTGGGAAGTGCAAAACTCTCAGGGATGTTTAAGAAATGTCATCGGTAGTTCCCCTTCAAGATGCTAAAACTTTTTCTCCCCTGCAACAGTGAATCCAGCTTGTGCATTCCCTTTTGGGCATAACAAAGCCATCTTCCTCTACATAGTCTCCCTTCTCAGCCACCAGAGGTCAATTTCAGCTACTGCTGCATCCCCCATTCTCTGCTGGACACAAGGAATTACCATTGCCCCCTCTATCCAGTCCATTACCATTACCCTTCATCATGTTTTTCCCTGCCAGATAGCTGTAATTGCTCCTACCCCTTTTTTCCAGTTCTCTCTTTTCTCTTTCCCTCTCCAGAAACCAGATGTAAAACATAGCTGCATATGTATAAAGGAGGCATTAATAATATAAATTTGCACATGTTTATATGTGGGTCCCTGGAGAGTAGAAGCAGCTGCAAAGTACAATTATAGCAGTGTGCTCTCTTTCACAGGGGCATTAGTATTTCAGCATCTAAGTAGGGATTCTGTATTTTTAAAGATGGCAGCATCACAGAAAACAAGTCTGTGGCATGATGTGCACTTGCCCTTCAGAAGTTGCAGGAAATATGGAACAGTGATGTAACTGCAGTGGGGCAGGAAAACAACACCTATAGACCAGCACCGACATCACTTTGTTCCTTCCTCAACAGTGTTTGCTCTTGGGAATGAGCCACGCATCTGCCACTCAGGGCTCAGAGATCCCTCCTTGTAGACGCAGCCTCCTACCTCTGCTTTACAGCTGGTACATTGTTAGGACTCCCGGGCCCTAGGTTTTCCTTAGACTCTCTCTACTGGGCTTGTGCTTCCAATCCTAGGCCTTTCTTTAGGCCTATTCATATTCCTCTGCCCCCTGGCCTCTCTCTAGGTTTAATCAGTCTTAGATGGGTGCCTCTCAGGATTTCATTTAATAGATTTTATAGACATTAGGGGCTGGAAGTGAGATCAAGTCCAGCACCCCTGCCATAGGCAAGAATTCAGCTGGGGGATCATGTGATCCCAGCAAGAAAAATATCCAGATTTTTTTGAAAGAGTCCAGAGTAGGTGCTTGCACCACCTCTGGGGGAATAGAGGGGAGAGAGGGGGAGGAGTCTTTTTTAAACCATGGACACACTCACTGTAAAGAATTTTTTTCTTAAGTCTAGTCTAAATCAGACTTATGTCCATTAGATCTTGTTATCCCTTGGGGAACTCTGGTGAACAGCTGTTCTCCTAGGTCCTGATGTACCCCTCTTATGTAATTGTAGGCTGCCACCAAGTCCCCCCTGAGCCTTCTCTTCTCCAGACTGAAGAGTCCAAGATCCCTCAGCCTCTCCTTGTATGGCATGCCCTCCAGGCCTTGGATCATATGAATGCCTCTCTTCTGGATTTTCTCAAGGTTTTCCACATCCCTCTCTCAGTGGGGAGCCCAAAACTGGATGCAGTACTCCAGCTGCGACCTCACCAAAGCAGGGTAAAGTGGGAGGATGATATTCCTGGTTTTGCTTGGTAGATGCACAGAGTTCGGTGTGCTTTGCCAGCTACAGCATCACATTGGTGACTCATATACTTCTTGTGGTCAATCAGGACCCCCAAGTCTCTTTTGGTTGTGGTGCTAGTGAGTGTAGCACTGCCAACCTTGTAAGTATGTTGAGGGTTCTTCCTACCAAGGTGCAGCATCTTACACTTCTCTACATCGAAGGATATGCCCTTTCCCAGGCCTCCCCTTGACATCTCTCTTTCTGTTATATCTATCCCAACCAGGGTGTGATCTCCCAGCCTGATTCATTCCTCTTAAAAGGACTTCTCTCTTTTACCTTTCATTTTTCCAGAGTGGGTAAGGGGTACAAAGGGACAATTACAGGCAAAAGTGTCTGAAAAAGCATCAGGAGGATAATTTTTACTGTTTTGGTGTCTCAGGCCTATGCTCTTCTTGCATATTCAAGATCCTTACAAAAATAAATTTTATTTTGTTTTACTTATAAATTAAAGCATTTATCATTGTCAGTCTGATTAGGAAGCCTTAAATGCAACTGTAAAATTGCAAACATTGTATCTGGAGTGGAGTGAACATTTGAGTTTCAAAGTATAGCTTGGTGTG
>NW_017728948.1:37421795-37438290 GCF_001723895.1 Crocodylus porosus
CCATTACCATTACCCTTCATCATGTTTTTCCCTGCCAGATAGCTGTAATTGCTCCTACCCCTTTTTTCCAGTTCTCTCTTTTCTCTTTCCCTCTCCAGAAACCAGATGTAAAACATAGCTGCATATGTATAAAGGAGGCATTAATAATATAAATTTGCACATGTTTATATGTGGGTCCCTGGAGAGTAGAAGCAGCTGCAAAGTACAATTATAGCAGTGTGCTCTCTTTCACAGGGGCATTAGTATTTCAGCATCTAAGTAGGGATTCTGTATTTTTAAAGATGGCAGCATCACAGAAAACAAGTCTGTGGCATGATGTGCACTTGCCCTTCAGAAGTTGCAGGAAATATGGAACAGTGATGTAACTGCAGTGGGGCAGGAAAACAACACCTATAGACCAGCACCGACATCACTTTGTTCCTTCCTCAACAGTGTTTGCTCTTGGGAATGAGCCACGCATCTGCCACTCAGGGCTCAGAGATCCCTCCTTGTAGACGCAGCCTCCTACCTCTGCTTTACAGCTGGTACATTGTTAGGACTCCCGGGCCCTAGGTTTTCCTTAGACTCTCTCTACTGGGCTTGTGCTTCCAATCCTAGGCCTTTCTTTAGGCCTATTCATATTCCTCTGCCCCCTGGCCTCTCTCTAGGTTTAATCAGTCTTAGATGGGTGCCTCTCAGGATTTCATTTAATAGATTTTATAGACATTAGGGGCTGGAAGTGAGATCAAGTCCAGCACCCCTGCCATAGGCAAGAATTCAGCTGGGGGATCATGTGATCCCAGCAAGAAAAATATCCAGATTTTTTTGAAAGAGTCCAGAGTAGGTGCTTGCACCACCTCTGGGGGAATAGAGGGGAGAGAGGGGGAGGAGTCTTTTTTAAACCATGGACACACTCACTGTAAAGAATTTTTTTCTTAAGTCTAGTCTAAATCAGACTTATGTCCATTAGATCTTGTTATCCCTTGGGGAACTCTGGTGAACAGCTGTTCTCCTAGGTCCTGATGTACCCCTCTTATGTAATTGTAGGCTGCCACCAAGTCCCCCCTGAGCCTTCTCTTCTCCAGACTGAAGAGTCCAAGATCCCTCAGCCTCTCCTTGTATGGCATGCCCTCCAGGCCTTGGATCATATGAATGCCTCTCTTCTGGATTTTCTCAAGGTTTTCCACATCCCTCTCTCAGTGGGGAGCCCAAAACTGGATGCAGTACTCCAGCTGCGACCTCACCAAAGCAGGGTAAAGTGGGAGGATGATATTCCTGGTTTTGCTTGGTAGATGCACAGAGTTCGGTGTGCTTTGCCAGCTACAGCATCACATTGGTGACTCATATACTTCTTGTGGTCAATCAGGACCCCCAAGTCTCTTTTGGTTGTGGTGCTAGTGAGTGTAGCACTGCCAACCTTGTAAGTATGTTGAGGGTTCTTCCTACCAAGGTGCAGCATCTTACACTTCTCTACATCGAAGGATATGCCCTTTCCCAGGCCTCCCCTTGACATCTCTCTTTCTGTTATATCTATCCCAACCAGGGTGTGATCTCCCAGCCTGATTCATTCCTCTTAAAAGGACTTCTCTCTTTTACCTTTCATTTTTCCAGAGTGGGTAAGGGGTACAAAGGGACAATTACAGGCAAAAGTGTCTGAAAAAGCATCAGGAGGATAATTTTTACTGTTTTGGTGTCTCAGGCCTATGCTCTTCTTGCATATTCAAGATCCTTACAAAAATAAATTTTATTTTGTTTTACTTATAAATTAAAGCATTTATCATTGTCAGTCTGATTAGGAAGCCTTAAATGCAACTGTAAAATTGCAAACATTGTATCTGGAGTGGAGTGAACATTTGAGTTTCAAAGTATAGCTTGGTGTGATACAAAAAGTTAAACAAACAAAAGTAATAGTTTATAGTTTTTGCTTTAACAGGATCATCTGCATCCAAGGACCAGTTATACTACTGTCCTCAAACAGAGAAGCAGAAGGAAGAGGAGATGAGGGAATATTATGATGGGAAGCAAAAGGAAATAGTCAGAAAGTGCAATCTGCCTTTGGAGCTTCCAGAGGAGATATTTGAACAGAAATAGATGTCCTGGGCTACAGCTAAAGGGATTCAGGAGAGGGAAAAGTGAGAGGTTGTTCGATTCAGGGTTCATAATATGATTCTAAACATGATGCAAGACTTTAGGGACAATAGGAAGGGAGCTGGCAGCAACAGCTTTCTGTGATTTAAGGGCACAAAGGCTATGGACGAATGTAACTTTTAAATCACATTAAATGGTGATGGACAGCTACTGATTGGGAGCATGCACCAGCATTTAAGACATAATGACTGTCTGCATTCTATTCTAATTTAAGAAGTTAGTTAAATTGATGTAACTTTATTCTAAATGAAATAGTAAAGTTCCAATGGTTTTGCTATAGGGACATTCAGAGATCATAGTTGGATCTTAACAGCTTATATCTTTTTGATGTTGTTTTTTAAAATTTAATTAAGTATCAGTACACTTGATATTAAATCAACCCGTCTGTATTCTAAAAGCAACCAGTGACTTCTGGGTGTGGGTGATTAGCAAGTATATGAACATATGGTCATGTTTACAGTCATCACTTCTCATACAAAAATGGCCGAGTGATGATGGATACCTGACCATGTGAACTTACAGAATGAGTGAAATGGCTCTGTCCCCTGTGCTTTTCACACCTGTTTAAAGACAGATGTATTGCTACTCTCATCAACCATTTAAATTGCAGGTTTGCTAGTACTGTTCTATGTTGCACTTCTGAAGGCAGCGGTGCTGTTGGTTCTTACTTTGAATACATTTTTCTTTTTTCAGTCCCTTTGTTTCTGTGAGTGCTTTGACTGTTCTAGAGGGAAGGGTACTTAACATCACAGTTTTAGTTCAGCATTATGACAAATGCATATTCTCAAAGTGTGCTTCTATACAGAAACAGTGATACAGAGCACCCAGCTGCTGCTGTTATTTTAAGCTTGGCAAAGGGAGTAGAAGCTAAGTGGGTGGAGGGGAAACAACAAAACACATATGCCTGTTGTTCAGACAAAGAGGTACTAGTACCAGTACACAGAATAGGAAAAACCCCACTTAGAATATTGTACACAGATCTGGTTTCCAGATAAACTTAAATGGAATTAGATACAAAAATCATAAGTAAATGGAGACCTTTTCTTCTAAAAGAAGATTAAAGGATCTTGTCTTGTTTAACTTACCAATAAGGAAACAAAAAAAGGATGCGATTAGTTTTTACAAATATATTTGTGGGGTGCTTATTAGAGAAGGAGCAGAGCTTTCTAGGCTGAAAAACAGCAACAGCACAAGCTTAAATGCCTACATGCTGGCTATGAACATATGAAGACTTAGAACTATCAGAGGCATGAAGTTTCAGAATGGTCTTATTAGCCAAGAAGTGAAAGCAAGGAAACTGAATCATTTTAAAATTCAGCTTGATACATTTTTGAAGGCATGGTACAACAGGAATGGGGAGTTCATAAGATTTGCTATTTTACTGGCTCAGACATTAGGTCTATATTGCCCAATATCCCATGCCGCACAGTGGCAGAATGGATATGCTGATCAGGAGAGTGAGAGGGGTATAGACAGGGTTTTCCCAGTTTGTCTCTCACTTGTGGCCTCTGGTATTTGGGATCTAAAAAGTTTTGATTGAGTGGCTGTAGTCCCAACTCCCATGCTCAATAGCTACCGATGCCCCTTTCCTACAAGACCTGGCCAAACTCGAAAAGGATTGGAGAAAATTGGCAGCTTCTACAACATCCAATGGCAACGAAAACAACAAAACACTAAACACACATGCCTGTGGTTTTTAACTTGAATTTTCTGCTGAGCGAAAAAGATTTTTCTTTTGTTTGTTTTAAACTTACTACCTACTAGTTTTATTTTATGGCCCTTAATTCTTGTATTGAGGGAGTAAATAATAAATCCTTGTTTACTCTCTCTTTACCATTTATTATATTGTAAGGCTTTATCATTCCTATCCCCTGGCAAGTGTCTATTTTCTAAACAGAGTATACCTAGTCTCTCTTCATATGGGAACCCCTCCATAGCACTAAACGTCCTTGTTGCCTTTCTCTAGTTCTCCTATTTTTTGTGGGAGGGGGAGGACCAAAACTAGACACAATTTGCAGTGTGTGGACACACCATAGATTTGGAGAGAGCCATAAGGATACTTTCTGTTTTGCCAAAATTCCCTCTTCAATAATTTCTAACATTTAGTTTATCATTTTGACAGTTGCCGGTCAATAAATTGATGCCTTTAGTGAACAGTCCAGAGATCATATAGTTTGGGTTCTTTTTGCCCATGTGCATCACTTTACACTTCTGTACATTGAATTTCATCTGCTATTTAGTTGCCTACTCAGTAGTGCAAGGTCCTTCTTTAGCTCTGTAGCAACCCCCCCACCCCAGTTTTTTCTTTTTCTATTTATTTTAAAATGCATTTCCTTCCTCAACCATTTCTGACTTTTTCTCTCCCTCTCTATTCCCTATAGATAAGTATAAGTGAGCTCAAACTTAGGATAAGCTTTAAACATTTTTATTTTGGCAGCAAGTTTTTGGATATCCACTGTTTTATATTGTATAATTATTAGGTTTGTATTAATTTTACTGTTGTATATTGTATTATTATCATTGTTGTATTGATTTGCGTTGTTTCATATGGATATTGTATGGTTTAGGCCTGTGTTTGTAAGTGAACCAAAGTCATGTCAAGTTTCCATTTTATATCTCAAGTCTCCATCTTGTGTCCTCTGCCCGGGTATCCCATGTTGCAACAATATGATTCATTGTACCCTTCCCATGTAAATTGGTTCCCCAATGAATGAGAATGATTGGGAATGATTGAAATACAATGGTAGCAGGCCTCTGCTGAATCGTCTGTGATGACTGGGCCATCACCTCACATTGATTCATTCAGGAACCATGGACCTCACCTAGGAACAGATACAGGAACCCAGCATTTGAAAGACAAAAGACCCTGCAGAACCAGGAACTCTACCATTGTACCCCATCAATACAGACACCCAAAACTGCACATCCCCGTGTGGAGCACACGTGCTCAGTACTCTAGGGGCTGACCCTTGCCTGGGCATGCCTCCTGTCATGAGGGTCACACAAGGTCTGCCCCTATAAAAAGTGGCAGTGAAGACAGATCCAGTGGGAACGCCATTTCCATCTGGACCAGACCAGGTTCCCATCACCTGTGAACCCCAGATGCCCTGCCGGCAACCCCCTCTGGACAACACTGAGCTAAAGGAGACCCCGACTGGCCATCAAGGATCAACTTCCAGCTTGGGATAGGAAGATATTACCTGCACACCTCCTCTTACAATTTGGACTCTCTCTCTCTGTCTCTCTCTCCTCCTGGACTTCAGTGGACTTCAGCCCCTGCACCAAGCCTCTTTAACCCCTGCTGCCATTGTGTATGCATACGTGTGTGGATGCAAGGGAACCAATTTGACATTGTGTCACCATCTCCCCTGTTCAATAAAAATACTGTCATTTGCAACCCTGAGTTTCATAGATTTCATAGACATCAAGGCTGGAAGGGACCTCGGGAGATCGAGTCCAGCCCCCTGCCCAAAGGGCAGGAAGTCAGCTGGGGTCATAGGATCCCAGCAAGATAAGCATCCAATTTACTCTTCAAGGTGCCAAAATAAAAATGTTTAAAGCTTATCCTAAATTTGAGCTCACTTATACTTATCTATAGGGAATAGAGAGGGAGAGAAAAAGTCAGAAATGGGGGAACGTTTGTACTGGTGGTCACCCCTGATAAACTTATAGGTGGCCATCAGATCATCTCTGAGCCTGCGCTTTTTCCAGGCTAAAGGGTCCCATGTTGGGTCATGTTTTACTGAATCCCAGTCCCTTCCCTATCTTAAATTCCAGCCTCATTCTCTCTCTCTCTCTCTCTCTCTCAGCCCCAGTCCCCACCCTCTCTGCTAGTTTCCTGATCTCTTCTCGATTCCATCTTCTCTTTTCTGCCACCTCGCAGCCTCCCCTACTCCTACTGCCTTTTTCCCTGTAACTTTCTGCTGCCTTTCTCTGCTTTCCTGCTGCCCTGCCACCTGCTGCTTTTCCTGTGATTTTCTGCTGTCCGTCTCTCTGTTTTCAGGCTTCCCCTGCACCTTCTGTAATCCTCCCCTGGCCTCCCTCCTGCAGCTTCCCAACTCCTATTAGCTGTCCTAAAGTTTTCTCCAGTTTCCAGCACCTACTGCCACTCTGCGCAACTTCTCTAGCTGCCCCAGGAGACATCCTCTAGGTCCCCACACCCAGAGCACCTTTTTAACACCCACACTCTCCCTTAGTCCCATTTTCCCTCTCCCCATCTACCTTTTCTACCTTCCCATAGCTCTGGCTCCAGTCCCAGCCTCTGTGTCAGCATGCTCACCTGTTCTGTAGGCTTTGGGCATTGTCTTTTAATCAATTAAGATCAATTAACCTAAAGTTACCTACCCCCCCCAAGCCTCAGTTCTTCAGCCTGGGCCCCTCTAGTCTACCCCCCTCTAGTCTACCATTTCTAATCCTGGTCCCGGTGACTTTAATTTCCAGCAACTTTCACTCTCTACACTTTTACTTTCTTACCTTAACCTTTCCCCAGGTATCCCAAATACACCAAGCACATACATACACATCACAACACCCAACTTAGGAACTCACCTGTGTGTATGTGTAGGTGGGTAGTATGTGTGTAAATTAGTGAATACACATATATACATATACAGATATCATTGTGTGTGAATTGGTAATCCACATATGTGTATTAGATGTGCAGGTATTGGTAACTGGTAAATGATTCTGTCTAAATTTGGTGTGTGTAGTGTGTATGGACTTAAACTGGTGATAGGTGTGCATGAACCTAGACTAATTATTGTGTATGTGTGCTTAATTGATTTTTATGTGTGCATGTGCAATTGTACACCACACTGTCCTGTCTAATAGTGCAATATTGAGATCCTGAGCATTGGCTTGACCCCTCATGGCAATAATTCCTTATTACCTGCCCTGGTCTTTATCACTTTGAATAATTTTGTGTTATCTGGAAATTTGGCCAACTCACTCCTCGCCCACTTTTCCAAATAATTTTTGAATATGTTAAACAGCACCAGTCCCAACATAGATCTTTCACTTACTTCTTTCCATCCTGAAAACTGACCACTTAGTCACTTTTTTCTCCCTTTCCTTCAGTCAATTTCCAAACCGTTAGTGGACCTTCCCTACAATCCTATGACTAAAAGCCTCAGCCAGTTTCCTGGTGAATTCCTGGTCAAAAGGCTATTAGGCTGCCCAGGGCCCAGAAGGCCCAAGCAGCAATCAAGGCCACCAAGCGCAGCTCAGGCATCCTAGGCCAAGCCCAGAAGGAAGGGACCTCTGTGAAGTAAGCAGCCTGTAGTGAGACACTGTGAACATATTGCCACACTTGAAGCCCATATCAAGGCATGCTGTAGGCCTGGCACACAGTGTGCTCTGGCAGGCTAACATCCAAATGAATCCAACTGGTTGGCATATGGAAGGGGTGTAGAGGAGGTGGATCCCCAGGAACATCCATTGACAACACCTAGCAAATTCAGCTTTGAGGGAACCTCCCACTCTCAGACATCTAGACGTGGCGGGCAAGTATTAGGGACTTCCCTGGGGAGGTGACACACTATCAACGAAGGTGCCCGAGGGAAAACAGAGACAGGATAGGACTAACTGATCCCAGGTCACTCAGGAATGGCTGCACAAAGCCCAATGGGTATACTATGCATCTAGAGTTTAGCTACTGTGATCTAGACCTAGCAACTTTAACTTTTTCTGGAGGTCTGCTATGACCTAAATCAGTAGTATTGTAACTTACTTGTTGCCTAATGCCAACTAGTGAGAGAGCAGATCATGTCCACCTGTTGCCCAATACTGTAGTGTTTAGAGTAATCACCCAGGGAGTGGATGACCTATGTTTTGGGTCCTCCTTACCTTAAGGAAATTTTTAAAAAAATGCAGCTTTTACTTCTCAGGAGAATGCCTTAACAATAAAGCTACAGACTAGACTTAGTGGGAGCTGTTTCTGTCCTACTATTTTAAGATAGTAACTATATAATGTAAAATCTGTATGCTGGCATCAAGGTCAAAACCCATGACTCCATATTCTGAGAGTAATATTCTATTCCCTGGGTCATAGTTCTACTTCCTCTTGCTTATCTGTTCCTCATTCTTTCCCTGTGAATTTAACACTCCTGGCAAAAGGCAAGCACCCCTAGCTATACTGAAGAACAAACAGGGGATGCTTGCTTTATACTGAATTGTTATCAATGTTGCTATCAATTAGATAATTTCTTGCTGCTCTTGATCTCAAGACAGCAGAGGTGTCTCATATGATATTGGGAAATCTTTTGAAGCAATTTTTATAAAGTTGTTTAGTAAAAAAGCTAGTTTTCATAAGGGAAAAAAAGGAACTTTTTTTTTACTTACTTTCTTTCTGGGCCAAGATAAAAGGCAAACGTGTATATTCTCACTTCCCTGGACAGGAAAAGAAAACCTTCAACAGTCTAATTTAATTTAAATAATCTAATTCACCTTAGTTTAGACAACAGGACTTTAGGGCAGTATAAATATGAGGGGAAAAGTGAAATTCAGAAATATTATAAATCTGTAGCTATATGAATACTACTGTAAATAACTTCAAATTGGTCCTGTAACTGGATGGCAGAGAATAATGAAATGTTATCTTGCCTAACATGCTTTGGATATGTAGAAAGTGTCTTGTAGAAAGTATCTTTATATATGGAAAAATCTAAATATTGGCAAGTTCATGTTTGTGTGCTAAAATAATGCCTTGTAATTGCAATGAAAGAGATTTGTCTTTCTTAATTAGCCAGCTCACTACAGGGGCAATTCATCTGAGTGTTAAGTTGCAATACATTTTGCACATTGTTAGAACCATATTTTACAAACTTATGCTTTTTCTCTTCTTGTTTTTTTTTTACTCTGAAAAAACTGTGTAATTCTGCCTTCTTTGCATGCATTTATATTAAAACTCTGCATTTTCTTTGAATTATATCCTTTATCTGAAGCAAGCATGGAAATTTGACTGTGCCCATGCTTAATATAATTAAAACTAATGGACAAAAATCAATTGGTTATATGGCTTACATTGAGTTACAAAATATTTTGCATGCATATTAATCTTAGTTAGTTCATCTAAAAAATTCTCATTATTACATTTTTCAAATGAGGTTAAGTCCATCCTCACAAGCTATAAAAGGGAAGCATTCTGATTTCAGGTATAGAAATCACATGCTTGTTTATGACAGGAATTGGAAACAAGCAACATGAGCATGAGTCTCATATAACAATCAGAATTGCAAGTGATCATAATGGAGGCAGCTTTAGTAACCTACTGATGGCAGTAAAAGACAATCGGAGTTCTTCAATGACTCAGAAGTTTTAGCAGTTTCCCAGATTCACAGAAGCTTAGGGCTGGAAGGAACCTCATGTGATCACTCTGGCCGCTCTGGGCCAGAAAGACTGCTGGGGTCAAATAACCCCAGCAAGGTGTCCATCTGATCCCCTTTTGAGGATCTCCAGGGTTAATACCTGCACCACCTATGCTGGGAGTCTATTCCAGAGTCTGGTCACACAAACAGTAAGAGAGTTTTTCCTTATATCTGGTCTGAAACCTTTTTCTAGAAGTTTATGTTCATTGCTCCTGGTTTTACCCGGGTGTGTTTTGGTGATTAGCTGTTCACCTAGCCCCTGATGTTCTCCCCTGATATATTTGTAAGCTGCCACCAAATCCCCCTGAAGTCTTCTCTTTCCTAGGATGAACAGTCCCATGTGTGTCAGCCATTCCTTATATGGCTTGCTCTTCAGGCCTCTAACCATACAAGTGGCTCTCCTCTGGCTCAAGCTTCTCAAACTTCTCCATATTCTTCTTGAACTGCGGTGCCCACAACTGGACACAGTACTCCAGCTGCAGCCTCACCACTTCTGAGTAGAGCAGGAGAATAACTTCCTTAATTTTGCTTGAAATGCATTTTGGTTGATGCATGCAAGTGTTTTTTTTTGGTTTTTGTTTTGCTCTGCTAACTGTAACATCACACTGGTGGCTCATATTAATTTTATGTTCAATTACGACCCTCGGATCCCTTTTGGACATGGTGGTAGCTAGTGTAGCACCACCACAACTGTAAGTTTGTCACAGATTTTTCCTCCCTAGATGGCACACGTTATACTACTCAGTCTTGAACAGCATCTGGTTCTGGTCCACCCATCTGACTAATATGTTTAGGTCCACCTGCATCATCAGCCTACCCTCATGCATGGCCACACTTCCCTAGACCTTAGTGTGATTGATGAACTTTGCCAGTGTGCTTTTGATCCCCGCATCCAGATCACTAATGAAAATGTTGAAAAGTACTTGCCCAAGTACCGAATCCTGGGGGACCCCACTGGCTATCTTCCACCAGGTTGACACAGATCCATTTATTCCATTAATCTTAGCTCAGACATCTAGCTAGCATTGTAATTCAAAGAAATAACATACTTCTTACATTTGTGCATTTGTATTGAGCTCCAAGACTTTCCCTAGCATGGCAGACCTATCAATTTTAAGTTTGAGGCTGAAGAATCACTTTGCCTTTCTGATTATGTTAGTATAACCCTGTGTATCTCTATAGCATATGGTGTTATATATAATTGTGGGTGAAGCATGGTTTATTCATTTAGTGAGTACTTCCTGCAGTGGTGCATGCAATGATTGTCAGTACATAAGCCCCAAACAACTAGAGCATCCTGAAAGCCTGGAGAATCCATCAGCAGAACAGACTAATGGTATCAATGCAACATTACACAGAACATGTTACTGGCCATGGATGATATTACAAATGTTGAACTGAAACATCATCCAGAAGCAGAGATGAAAATAGAATCCCACATCAATGATAAGCTCAACATTAAAAGCAAACAAACCAAAAAATCCCATCCCCACCCCCACCTCCGCTATTGTCAACATTTTCCTGGGTTAATCTGGGGTCACATATTTAAAATGCTAAGTCATTGTAATGTTTATGCTCTTCAACTATGAAATGATGTAATTATTTGATATGGGCATTTGTTTTACAAAATCTGATACTAATGATGACAGAATATTTGTACAGAAAGCTAAGAAGTTTAAAATCAGAAATAACAAAATATCCATGTAGTAGCCATACCATTCTGGAGCACTTGCTTCTGGAGAAAACTGATATTGCAACCTTCGCATCTCAGTCCCTTTTGCAGAGCTCATGACTGACCCTCCAGCCATCCACACTCATCTTCTCAAATTTATTGGTTAGCAAATTTGTAATAACTCATCTCTTCCCAAATATCTCTTCATAGTTTTATCTGCATATTTAGTAACTTCTCCATTAAAGTTTCTAAATTGAGCCCAGACACCTTGTATGAAGCCGTTCCAGACTTTCCCCTTAATACTTCACTGATTCTTACTTCACATTTACTTAAAGGTACTCTCTGTTGCCTGTCTTGCAATCCTCTTTCCCAGTCATCCTGTAGCAAAACCCCCAGGTTTTTTTTTTTTTTAATTTTAAAATGCATTCCCTTCCTTCCCCAACTATTTTTGACTTTTTCTCTCCCTCTGTATTCCCTGTAGATAAGTATGAGTAAGTTAAGATACAAGATAAGCTTTAGCATTTTGTAGCAAGTTTTTTTCTCTCTCTCCTTCTTTGATCTACTGTTTTATATTGTATAATTACTATGTTTATATTGATTTTTACTGTGTGATTTACTTTTTTTCTGATTTTTACTGTTTTTTTTTTAATTGATACTATATGATTTAGCATAAGTAATGTCAAGTTACGTAAAGTTTCAATTTTGAATGTCCAGCCTCCATCTTGTGTCCTCTGACAGGGTGTAACCTATGACTCATGTCTAACCAGACTCATATAAATTGGTTTCCAAATGAATGGGGATGAATGAGGGTGCTTGAGATACAATGGTAGGAGGCATGTACTGAATAATCAACTCAACAACTGGACCATTGACTCACCCAGGAACCATGAACCCCCGCATATGAAAGACAAAGACCCTACAGAAATTAGCCAACCCACTATTGCAACACAGACAACTGAACTGCACATCCTTGCCTGGAGTGGACATGCTCAGTATGCCAGGCTTCAACCTTGCCTTGCCCTGCCACTAGGGCATAGAAGGTCTGCCCCTATAAAAAGGGGTAGTGAAGACAGACCCACTGGGACACTCTCACCATCTGGACCAGCACCATCCCACACCACCCATCCACTCATTGGCCCTGCCAGTGACCCACTCTGGACAACACCTTGCTGGAGAAGACCCTGACTGGCCATCAAGGATCACCTCGCAGCCCAGGATAGGTAGCTATCACCCACCTTCCATCCCCAAGCAAAGGACCTGGACTCTGTCCCTACACACCTTGACTTCAATCCCTCCATTAAGCCTTTTTCTATCCTGCTACCATTGTGTGGGTGTGTATGTGAGTGCTTGTGCGTGTGCGGGAACCAATAACTTTGTGCGGCTGTGTAGTGTGTTGTCTGTTTAATAAACCTGTTAATTTAAAACTCTGAGTTGGGTTTTTGTCTTATTGACCTCCCAACCCTGATCCTTGATCTCCCAGCTTTCTGCCTCTCAGTTTCCAGACCCATCTCCAAGCTTTCTGCCTCTCTGTTTCCTCGCTGTCTCCTCCTTGCCACTGGGCTTTTTTTCCTTGCTTCCACCCCAGGGTACCAGGTGACCTCAAGTAATCCTGGGGAACATTAACCCTAAGTAAACCCAAGTCTCAGTAACCTCGAGTAACTCTGGGGCCACTTGACCTTAAGTAACCCCAGCTTCCCCTCCTGTCTACTGGTTCTAATCCTGGCAATTGGCACTCTCACTGTCTTATTTTTCCCTCTCTCATCTTATCCTCCCATCTGTCTCCCTCCTTGCTCTCCTTCTGGAAATCTTTCACACTTGATTACCCTAGGTACCCCAAGCACACACATAGACACCATACCACCCAGGTTAAGAACTCACCTGCATGTATGTGTAGGTGGGTGTTGTGTGTGTGAACTGGCAAATGTATATATCATTGTGTGCGTGATATATGAGTTAGTGATCCGTGTATGTGGTATTGAGTGTGTGGATATTGACAACTAATTTTTGGTGTGTATAGTGTGTGTGTGTACTTGAATTGGTGATAGGTGTGTATGTGCATAGACTGGTAATGTTGGATGTGTATGTGTCTGAGTTGGTAGTGTGTGTGTATGTGCGTAATTGATTTTTGTGTGTATATATGTGTAATTGTGTCTCATCCTCCCAATTTTGAGATCCTGAGAGTTGGCCTGGCTCCACAGGACAACAATATTGCACCATTTACCTGAAGCCTATCAACTGTTGGATATTTTTCTCAATGGCCCAGCTGCCCAATCTTCAAGTTTTCTCTATAGATAGACTCCATTTGCAACCACTTCTCCAGCTTCATCACTCATTCTTGAGTACTATCCAATGCAACAAACCTGATCTAGGGTCTCTTACTGGCCAAGGTTTGCAGATAATTCTTAGTTTATAGATCTCCCATTCCTTATGGTTATACGTGACAGGCTCAAAGGATCCATCCTTGACGTCTGATGTAAATGGGAAGGCTGACTCTAGAGGTGGTGGTATCTTTTTCTTCATCTAGCCCTCAAGGCTTCTTTTTCTCCAAACTTCAATCCTTGAGGCTCTCTTGCTTCAAACTCTAAATTCCCCTTTTAAGACAACTCTAGTTTTCTTATGAGCTACAATCATAGCCTCCAGCTATCCCCATAGCCTTGCCCATACCTTGCAGATATCTCTCAGTTGCCATTTTGCAGGGACCTCCTCGCCCCATACCAGCACTGGGCCACTTCAGTCCCAGAGCCATTGTACAGGCTTCACCCTTTCCAGCTTTAGCCCTTTTTCCTCTGGCTGAGCCCAGTCAGCCCACAGCTACTTCTACAGACCCTGAGCTCCTGGACTTCAGCCCTATCTTGCTCTCTATACCAGCCCCTTGGTCCCTGAACTGAACAAAGCTGCTCTAGTGCTCTCTCTCTCTCTGTCAGGCCCTGGCATTCCTGGCCCAGACAAGTTTGCTCTTGATCTATACTGCCCTGAAGTTCCTGACCCTTATATGGGGCATCCCTTCAGGCAATCTTGTGGCCTCCACACCTGCACTATAGCTACAACCTGTTCCCTAGCATTTAAACTTAAATAAAGACAAAGTAGCTAGGACAAAAAGTGTTAGCCAATGTGGCTGGAGCTCATTCAGACCCTTGCAGGGCTATAATAGTTTTCAGATTCTACTCATAGACGTATCAAAGACAAAAGTACTAAAAAAAAACCCAACCTCCCCCAAAAAACAACCCCCGCCAAAACAAATGAACAAAAACCCATGAAGACTGCACCATCCTTGCTTTCACTAAGGAAAGCCTCCAGTGCACACCAAACTTTGGGCCTCTCTGTCTTCATTGAGAAGATTGAAGTGAACTATTATCCTTCTCTGGGCCACGAATATGACCCACTCCTCCCCAAATTACCATTAAGAGAAAGACCCAAGAGGTAGTTAAGCACTTCCCATAACTCAATCGCCACTTCTCCCAGAGAATAAACATTGAAAAGTAAAATTCCTTCAGCATCTTTTATTCATTGCAGTCTCTGGAAAGAGAAGAAGATCCAGGTCTACAATGCAGTCATTACCCCCATCCCCTCTTCTACAGGTCTGAAATGTGGGTGACCTACCATCGTCATCTAAAGAGCCTAAAGATGTATCACCAACAATGCCTCCAGAAAATCCTCCACATCAAATGGGAAGATTGCTGCACAAATGTCAGCAGGCTTGCTGAAGCGAGTATTACCAGAAGTGACTTGGTGGTTCTCAAGCATTAATGTCACTGGACCGGACATTGTCACTCACTCTCCACTCCCAAAACAAGAGCTCTACTCCTAGTTTAGTAAAAGTCTGAGAGCTAAAGGAAATGCTACAATGACACATTGAAGGCATAGCTCAAGAAAACAGATGCTGACATTGAGAAGCGATATCAGGTGTTGCTGGCCAAGTCCAGTGGTGCTGCAAACTCAAACAAGAAGCAGCCTATTTCAAGGTAAAACATCTTGTCCTTGAAGCAGGGGAGAGAGAGACTAGAGGAAGGAAAAGAAGAGAAATCCTAGCCTTCAGCCTACTCTCTCCTGTGGAAAGACGAACTTCTCAGGATGAATCTGTCATCTCAGGTCCCATCAAGCATAGTAGAGATGATACTTGAATTGAGGGACTGAGGACAATGAATTGTTCTTACACTTACAGGAGTCCCTGACTCCTGGTATCTTATGGCATGGATATAACCAGGTAGCCAGTCTCCTGCTATAGGACTTCCACTGTCTTCTACATCAGCAAACTGTAGAGGATGATTTTAACTTGGGTCATCTTGGCTTACCCTATTGCAGAGTGGCCTCCTGGACCTTCAAGTGAGAGGCCACTCTGTAATAATCTATGGCTGGTGTTTAATGTAAAACATATATCATACAAGACATCTGGATTTATTGAATAATCTTCTAACAATTTTAAAAAATACTTACTTTGACTTAACATTTAGGCACAGATCATAACAGCAAGCACTACAACCCTGCCATTGTAGAGGAGCTCTTGAAACTATTTTGATTACTATACCTCTTTTGACAACAAAATGTTTAGGTCTTTGCACAGCTGGTTATTTCTGCTAGTAAGTGCATAAATCTTGGTCTTCCATCAAGACTATTATGGTCCTCCAACTTAAAGCATCATATAGCTGATAAGCTTATAGCATCAATAAGGAGGAGATGTTCTTGTATTCTCTATATTGTAGCTTTGCTTAGTTTTCACAGACTGTGAAGTGAGAAGGCTTATTTTACTCTTCTTTCCAATTTGTACCTATCTAAAACTCAGATAGTCTGAGCCTGAGTGGAAGAGACCCTGCTTCAGGCAAGAGGCTTGTCAAACCTGCATTATCAAAATAAATTATAAATAAGAAGCAGCTAAATATGAAATTGCTATAAAGCTCTATAGGGGATATAACAGGAACTTTATAATTAGCTGTCAGATGTGTCATACCAAAACCAATAATCCTACAAAAGTGTGTAAGTCTGTTTTCATCATTTGTGTAACGATAGCAATAAGACACTTTAGGCAATCTGTTTTAATGTCATTATTGCATTTTTGAACAGCAATAGTTTTATTTCCTTCAGCCTTCTGCCATATAGCTTTACCTGAGGCATGCCATAGTCATCCAAAGCTATGTTGTCTAGTTTATCTTATGCTGAATTCAGACATGGGCAGTAGCAACTAACAGTATGATGAAATACTTATGAAAGGTGTTGGAGCAAAATTTTAAGTATAGGTGCTGCCAATGCATGAACTCAGTTTGATTGAGAGTGGAAAATTCCATGCAGGGCCTGAGTTACCCCTTCTATGACCTCAGGAGCTGTCAATCAGCCCTGA
>NW_017728948.1:37449459-37488412 GCF_001723895.1 Crocodylus porosus
TTGTGCAGAATAATCTTTCTTGGAGATGAATCCCATCCTCCATCCTTTGTAGGCTTTTCTTTTTAGACTTAGGAGGTCTGCTAGATCCCTGGAGAGCCAGGGGTGCTGCTGTGCCCTCTTGCTGCCTTTCCTTCAAGATGGAATAGACTTAGCTTGTGCATTGAGGATTGCTCCCTTGAGGAGCAACCACCCTTCTTGAACTCCCTTCTCCCTGGGGTCATGCTCCCTTAGGGCCTGACTGACAAGCCTCCTGAGCTTGTCAAAGTTGGCTTTTCTGAAGTCAAGGACTTTCGTGTTGCTGACTGACTTACCAGCTTTACAGCGGATGGTGAAGGTGATAAGCTCATGGTTGCTGTCACCCAGCTTCCCATCAATCACTTGGTCACTGATTAGGTCAACCCCTGTAGCCAGTACCAGGTCGACCAGAGCTTTGCCTCTTGTTGGCCCATAGACTTCTTGAGTCATGTAGAGGTCATCCACACACGAGAGGAAGCTTTGCGACCGCTTGGATTTTGCTGAGTGATCCTCCCATGAGATGTCAGGGGAGAAGTGCAGTCGGAGTCAATCTCCTGCTCACAGTCCCTGATGGCATGCTGTCTCTGGACTGTGGTCTGGAACTCCTCCATCTGGCATGCCGGAGACCTCAAAAGGAAGCAGACGCCACATGGGGAGGTGGCCATGCTCCCAGGCCCCAGAGCCTGAAAAAGGGACAGGCAGTCCCCGCAGACAAGATCCAGGGGCTCCATCTGCATGGAGCCCAGAACCATGGGCTCCGTCTGGGTGGCGGTCTCTGAGGTGCCCAGGTGGGGGGAGGGCGCAGAGCCCGAGGGTATCTTCAGGATGCAGCACATGCCCTTCCATGTCATGCCTCTGGCAGGCTGGCTATGGCTGGGACTGTCTACCCTGGGGAGTTTGCAGGCAGGGCCTCGGGCCCTTCTGCATCCCCTCCTGCACAAACTCCACTCTAACTCATGTGCCAGGAGACAAGTGAGCCTGTTTGTGCAGCCTGTTTGTGCGGCTCCGGTTGCATGGCTCCCTGGGGGGCTGGGCCAAGTAGGGGCCTGGGTGGGGGGTTGACCCGGCCTGGCTCTACGCAGTCACCTCCTTCCACTCAGAGAGAGGTTAACCTCTTCTCACTATGAGCCCCGCTTGCCTCTGGCTGTGCTGGGGGTCGTCAGGGGGCTCTGTGGCTGCTGAGGGGGTGTCTGGGAGGCTTCGGGGGAGTGGGGGCGCAGTGGGCTTTCACCCACGTGTATCTATTGCTTCATCTCTTTTGGGTTCCAGGACCAAGCAATTGCTCTAAAAATAGCAATTTATAGTATTTAGAATGCGTATTTCTGCATCACACTTAGACCGTAAATTTACCTAAACTACACAAGTCCTCTGTAAACAAATTGGGACAAAGTGGGCTCACTTGGTTAGATACCTTCTATAATGAAATCATTAGGATCCATGGTTCCTACATCTGCCTATCCCAAAATACGATATATCTGATACAATTCAATAAATGCCCTCCTGGCAACTATGTGAATGAACCTGAATACCCACTACACAACAAAATATGCTCTCTAAAAAATATTATATAAAGGACAAAGAAATACATACATAATATATGAGCACCCTTCTCACTGAACAATCACTCTCCTGGATCTCACTATTCTTGTGCTCAAGTGGAATCTACCTAACAGCATTAAAAGGTGAACTCAGGAACAAAAATTCACAAAGTAGCAGGGCACTAATCAGCAAGGACTGGGCACTTATGTGACTCATTATAAACTGTTCCCTGAACTCTGCTCACACATGAACGATGAGAAAGATGCTTCTCTTTTTTCATAGGCTTTGATCTCCCAGTAATCAGCTTCTTTTCCTCTGCTAATTGTTTGTCTGTTACACCTGGGAATTTCTCTCCTCCTTTTCCGTGGTGTGTTGACTCTTATTGCTCAGACCTAATGAAGGAATGTATTGTACTCAAAACTTGTCTAACTCTACCCAAATTGTACAGTTGGTCCAATGAAAGTTATTGTCCTAAGAAATCCTTGCCTTTTTGTTAGAGTTATAGTTTTCATCTGTCACAAGAAAATGACTTTATTGCAAGCTAGACTAGAGGTTAGCTAGCATTCAGATTAGGCAATGGCAATACAAAGATAGACACAGCCAGGAGACAGGAACCCTAAAATATCTGAGCGCTTGTTGATTCCTGGATTCCTCAACTTGTCTGGGTTCAGTCACACGTATATAGTCATTAATTACATTTCAGTCTACACTTTGGTTAGATATGTTGTTGTACGTGATTGGCCATGAAGACAGGTATGTACATCTATGTGAAAAACTCCAAGTCATTTCATCCTGATACTCATCAAGTCATGTCTTAACACCCATTGTTTAACAAGCACTGTTTGCTGTCCTTATCAGTTAAGTCTTGAACATTGACAATGGCAGTGGTAAATGGTCTCAATTACTTTGTTTTTGTTGTTGTGGCACAGCAAAATAGAATCTGGCTTTACAATTCTGTCTGTACACAAGCTTAATTTCTATTCTTTTAGTTATACATTTAAAGTACTATGAAAATCAAAGTATTTGTCTCTGGATAGACATTACTAGTCCAGGAATTATAGTTTAAACATTTTTTCTTTAACCTACAATAAAACGATTTCTCTTTATAAAGTTAATTGTTTTAAGCATCATGGCATGGTTCAACACAAGGGAGAAAGGGATTTTTTGCACATATACTTTGGGTGTCTATACACATGCTCCACAGTGGGCCGATGAAGCATTTTAATTAGAGTGGCTCCCAGACAGCCACTTTATGGTGTTATCATTAGTGTCATGTGTATTCAGCATCCTCCATTTCAAAGTGGCAGTAGGGGCACCTTAAGTAAAGCTTGTTTGATGAGTTTTAGTTAAAGCACCCTCGTCACCATTTTGAAACCTAGGACACTGAATATTAATGATGGTTAGGAATACTGGAACATTGTAATTAGTCTTGACTAATTGAGTCTGCTCTTACACATTCTAATTAGAATATGTTGGAGCACATAAATAGACACCTATGACTACATACTGCTAGGAACAAAATGGAGACCTATGGAATGAATTAATGTGTACACATACACAGACAGACGAAGAGGGGAAAAATAGAGACAAATAGTAGCTCTCATGTTTAGCTAGGCTTATTCTGCTTTTTAGACATTCTTTTGAAAGAATTTTAAACCTGCATGCCCATGCATTTATCACATTCATATATACTGATGTGCAGTAGGAGATTTCAACTTTGCACTTTAAACTAACAGGATGACTATTTTATATACCATATACAACAATCAGATGTGACATAAAGGGCTGTAATTTCATACAAATGTCACAAGCCATGAGAGTGATGCATGAGTAGATATATGGTCAGTTCCCTGAATCTGCATGCTGCAGAGGTGTTCCTCTCTCTCTTAATTTTCTTCCAATCTTTCTCCCTCCTTTGATTTCTCTCTTTACCAAAAGAAGGCAGGGTAGATTAACACCTTAGGGTCCTGCTGCTTTAAAAAAGCATTTTCCCTCAAGCCAGTCTTCAACTTTACTTCAATTTCTGATAATGTACACAAAGTGAAATAAAATGAGTCCATTGCATCCTAGGCTGACTTGGGGTGAAGGAATGGTTGGGGGTGGGGACAGCAATCCCCTGCTGCTTCTTTCCTGAGGGGAGGGGAGGACTGAGTGCTGTGGGAGGCCAAGGTCTCTTGCTCAGGCCTTAGGAAGATTTTCCCTAGGGATGTTCAGGGGCAAGGGAAGATATCTGGACCCCTGCTTCTGACTTTCCAGGGAGCTGGGTATTCTAGGGGCTGCCTAAGGTCTCTACCACTTCTAGAAAAAGTTTTCCACAAGAGGCATTTCATTTTCATTCATTTAGTGGCATCTGGCCATGCTTTAGGACATCTCATGCTGATTATGGTGGAAGGAGGAATGTTCAGGTGAGTAGAAGGGGTACACCTGCTTCTGGATGTGGGATGTTCTTTGGGGATGCCTGAAGTTTCCACATCAGTTTTGAGGAACAGAATGGAATTGTCCAGGGGCTTGTAAGAAAGTATTGCTCAAAAGTTGCAGAGACCTTGAGTAGTACCTGAGCAATGCAGAATCAGGGGTACTTCCTCTATTCACCTGGACACTCCTCTTCCTCCCCAAAATCAGCCTGGGATATCCTAAACCACAGTCAGTTGCCATAAATGGAATAGAACTGAAAGCAGCTTGGAGGAAAGTGCCAAAGGAACTCACTTAATCACCCTCAGATGCCAAATAAGCCTGAAATGCCCCAAAGCTTGGTCAGGGGCCACCAACTGAATGAAACTGATAGGTGGCTTGGGGGAACATGTTGCTTAAAAACTTCAGTGATGTGGGACAGTCACAAAAGCACAGAGCACCCCAGGAAGCTGGAAACTGGGGTGACCTCTTTAACCACCTGGACTCATGCCTCTTCCCACAGCCCAAATCAGCCTGGGATGATACAGATTAGGTCAAGTGTAAGCAACATAGGTTGGGACAGTAGAGTACATACCAGAATAACTAGTTGTCATGTAAGGGTTGGGGGAGGGATGAGGAAAAGAGCAGTGTAGGATGCCTGGAGTACTGTTCATGGAAACATTGGTGTCCATCTATGACAGTGAATCAGTGGCTACAGACTATGTTGTCACCGCTGCAAGGAGCTAGGACAGAGCCATGATCTGCTGCCTGCACATCCCTGCCCAGGGCATGCAGGCTGCAGATAATGGCCCTGTCCTGGCTCTGGACCATGCTATTACTCCTGCAGGATATAAGCCCAGTTCCAGAACAACTCTCTGCCCTGCCATGGGTCCTGCCAGCAGAGATGGTGCCAGAGGGAGCTTGGGGGACCTATAGCTACCCCACAATTCCCATAGCCCCCCATAGCCACCCCTCCTAGCAGTACTGCTGGAACCACCATTGCCCTCCCCACAGAAATGGCAGCAGCTGAGCCTACCCCACTCCTGCCCACAGCACAGTCCCCGCTCAGCTCTCCCACCAGGAAGAGGCTGGCACCATTTCTGCCTGCCAGTGCTGCTGGGTCTGGTCTTCATGGAAACACCAGTCCCACACTATCACAGTACAGCTACTATTGGGGTCTCCATGGAAACTGGCTTTAGCCACGTGGGCAGGTGCTGCTGGGAAATAGCGTACCCTGCCAGCTGGATCTGGCCAACAGACTGGACTTTCCCTGCCCCTGATCTACTGGGTGAAACAGGATTCCTGCCCAAACTGATCTCAGCTGACTGAACATGCAGGTAGTCACAAACAGTTTCTAGAGCAAATTTTGAATACATCTTTTGGGGGAAAATGCCTGTGCCCACTACCCCCTCCCCTGTGCTCTCTCTACACTTTTATGCTATAGCTGCTTTTAAGGTCTGTATTATACAATAATTATCTTACCTCATTATATCAGTGGTTAAAAACTTCTCTGGTTCTAAGCTGGTTTTAAACTAGTTGTAGACTGGTTCTCATAGGGGACTTCAATCACTTTGACATCTGCTGGGAGGGCAAAACAGCAGTGCACAGGCAATCCAGGTAGTTTTTGAAGAGTGTTGGATCCAACTTCCTAGTGCAAGTGTTGAAGAGATCAACTGAGGACCATGCTATTCTTGACCTACTGCTCACAAAGAAGGAAGAATCAGTAGAGGATGTAGAAGTGAATGAACCCTTGGAAGTGTACATATGAACACCTCTAAACTAGGACAATTGTGAATTGATTCCCAATCTGTAATGTTCTTGTAATGTTTCAAGTATTATGGTAAGTATAGCATGCAATTAATATTCACCTGCCTAATATTCACAAACTAGTATCTAATATTCTGTTCCCCTTATTGGATATATAGATGCCCCCATTACAGGAACTAGGGTTTGCTTGAATATCTCCAGAAGAGGGGAGTCCTATTTTAGCCCAGACATCTCCTAGACCAGGTACAGATATTGCACTTTTACCCATATAAGTGATCAGAAACTGGCCTATACCCATAGAAGAATAAAAGTTTGGCACAGAAACAGCATATACCCATAACAGAACAGAAGTTTGGGACAAAAAACCTCCACATGGCTGGTCTGATGTCTAGCAGTGCATATCATAGACCTTAATGGAGTATGAATTGGTGCACCCATTGGCCAGTGCATATAGAAATCACATGCAGGCTAATTGGCAGCATGAACTAAAGTCAGCATCAGTAACAGCTTGAGTCACAGACCTTGGGTGTCTATTCATCAGTGCCAAGGCTACTCCAATGCACTGGAATTCCAGTTAATCGAATCTGTTGGAGTATGGCAATTGCCATGCTCTAACAGCCTCCTGTGTTCATTTATCAATGTCCCTGTGCTTGAACTAAAGCTCGTTGAATGAGCTTTAGTTCAAGCACCCCTGCTGCCACTTTCAAGTGTGGAAATACTGATACAGGAGACATGGAATCATTTTAATCAGAGTGGATCTTAGAGCTGCTCTAATTAAAGCACCATCTCCCCCACCCCTGGAGCACATGGAAAAGTTCTCCCAGTGACCAGAAAGGTGTATGGCCTAAGTAGAAGTGCTGGGGAAGTTAAAAGTACTCTTTTCCAGATACATTAAAATAAGAAAGGATAGAAAAACAATGGATAAGTTGGGTCTAAGATACCAAAATAGAACTTAGTGTTCTATTTAACTGGCTCCCCTATCTGGTGTGAAGGTTTGGTAAAAACTGGATGTGAACGATGTCACATAAAGACATTTAGTGATTGCTGATAATTAAGATATATGGGCATTTATACACATGCATTTTTGTGCTGGAACGGAGCAGACTTGATTAATTGAATCTGTATCTCCAGTATAATCGAGGCTGCTTCTCATGAGAGCTGATCCATGCTGTGCTGCAGTGCATGCAGTTATGTGAGCTGCAAAACACATGTTAGCGTGCAGAAAATGGCAGTATACCAATAGCAGCACTTTTGAACTAAAACACACTTTAGGTGTTTTAGTTCAAAAGTTCATCGTCGCCGTTTTCTTGGTACTGACACACGTTTTGCCACTTATACACCTGCATGTAAAAGCTTTCTGGCTAGGTGTATTCTGCTTCCTGACCGTAACTACCTAACCCAAATGTCTGTAACTTGATCCTGTGCCCCTCTAACCTCCTTTGGCCCCTAATCTGCTCCCTTTCTCCCTGGTTCCTACAGCTATCATGCTTACCCTATACCTAGCGCTCTGCTTTCTTGGGATCTCCTTTCACTGAGTCTTGCACACAGCCTACCTTATACTGCCGCTGTTTGCCACTTGCCCTACAGGTGCATGAGGCCTTCAGGGCTTTTTATATAAAATCCAGGTTCAAATGAGTTGCAAAGCAGTATACCAATAGCAGCACCAACTGTGAGCAGCTACGTGCTACTAGTTGTGCTTTTTATACAAAATCATTTTTCTGTGTGCACAGGCTCCAAGCAACCTCTAAATGCACAGAGGAGGGGAATAGAAGCACTCTGAGGTATAAATGGACAGTGAGTTTCTCCAAAGAGGAGGTAGATTTTTATGGAGCATACTCAGTGGCCACAAATCCAAGTTATACAGCAAAGGTGTAGCCAGGTATACACTTAGCTGGGTAACCATGATTCAGGTTTTTTTGTGGGGGAGGGGAAGAAGTAAAATTACATTTATATAGCTAGCTGGGTAAATGGCAGATAAGTGGCACCTATGTCTACTTGGTGAAATTGGGTTCTGCCTTTGACACTTGTAGTACTCTCCATATTTCTTCAGTATCTTCTCCATATTTCATGACAAGAAACACTTTACATTTATACAATACTCTTGTCAGATGCTGCCACCAAGACAAGACAATGGGACATATAGGAAAATAGGACTATGGTTTCAAGATCCACATCTTTGGCTCTATTAAGTAAAGGAGGTCCTATCTGCATTTGTGCATATGTGATATGCAACCTACTAATCAGTATCTGTGGAACTATAGCTGCAGTGCTCACTTTATACAGGGAGCCCAGAATCAAGACCATACATCTTACTAATGGAGTTGTAGAAGAGTAGCATACTATAAAAGTTTTATCACCCTGAGTTTTGGGAAGAATGGCATTACTCATATGCATAGTGAAATCATGAAGAAATTATGTAGGTCATCCTGAATGCATACCAATAAATCCTTTGTACCATATCACATCATCATGTATTCAGTACATGGTGCACATTTTACAGAACAAAAATTTTAGAAATGATTTAAGGAGTTTTAACAATTTTATCGATCCTATTTTTCAAATCTCTGAGTCTCTAAAATCTGGCTACCACTCTCCAACTGTATCAGAATCAGAGGGAAAAGAAAATGATAAAGGGTGCATTTTATATAGCTATACATTTATTTGAAATATAATTTCTGTTTATAATTTTTTTGCAGTTTTGGACTGGCATCTTCAGCCCTTTAAGTCCCATGGAAAAGAATAAATCTTCCCATAGTACAGTGCATCATTTCCCACCCAATGGATGTCCTATATCAGATATTAATTTTGATGAGGCGTCAGTGCTGCCCTGCCTTCATCCCCACATTAGACCTAATTTTAGGAAAAAAATTCACATCTGACATGAAACTGTTTGTTGAAGATTGCTGATGTTGGAGGTGATAGCAAATCAGGAACAATCAACATATCTCACAGTCCAACAGTCTATATGTCTATCTTGTATGGCATTATGAATGCATTATTCAAAAGCATAACTAGGGACAAGCACACTTAGGTTTCTCTGAGAAGTGCGCATTTGGAAAAGATGCCAGAATGGTGTACCCTCAGGAGCCTGTCCTACAGGGGCTGCTGCCACCAGTGTTCAGAGACCCTGCCACACAGCCACAGAAGTTCAAGCCCATGCTGCCAAATCTGCAGTAGCAGTAGTAGCCACAGTATGCAGTGAGCCCATACCATGGCCCACTGGTCAATAGCTAGTTACAGTTTTGGTATTATTTACTAGAGACATAGTACCATTATCAGTCAAAGACTATTTTATAATACATGCATGAAACTTTCATGTTCTTTGAACAGTTTCTTCCTTTATACATATCCTCATGTAGGGAAGAGCCTTACTAATTTCAAACTGTGATTATGACACTCTTTGGGGGGCATCTACATATACGCTTTACTGCAAGTTGACTAATTAGCTCCACAATAAAGCATCACCATCTTCACATCCAGTGCTATTAGGCTAGAGTAAACGAATAAACTCAGCCATAGGATAGTACTTCATGACACAAGTACTCTCCTACAGTGAAGTTATCTACTCTACCACAATGTACATGTAGATGGTGTCTGGGGCTGGTTGAGGCATGAGGGTGCTAGAGTGCAGGGGCTGCCTGCTGACTAACCCCACACTGTCGCACCCTTTTGCGCCAACCAGCCCCTCTGCAGCACATTAGCTGGGGCAGAGCAGCTGTGAGCTGGCAGGCTGACCTCTGGGTTCTCTGCTAGTGGGGGCTGCACCATCCTGGCTCAATGTGCTGTGGTCTCATGCCCACATAAATGCTGTTCCCAGGAACAACAAACTCTAGTATGAACTGCACTGGACTTTATTCAGCCACTCTAATCACACGTGTAGGTGTGTCCTTTGTGAATTACTTAAATCCTCAATCCAAGAAGTTATGTGGGGTCTTAATTTTATGCTGGGCCTAATTTAGAAGTTAGTAAGTACATTCACTCAGATATTAAATAAAACAGAAAGACATCACAAAATGCATTTTTCATCATTCATTTTGTCAACTGTGGTTTAGGTTTAATTGTTTTTGCTAATATTTCACAATAGACTACTAAATGTGACTTAGTATATTAGCAAAAAAACAAACAAACTAGACAGTAAAACAGCATCCATTATTAAATACCTGCTAAGAGATGAGAAGAAATATACTTTTTTGTTCAGTATGAAACAGACAGATTTGCAAAAATCAAATAACCAAGCTTCTTCATATAGCAGGTATGTGTGGTATGTGTGTGCATGTGAGTGATATTATTTGAAATTAAAAAAAACCCTTAATGTTGGAAGTTTAGTTTATGTATTCTGTTTAGGCTAGTTTATTACTTTAAAAAAAAATGACAAACTGTAATGAAGGATTTAGTCCCTACTAATGAGTGTCTTGGTCTCAGCAATGAGATCTCAGTAAGTGGTTTGAAGTGATGATAGAGGGACTGTTGACTTTTGTTACAGAATACACACAGAGACTTGCTTGTCTAATACTCTCTGTAATATGAGTGAGATGCAGTAGGCACAGCCCATCACTGTGACACCTGCTGTGGTTTTGTATTATGTTTTAAAATTATAGGGTCTTCTAGAGGAATGAATGCTTTACAGCACAGTAATTGAATGTAAGCATCAATATAGTACCTGCTTTTGTGAACTCCCTAATGTCTTTATTTTAATATTTTTATAGTAGTGGTCCTTATTCTGTAGGAATATTGTTTCAGATACCTGAAAAAATATTATGGTTCTTACTGTGGAACCACTAAAAGAAGGGAGCAGCTAAAGAGTGAAATAAAAGTAGCTACCAGTTGAAAAAACCTAACCCTATGGGCAAGGGGCCAGATCCAGATTGGCATCCTAATAGGTCTTAGGAAATTTAGTAATCTAAATCACAAGAAGTAATCCAGAATACTTCTACGGCATTAAAATCTTTATGGGACTAAATTCATTCAGTCACTTTAATTTTTTTAATGGTCCCTAGATACCTAAATTTAAGTTTCCATGCATGTCTAGAAGCATCCAAATCTGAGGAGTTTGATGCTTAAATCTTACCTAAGCTCTGTTCCAGTACAGGTAGGAGATGATTCAGCACCTAAAACCCACCTAAATCCACAGTGTTTCACTTAGCACTTGTTGATATATGCACAGTCATGACCTCTGTACAAAATGAACCAACCATAGCCACTGTCATAAATACAGCCTGAGGAAAAGGTAGTTTCCAACTTAAGTATAAGCCTAATGATTGGAGCATTCTAGGACCTTCTTATTCTGAAGACTGGCTAACTCATATTTTTCAATTCCTATGCTGTGGGGAGTTCTCTAACAGGCAACACATTGCCTGGGTGTCACTATTTACCACCCCACCTGTGGCAGCTTGTCAAGAATGTATACCAATGTAGTCAATGGTGTACTGTTGTTGAAAAAACAACTAGCAGCATACTGGGTTCCATTAGCAAGAGTGTCATTTACCAATCAAAGGATGTGATTTCTCTGCTTTACTTAGCACTGGTGAGGCCTCACCAGTACTGAGTACTATGTCTAGTTTTGGGCCACACATTCCATGAAGGATGTGGACAGTTTGGACAGAATCCAGCAAAGAGCAACAAAGAGGAAGAGGAACCTAGGAGGCAAAAATTATGGAGAAAGGCTGAAAAAAACTAGTGTTATTTAGTTTGGAAAAGAGAAGCGGGGAGGTGGGGTTGATAACAGTCTTCAAATACCTGAAGAGGTATTACAGAGAGGATTGAAATGGGCTTTTCTCTGTGACTGTAGGGGACAGGACTAGGAGAAATGGCATCAAGCTGCAGCAAGAAAATTTAAACTCTGAGGAGGTCAAGAACTTACTGATGCTGAGGATGCCACCTAAATAAATTGTGGAATGGGATCTCCATCCTTGGAAGTTTTCAAGAGCAGGTTAGACAGACACTTGGCTGGGACAGTCTAGTCACAAATGATCTTGCCTTGAGCAGGGGGGCTGGACTGGATGACTTTTTGAGGTACCTTCCAGCTATACTTTCCTATGATCCTATGAACAGAGTGTCTGATTATACAGTCGAATGGGAGAGTTGAATGCTGGATTCCTGTCTATACTTACAGGATTATTTTTATTTCTTGTCAAAAGTTTTTCTCAAGGCTGCAAGTAGGTACCTGATTCCACTTAACATTCACAATTTTACATGAAATGGTAATAGGATAAAATGCATAAATCACTCTTGAGGCAAAGGAGGATTTCAATCTAGGCCTCCCACTACTTTCAGGGTGTGCTAACCACCAGATTATAAATGCATTCTATGACCCCCAAAATCAAACTTTAATAATTTTGTCTAAAAAGGAACACATATTTGTCTAAAAAGGAGCAAGGACTGGAAAGTGTCCATATTTTCATCCCCCATTCAGGGATAGAGCCCAGGGTTGGGGGAAGGTTGGTGATGCAGTGTCCCCTTCTCCCCCACCTGCCCCTTCAATTTCTGCTCTACTCAAAGTTCAGAGTACAACAAAACAAAATGAAAAAAAAAAAAACCAACCAAACTATCAGATTTCTGCATTCCTGTTCAGGCAGAGATGAAGCTAATTATTAACTACCTGATTCCTGTCAATCACTTCACTCTTTATATGTTAACAACCCTTCCTCTCTACTAATCAAGCTCCCCTTTCTTCAATAATTATCCTGTTATCTATTTTGGTAATGTATATCTAATCATCCCCTCAGCATGTCCAGCAAAGTGAGCCAGTACCTGGAACAAAACCACCCAGTGCCTAGCAACCTGAATTGGGTGCCTTTGATGCTAGGGGATTTGAACCTACAATAAATCAGCAACAGGAAAGAAAGGAGCAGGGTTAAAGGTAGGTTCAGCTTCTTGACTGAACAGCAGTCAAATGTAGGAGAGAGTTGCTAAGTCACTGCTGTGACCCTTTCCTGTATTATTAATTGTAGCATAAAGTAGGAGTTATGGGAAACTGAACCAGCAGGATGGCCTGAAGGTGAACATGAGTGGATCCAGAGAAGTTGACTGCTCTGGGTAGGGGTGCTTTAAGCAGATGGAGGGAGTCCTCCCCTGGTCCAAATGTAAGCTAAGGGTGGAAGGCTGCAGAAGCCAGTTATGGGCATGCTAGTAGCAGTTATAGCCTTAGCACCATCTGGAATTGGAGGCTATAAGGCAGGCATCAGGGGCTAGATATCAAGTCATGGGCACCAAAAACTCTTTTTGGGGAGGAAGGCCATGGGGAGATATGGAATGGCATTATAGTGGTGGGGGGATGAGGGAAAGATGGAGTTTGGGGCTGAAGGACGTTGGGAGCAAAAGGGCTTCAGGGTAGTGGGAGTTGCTCAGGGCATAAAGGACTAAAATAAGGTTTGGGTGCTCTAAAGGGAATGTGAAGGCTCAGTGGGGTATGAGGGAGATGGTGAGAGGTCTGGGGCTTGGGTCATGATAGGTGAGTGTCTATTCAGTTAGTTCATGGAGGCAGTGATGGGGCAGAGTAGGACTTAGTGGAGCAAGGGGGGGATGATGGGTTAGGGCTGAGCATAGATAAATTGGTAGATAACAGGAGACAGAGTGGAGCTAGGAAGCATGTGAGTTGGCAGGGCACTATGTAAAAGGTAGTGGGGGGCATTTTAGGGATCATGCTTGAATGTCTGTGTGATACACACATTGAAGTGCAAGGGAAACTTCTAGACTAGACTGGGGGTGGGGAGCATAACAGCTATACTCCCTGACACTAGGTGCATGCCCTACCCTGGAAATTGAAAGTCAATGCCTACCCTGCCCCAGCTCAATTATATTAGGTTTCCCTTGGATGTTAAACTAAATAATATAGACCTAGACCCCTAGCATATTAGTAGCATTTCTAGTCTCTTTCTAATTGTAGAAAAATATGTTTTGTGTTATGCAATGATATATAACACCACTTGCATCCCCCTTTCAAAATCCTAGATCCTCCCATACCCTGGTTCCTCCTTTTTCCTCCTCTAGAACAGTTTCCAAAGGAAATTAGAGCCTAGTGGTTAGAACACTGCTGTAGGTTTGGTTGAATTTTACATAGGCTTCCCAGGGGAGGGACAAGCTGCAATTAGCTTTGGACAGGTTACAGAGGTGGGTGGATGAGACTGGATGGGTTTCAACACTGACCAGTGCAAGCTGATACACCTGGGGAGGAAGAACCAGCAGGACACCTACAGGCTGGGGAACTCTCGTCTTGCCAACACAGAGCCAGAAAAAAATCTTGGAGTCATTATTGACTCAAAGATGAACATGGGCCACCAATGTGGGGATGCAGTCAAGAAGGCTAACCACACCTTGTCCTGCATCTACAGATGCATCATGAGCAGGTCCAAGGAGGTGATCCTCCCCCTCTATACGACCTTGGTCATGCCCCAGTTGGAGTACTGCATCCAATTCTGGGTGCCGCACTTCAGGAGGGATGTGGAAAACATGGAGAGGATCCAGAGGAGGGCCACTCGCATGATCAGGGGGCAGCAGGCCAGGTCCTATGAGGACAGGCTACGGGATCTGAACCTGTTCAGCTTCCACAAGAAGAGGCTGAGAGGGGATCTGGTGGCCATCTATCAACTGGCCAAGGGAGACCAGAAGGCAATGTGAGAGCCCCTGTTCCCCCAAGCACTACCGGGAGTAACCAGGAACAACAGCCATAAGCTGACAGAGAGTAGATTCAGGCTGGATATCAGGAGGCATTACTTCACAGTCAGGGTGGCTAGGTTCTGGAACCAACTTCCAAGAGAAGTGGTGCTGGCTCCTACCCTGGGGGTCTTTAGGAGGAGGCTGGATAGACACCTTGCCAGGGTCATCTAATCCCAGCATTCTTTCCTACCTGTGGCAGGGGTCGGACTTGATGATCTGCTCAGGTCCCTTCTGACCCTACTAACTATGAAACTATGAAACTATCCTGGGTTAATCTCTAACCACTGCAGAACTGTATTATGGGGAAAGGAATGATCATCATGATTTAAAAGAAAACAGTGCCTGTTATTGAATGAGGCTCCAAGCAAAATGCCAAAAGTATGACAGGTGCTTTCAGATCAAACATACCAAATCAAACCCCTTGGGAAAAGTAGGGTACTCCCTGTTTCTGAATGTAAATTTGGCCTATTTGTGAAATACCGAGTCATGCAATATAGCATGTTAAGGTTAAGGTGCTAGAATAGATACAGAAATTAATGTACAGGGGAGGGGTCATGTTGAAAGGTAAGTTTTCGAAGTGGCAGGGAGAGGAAGATCCCTTACGTAAAATAACCATTATCCTAACTACTTCTTGATTATTTCCCCACTATTTTCTCATCCCTGAAGTGTTCCAGTGGGAGTAGGTGAGGATCTTCACATTCCTTATAAACAAGCAAATCTACCTGCCGGTCACAACTGCACCCATGGCATTAAACTCCAATTTTGATTAAATGTTAGGGCAGAAGGCACGTTGAATAAAGCACAATTATTTGTACTATTTAAGGCTGACCACTGATCCCTTTTTGACTGCTAATGTAGTAGTTCTTTGCCAACAGGCACAGAGGGCATTTGAAGTTATTTTTTTCATGAAAATTTTACTCACCCATTCCGCTGTTTTACAAAGGATCTTTTTGAGATGATTCATAAATGCAATGAATAGCATCAGTGGGAGGAGAGAACCTTTCAGAATATTGAAGGTTATACCTGCGGGTCAAACAGCAATTAGAATAACTTAAAGTTGTAAAAGGCTCTCTATCACAAGAACTACTGTCTTACCCTAATCTAAGATCAGCCACCGCATGGAAGCTACAGCTGGTGCAGAACTGGTAACAAGGCATTTGAGTACCAAGCCACATTTACCTTGGGGGTGGGTGGATGCGGGTCTGAACCTGCATCTCCCCCTTCCCAGCAAAATGAACTAATCAACACATCATTGGTGAGGTAACACACCCTCCATTTAACCTGGATGTCTGTGTAACAAAGAGGGCAAGATGCATAGGACCAGGAGGATGCTGTAAGGTTGGAAAGAGTGTGGATAAATAATGTGTATGCTGCCCCACCTCCAACACCTTTCCTGCATCTTGTATTTAATCTTTGTTGGATAATTATCAATAGAATAGTTTCTACCTCAAGGGGAGAAGGGGCCACAGCAGGAAATCTTAACCTTTTCACAGATATGTCCATGTCACTGACCTACAATTCCTCTGTTTTACTTGCTTCCTGCTGTCCCCACATATTTTCCTTTCTGACTGCACAATGGGAAAGCTTAAAGAAAAGTGATGTCTACTCTGCATCATCGCAAATTATTATTGGTTGTATCAACTTTAGTTTGATAAAGAACATAGATGTTAAGATTTAATATTAGTAACATTTTAATTTAAAAAATGAAGATTTTACAAATTTCACTATTTGATTACATTTCAGTTCAGACAAAACTGACTTTAAAAAGTCTGCAAACCAGAAATCTTGCTTACTAGTTAACTCTATTCATGAGACTAGCTTACATGTAGTATGTGGAATGAATGGGGTGGAAATGAATTGTACTTAGGCTCTCAAGTCCATTTAGATGTCTAATCACTGAAAAAGAATCAGGGCCTTTTCTCTGTGCCTGAGGGTGTCTGTAAAAGAAATGTGGCCCCTAAATTGAAGCGGTGGATTTTATAAAACACCACTTCAATTTAGGGCTGATTAAACCCCTGTGTCATGTACACACACTGCTGATTTACCTGCCTGTCCAGTGGGGAGGGGAGGGTGAGCTGCCAGTGGGAGGAGCAGTCCCTGGGCTGTGGGGGTGGGGGCTGGTGCTTCTCTCCGTGGCAGCTGTGACCCCCACCCAGGTGGCACCCGCCCACAGGTACCCAGCTCGGGTGGTCCCGGAGGACACCACAACCATGGGGGGAAGTACTGGGTCCCCATGAAGATCAGGTAGGTAAGCAGACTTGGGGCGGGGGGCAGAGATCAGGCTTGCCACTTTTCTTGGACAGAGCCTGCTTTCCTGGGCTGCTGCCAGGCTGCCTGCAGGGCTTTTTGCAGAGCCTTGGAGGTGTGTGGAGTCCGGTGCTTCGCTCCACAGCTGTAGGGACAGCAAACTAAAATTCCTTCGAGGAGTTTTAGTTTGCTGCACCCCAAGTCATTTAAGGCACATTATGCTACCGGATTTCCTACAGAGGCTGGAATTAACACACAATACTCTGCCGAGGCATGCAAACACTGACACCACTAAAGTGGTACAAAAGCATTTAGCTCCCTTTAAAGTGTCATGCACACACATCTCTCATTTCATCTACACACAGCCTTAGGTCTCAGTTGAGAAAATTGAGAGTAGAATAATTTCTTCCTTCTATGCATCAATCTTTCTTATCTGTTGAGCAAACTTCCCATTAATGTATCCCTCTTGTGTGTCTGTATAGCACTGAATACAATGAGATTCATTTTGCTGGGGTCTTTAGCCACTTCAATAATTATTAATGTATTAATTTTGAGCAGATAAAATATGATTATTCTTACTCTTTTTTTTTGCACACATAACTTTTACATGTTTCCACAATGTAAACATTTTTAACTAGGACATCTGTTGGGAACAATGCTGTACTATAAATTGTAGAGACATACTGCTGATCACTATTTCTAACATCTGCTTCTATGACGTTTTCATGGACATAAACATGTAATTAGAATGATGATTAACTAAAAGTTAACATTAGAAATCCACGACTATAACAGCCACCTACACTTTGATGTCAGCCTCAATAACAGTTGACAAATTTCAGCTTTTTAAGAATGTTTGATTTTTGCAGTGGCTTCCAAAACAAATTGAATTCCTTTAAAAATATATTTTATATCACTGAATATTACTTGATGAAAACAGGAGATATCATTCATAATGTTACTTAATCATCAGTGAAGACATTTAAGGGCTTCACAGACCACCAAGGAATTATTGTTCACCATTTTGTATTCCATATGAAATGAAATAGAAGGATAACCACAAAATGATGCACAATGCAGATGCTTTGTGGGATTTGAAGGTGAGATGCTTTATAGGGCTGTGTAAAGTTTTGGTCACTGATTTGATTCAGAGGAGATTCGGCCCAATTTGGCGGCTGAATCTCCAAACTGAATTCAATCTGGAGATTCTTTATCTCTCTGAATCGAATCAGATGCCTCTGAATTGATTCAGAGATTTGACAGTTTGGCCATACACACAGCTTTATATATTTTTCTATGTACCTCGAGGTACTAGACGTGAATGCTGAGATGATGGGGCAGATGGAGCATCCCATGGGAGCACAGGGGTGCCCCCAACATGGTCAGCGGTGGACCTGGAAATGGATCAGATGCTTCATCCACCCCACCATCTCAGTGTTAATGAGGCATGCCTGGTACTTCAAGGTATTTAGAAAAAACATATTGTGACTGCCTGGCCACAGTCATCCATGTGCTGCCTTGGCCCGGATGGTTGGTAGTGGGCGTACCAAGGTTTCTTGTAAACCCTGAGGTAGATACCTATCACCTAGGTGGCTGCCCCCAGACTCTTCTGCCATGACTTTGAATGTAATTTCAGTGGGGGGGCAAACTGCCAGGGGTTCCTCAGCGGTAGCTATTCTGTTAGACGGCTGTCCATGGGGCTCCACCTCCCCTACATCTCAGCCTCCAAAACTTTGGCGGGTCACCAGATCTTGAGTCAGCCTTCCTTTGATGCAGTTTTTCTCTTGACTCTGATGCTTTGGGGCGGGGGGGGCTTGTGTCTGGAGCGCTCTCACCTATGGCGGTCCAACTGATTCCCTATCTAAATTAAGCTGGGTCTGTGCCTGCCCTTAGGCTACCTCAAACTGAAAACAGAAAAATCAACAACAAGAAAAAGAGAAAAAAAGGGAACAGAAGGAAGCTGCCCTGGCACTGCCTCTTCCCCTTAACTGAGACTTCTTCCTTGCTCGAGGCTTAGCTCATGGCATTGGCTACTACACTGCGCCCACAACTCCTCTAAAAAGGGGGCGGGGGAAGAACAGAACAAAACTACAAGATGGGGAGGATCTGCTTGGTTCCCTCCCTGGCCCTACCATTAGGACACGGTGGTGCCTTCTCATCACTCTCCTCTAAATTTCTTTGCCCTCTCTCCGGCTGATCAGTGCTCTGCACCTGGTACCTGAGAATGCTCCAGGAGATGACCCATCGTCTGGCCCAGACTCTGTTTGGGTTGCTGCTCCCCTCATTCCACCAAATGCAGTTTGTGAAGCTGCTCTCCCCCAGCATTATCTGCAGCATTCTATTTCTAGTGTTCGATGGTCCTTCCTGCTCTGGCTGTCCACTGCCTGCACTGTGAGCCTCATCTGCTGCTGCCCTGCTGGGCTTTCTCTTTTCCTGCCCCCAGCAGTCTCTGTCAGTGTAGAGTGCCTCTGCTGGCTCTCCTTCCACCCACGCACACCGATCATTGCTGGCATATAGAGCCTCTGCTGACTCTCCCTCCTCCTGGGAATGCTGATCACTGACAGTACAGAGAGCATTCGCTGGGGGTCCCTCCTCCTGGACATGCCACTTAATGCCAGTGTAGAAAGCTTCTGCTAGCTCTCTGTCTTCCTGCCTTCCTCTGCCTCCGCCGGTGATCCTTTTTGTTCCTGCCAGCCGGTGATTAGTGATGACATCACTGGCCAGCCTCAGCCATATAAAGGCACGGCTTATAACTCATGAGGGTTCCCCTCATTTCTCTTATGGTACCACAGGCCCTGTTGTAGGTAAGTGTTCCTCTTGTATTTTTTTTTTCTTTCATGTCTGGCCCCTACTCTAGGAGCCCCCAAGGGTGCGATATGGGGCTCTTTCGACTGGCCGCCTCTGGGACACATGTAAAGTAGTGTCTTTGGCTGAACCAAATTGGGACAGTGAACCAAATTAGCTAATTGAATCACTGTTCTCTGAATCAGGCTGAATCTGAATCGAATAGTGTCCACTTCACACACTCCTACTGCTTTATCTAGCTCAGATACTTTTTCCTTCCATGCTTCTATTGGTTAGTGTTTACAAGTAAAATGTAGTGACATACCAAACACCCTCAGTTCTTATTAACATTTATAGATGTTAAGTGTTTTCAATAATTTGGGATAACACCTTTGTTTTAAAAGTGTTTTGTCAATTTGCTCAGTTATTAAAATTCTTTTAGCAATCAAATAATTTTTTTCTCTATTTTCTGGATTAGAAAGCCTCTAAAAGATCTTTATAAAAAAGGTAAAGACAGGCTAAATGACAGATTAAACTATGCTTTGAGGCTTAATTGACGGTCCATGGTGTTTTTCAATTCATTAGTCATGACCAATCTTTCCAAAAGCTATTTAGTGTCGTTCCAGCTCTCCTACCAATGGAATCAACAGCAGAGCTTCTGTTGCAATCAACAGGAATTAGAAAAGAAAAAGAAGTCTGTACCATCTACTTTAACTTTTATAGAATATTCAAAATGATTCATTTTCCTTAGAAGTCAATGGGACTTTTCCATTGTCTCTTATTGCAAGTAGGAGAAATCTATTCATGAAATACAGTAAGAACCAGGAGCAATCTATGGATAAGAGGACTGACCTTTGAAAGAAGAATGGCATCTTCAAGATTTCACTGTAACTTTACAAACAAGCAAACAAAAAATAATTAATTAAAAACTCAAACAAACAAGATAATTTATTAGTTTTTCCTAGCCTTCCAGCTGGGCAGTCTCCTAGCTTCTGGCCACCTGAAGCTTAGTCTCAGCTGTCTGAAAGCTAACCACCTCCTTACCTGTTTATTTCCTAAGTTTCAGAATAAAGGTGATCCTTCCTCACTAATTCTGACTGTAACATAAGAACAATTGGAAACAGATTTCATCAAGTAATGACAAAGAAACAATTATGAGTTTACTTTTTTTTCCCACTTAAGTCAGCTGGTTGATAAAAAACAAAACAAACAATCCTCCACAAAAAAACTGTTGCAAGAAAAGGGTAGTGCTTTATTTTATGTTTCTACATCTCAGCATATTTTTGCAGAAATCACAACTGAGCTTCAAAATGGTACCAGAATAAAAATTATAATAATTATAATTATGAAGATGAGAATAAATACTTCAGGCAATGTATGGGATAATGCAAAATGTGGCATAGCCAGCGGTGTAATGTATAAGTAAGAATTCACTTGTTTTTTGTCTACCATACCTTTAAAAGTATTTCCGTCCCTCCACTCACTTTTACCCAGTCTCCTGGGTGGCAATGCTACAAGTCAATTTAATTTGGGTGTTAAACAGAGTAAAACATACTGATTTCTCATTGAGGCTTGTTTTTTTTATTCTTTGTTTGTCTTTTTCTTTAATCACAAATAAAATCCACTCATAGTGAAAATACCTTTTTTGCTCTTTTGTCTGGCAAATGAATCAGCTTTTCAATGGCAGTCATTTGTCATATCTGATCATGATTATTGAGTGACAAAGGTTACATATGGTATATAAAAGTACATAAAAAAGAAAAAAACCCA
Source organism: Crocodylus porosus (assembly GCF_001723895.1). Classification (NCBI taxonomy): domain Eukaryota; kingdom Metazoa; phylum Chordata; order Crocodylia; family Crocodylidae; genus Crocodylus; species Crocodylus porosus. The sequence goes on from NW_017728948.1 coordinate 37,470,628, forward strand.
ACCCCTTTGTAAAAGGAAATTTTCCTCCTTCTCTCTCTGCTTTTATGTGCCCATTCTTCATTGCTCCATTCGATTCCACTAGGGTGCATACAGCATTCAAATGAGCCATGAAAAGTACTGCAGTTTTGTTTCCCAAGTAGGAAAATCTACCACTGTAAAAATGTCAGAGCACCAGGAAGGTGTTGGTCAAACAGCTTGTGCTGCCAACTGCCTATCTCCAGTGACCCTTGTGCATGCATCTTAATGTGATCTACAAGCTCCCCTAACTGCTGGAGAGTGCCAATTGCATAGGGCAATTGGCTGGTGACCCCAGGGCATCATGGACCCTGGATAACTTCTGATTATAATCCCTAGTCCTCCCTACTGTGAGGCTTTGAGACAAGACGCCCAGAGAGTGTCTCCTGTATTGGTAGTTGCAGGCATGTTAAGTTCAGCCTTCAATAGAATAACAATGGTGTGGCAGAATAGGGGGCTGGGTCTGGATATGATGGGCTGGATCTGGATATGATGGTCTGAGGGTGCGGGGTGTGAGGTCTGGGTCTCAGGTTGTTGGGTTTCTGGAGGTCTGGGTTCTGTAGTGTAGAGGTCTGGGAGTGTAGGGATGTGGGGGATTGGGTCTCTGTGGCCTAGGCCATGTGCCTGAAAACAGTTGTTATGGTACCCTGTATCTTCTTGGTGCCCTAAGGTGTAGTGTGGGCCTTGTAAAAGGGGCTGGGCTTTCTTGGCCCTGTTGCAGTCATGGAACAAAGGAAGGTAGAGGGGTTTGATTCGTATTTAGGTGGAGTCCAGTCTAAGTCACAGACTGTGTCCCAGGGTGGTCTGGGGAGGAAGCAGAACAATGCATTGTGGAATGCTTCTGAAGGATGGTTCTTTAGTGTCAATCAAAAGGGTAAGTGTACATGTATTCATTTTCTCAGGAAAACCTCTTCTGGGATCTACTTCTACTTGGCTGCATTTGAGTTAATTTTCTCTTGAGACTGTCATTTTTGTTCTGGGAAAACATTGTCAACCTTTGTATATTTAGAGTCTATCCTGGGAGCACATGTAACACTGACATGCACCCTTAGTTGACAATACTTGAGGTGGTGGTTTAGAATGCTTCCTGGTGTGAATTGGCTCACAAGGGTATTTTTAGAACAATAATATCTAGCATTAATTTCCATAATATTAGATAATGGAAGAAGCAAGCTATAATACTTCAATGGGAACTCCTAGAGGTCAAATTTCCAAGCATTCATACCTAATCCTAATCACTGAAACCCGTATTGAAACATCTAAATAACTTACCTGATTTTCAGAGGCCCTTGGGAGCCTCAGCAGACTCCAAGGCAATCCCCCCTTTACCATTTCCACAGGCTAGGAGAATATAAAGCCAGTTCACTTCTAAACAGAAAATTGCTGCCAGCTCTATAAATTCATGCACACTCCATCCTGTCCCCACATACCACACAAATGCTAAGTGTCAGGATATTCTCAAAAATGTTCAGGGTTCCCAGTGGACAATCGAGTACACTTCATGCCATCAACCAACAGGAACCTCAGCTGAAAGCTCTTCCACAGAGTCGTTACCACAAGCATGTATCTTCACAGACACCCCTACTACTATCTTCCCCTTCTGTCAACAGAGGAAAACCCTGGCACATGCCTATCTTGGGTGCACCAGGTTGCAGTCCATTCACCTCTTCTCAAGAGCCTCTTGCTGAGGTTCTGGCAGCACTACACCTGGCATGCCTTGTCCATGGCACACCAAATCTTGGAACCTCCTGGTCAACCTTCTCTTGGCCTTCACTAAGCTGCCCATCCACCTGACCAGGAAGGAGGCTGTGGCTGGGGGGAACCCCTGGGACTTTGGGGTCATCTCCCTATCCCTTATTCATTCACATCTCCAGGCAGAGTTTCACTGGTCAGTATCCATTGGTTCCTTGGACCTTTCTGAAAGGTCCATTCTTCAGCTATGTTGCGTATGCTAACTGCAAAGACATAAATTGTTCTGCCCTGATGTACAGAAGGAGGTGCATAGATAAAAGGTTTCTTTTTCCCATATATTTCAGTTCTGAACGTGATATGGACAAAAAATGTCTTCTATAAAAGCAGATTTTTTTACTTGTCTCTCTTGCTTTCTGTTAGGTTCAGTTCAAACTACATTTGGCCCCATCCATTCAAGAAAGAGGTTAATGTTATTTATTAATATATTTAGAAGCCAAATACATTTTCTTTTGTCATTGGTGCTGTATTCATTAATGTGGTATCACTGGCTAATAGGCATTGGCCAAGTAATAAGGTATGGCAATATGTGATTCATTTTTTATGTACTAAGTTATAAGCTTGAAAATCTTTTTCCCCCCATCAAAGATGACAAAGTGTCTCCGGCATGTGCTCCAAAACTCCTTAATCTTGATGGTGCTATTGATGTCCCATCCCAGCCCTACTTTTCTATAATTTTATGGAAGGGCTGAGTAGCACAGATCCTATCTAAGCATGCATCTAGGTTTGACTGGGATGCAGAAAATGTTTCTTTGAGAATCTGCCTGAAGAGCTTAATCTAGAACATGTTCTGTGAAAGTTCCATTGCACCAGGTTCTGCACTAAAATTAGAGATAGTTGTTGCTCTCTCTCAAAATATGACTGCATTTTACACAATAGCTGACTTGTTAGGGCAGTCATCCATAACATGGGAAATCCCTCTCTTATAAAAGCCATAGTCCATTAAATATATCATATTTATTAACATGAAGTGATATATTTACATGGGATTTCACAAATAGAGTGAACAACATTGCAGTGTACTGTGTATGATTCAGAGAATTTGAGGTACTAGCTTTCTCATGGAGGGTGAAAAACAGAAATAAAAAACTATTCTGTCTTACAAAGCTGATATATCATTTTACTTTCTTTTTGTATTATATAGTACTCGTATCATACTTTATAGCTACTGCTCTAGCACTCTATATATAACATTTAGTAAGTATTTTTTCTACTTTTTCAATGACTTAGAAAATAAAGTCATAATTCTCAAGAGGAAAATAAAAGTTCTTGAGTTTTTCAGGGAAGAGTTTTGTTGCTTTTATTGTAAATAATCGATTTAAATTTAGATTTGAATCTTAAACAGTTTGACAATACATAATAATGATACATAACATATTATCATCTATCTACTTATCAATTATGACTTTAGATTGACATTCTCTAGGCAATTTAAATATACAGTGGACACTGGGATTAGTGGATTTAGCTGCCTAAATGGCTTGGAAAACCTCTACTTCAATCTCTAAATAATTGGTTGATGTTTAATTATTTTATGTTAACTCTGGAAAAAAAGTGTAGTTCTTTCTCTGTATCCCTCTGGTTACTGTTAATGTATTGTTGACTACAAGAGTAGCTAATACTGATGGAATATGGTGGATCATGACTGTTTAGACCATGACTAGAGCTGCAACTGCAGCTCATAATATAACATAGACAGTATTATATAAAATGTGGGGTTCACGTTTTCCCCTTAAGACCTCTCTTTCTCTCTCTCTCTGCAGATTAAAAATGTAAAGCTGCAAGTAATCCTTGACCAAAAAAAATGTTTACTTCAATATATAGTGAAACTAAGCTCAGCAGGCCCAATTCATTAATTTTTATGTGCTTCCTGTTAAGAAAGGAATTAATGAATTTACTCTGAGCTATGACCTGAAACTCTCCAGGTTTCTTACTTTTTCCAAGCCTCAAAGCTATTATGTATAAATTTTACAACCACCATAATGTCCCTCAGAGATGTACAGCCCATAAAATAGGCATTTCATAAAGAATAAAAGCCTAGCCACTTACAGTAGTTCTGGATCCTAAAGAGAACAGCTTAGAGGCAGAGAATGGTAACACAAGAAAGAGACTGAGGAGCCTCCAGGAGGGAAGAAGAAAGTAGAGGCTAGTTTAAAAGACACTTCTGCCTGTCTGCTGCGCTTATGCTATGGTTAGCTGAACAGACAGCAGACACCTTCTACAGCAACATAGGCTTTCTTTAGTGCAAGCAGACACATGGGATCAGTTCAAAAAGGGTTTTGCTTGTCAGCGGAAGAATGGAAAGATTCAGGCTGAGATTTTCAATGGAGCTTTGGAGTTAGGTACCCTGCTGTCATTAAAATATTCAGCCTAATTTTCAAACAGTATTAGTTTAATGTAATGATTTCTCATTAACTGTGAGAAGGTGTTGGTGGCTTACTATTTCCATTATATAGAGAAGGCATAATAAGCAAGGTGATAATAAAAAATTGATACTGTACTGGTTTGCATGTTATGCTCTGTGCCCACTGAGTCAGGCTACATTAATATTGGAATTCTGAAAGGAAGCAATATTCTTTTTTGTAACAGCCATTTGCCAAATGGGGTATAAACTTACTACTCAATTTAACAAAACACTAAAGCAGCCTGTTACAGCCGCAAACTAATTATTATTTAAAATTATGTTGTTGCTCCTTTTCCAGCACTAACATTATTCATGATGAATTATTTGATTTTTATTTGATGTGCATGCAATCGAATAAGGATCCCAACACAATTTAGCATTAATGCTTTGCTTGTAATTTTAGAAAGGAGATTTTTAAAAAAATTATGCTCTTGCACTTAATAGTTATACAAGCTATAAAGTCCTTTCATTCTGCCACTACAGGATAGGTATCATCTTTGTCAGAGAGACACACTCAAGTAGACAAGATTTTTACATCCTCCAGTCATTTAACTACTCCATTCTTCTCTTTCAGTCTCTTCTTCTAGAGCTGTTATAGTTTGTATGACTATTAACTGGGCCAGATAAAGACAGGGATAGTATGCATTTGAACTTTGGTCATCTACACTCCAAGCAATTATTCTACCTTTACCTCATTTTTGACAGTTGCTAGTTTCAGCATGTGCTGAAAACATATATTTTGGGGGCTGATTCAGTTCCCAGTGAAACTACTAGCACAGGGCTTTGGATCAGGACCTAGCTATTCATCTTTCCCCTGTTTCCTAATGTTCAGTCTCAAATTCTGGAAATGTTATGCAGCTAGGCAGAATAAAATGCAAGCAATGGATGTTATTTTGGGGTGTGTTTCTTTTTTTTTGGGGGGGGGGATACAGTATTAAGTGTGGTATTTCAAGCAACAAACTCCTACTGGACTTATTATATACCCAGTCTCTTTCTTATGAGAGAGGATTTTTAAAAATAAAAATATATAAATAAAAAAAAAATCTTCAGTTATGCTCATCCTGAAGAAGGGGAGGAGAGAATACCCAGGCAACTATAAGGAAATTAGCCTAACTTCTATCCCAGGGAAATTCCTGGAAAAAAAGCATCAAGGAGCTTACGTGTGGTATGCTTGCAGAAGATAGAATTTTGAATGACAGCCACCATGGCTTCATTGTGGGCAGGTCTTGTTTTACCAATCTCATCTCCTTCTGTGACCAGGTAACTTGCCACCTGGATAAGACAGAGGAGGTCAACATTGTATACCTTGACTTTTAAAACTTATAAAACACTTTCCAGAGACGAACCTATGATCTCCGCTTCATCAACCTTGTGGATACTAAAAATCATGGACTAAATATAGACATTGGATTTATGACACATTATAACCTGCCTAACATCTGACTCCCTAGGTATCGCTCCACTATTCATCCCCCTTCTCTCTCTTTCCTCCCCCCGCCTGTCTCTCACCCTTTGACTCCAGCCTAGCCTCTGGCTTCTTTACTTTTCATTCCATTCAGGAAGAGCACACACCAACTGCTGAAACTTCCTTAGCCTGACAAAGGGTTTTTGAACCCAAAATCTTGCTAAATAATTGTTTTCCAACTATTGAAGTTGGTCTAATGAAAGATATCAGTCATGCAAAGAACCTTGTCTTGACTTCCAAAAGGCCTTTGATCTGGTATCCCATGATGTTCTCACATGAAAACTGGTGGATTGCAAGCTTAAATCCTCGAAAGTTGGGTGGATAGGAAACGCTGTGGGGCAGGGTCCAGAGAGTTCTGATGAACTGATCTGTCTTGTCCTGGCAAGAAGTGGCCAGTGGTGTCCCTCAGGGGTCTGTGCTTGGTCCAGTGCTTTTCAACATCTTTATCAATTATTTGGATGTAGGGGTGAAGAGCTCATTGGCCAAGTTCGCTGATGACACCAAGTTATGGAGGAGCGTGGTCACTCTTGAAGATAGTCTGCAGATACAGTTGGACTTAGACAAGCTGGGCGAATCGGAACCAGATGAAGTTCAGCATTGAGAAATGTAAAGTGCTCCACCTAGGAACAAACAATTCCCAACATACTTACAGGCTCAGTGGCACCAAACTGACTAGCACCATGACTGAAAGGGACCTGGGGGTAATAATAGACCACAGTATGAAGGGCAAACAATACCCTGGCATGCATCAACTGAAGTATCACAAGCAAAACCAAGGAAGTGACTCTCCTGCTTTACTTAGCATTGGTGAGACTGCAGCTGGAGTACTGCATCCAGTTCTGGGTTCCATACTTCAACAAGGATGTGGAAAAGCTTCAGAGACTCCAGAGAAGAGCCACCCATATGATCAGAGACTTGCAAGGGAAGCCATACAAGGAAAGGCTGAGGGACTCTTTTTTAAGGATGTCAGTCTAAAAAAGAAGGCTGAGAGGGGACTTGTTAGAAGCTTACCGCTATATTAAGGGAGTACATCAAGGGCTCAGCAAACAACTGTTCACCAAGGCACCCTTTGGAAAAACCAAAAGTAATGGCCACAAACTGCTGGAAGACCGTTTCAGGCTTAACACTAGGGAAAACTTCTTCACAGTTAGGATTTCCGGACTGTGGAATAAACTCCTTCCAGAGGTGCTGTGATTACCTATCCTGGAAATCTTCCAGAGGAGATTGGATGGCCACCTTGCTGGGGTCACCTGACCCCAGTTGTCTTTCCTGCCTAGTGCAGGGGACCTGGGCCCAATGATCTTGTGAGGCCACTTCCAGCCCCTTACAATCTATGGATCTATGAACCATGGCATTAAGGGAATGCACACTTTATATTAGTTTATTTGTAAAACATATAAAGGTTTTCTTTGAATCTGCTGCCTGAATCTGCTGCAGCATCAAGGTTAGTTTCTCAGCTTTTGTACAACTAAACATTCCATATATTTGCTCTTTTATTGGGTCATTCAGTTTAAAAGGATTTTTGAGAAATGCAGTCATATGTCTTGTGGCAAACACAATCTCTTTGTAAAGTATCCTGTGAAAGTATACTGTGCAAATCCTTTAATAGAATATCTAAAGCTATCTGATACTTCATTGTGAACATACTTCATTGAGAACTTGGCCCTTCTTTTACACTCATAATTAAAACTTCAGGTTGACAAAACCTGTATGATCAAAAATATTCATCAAGTAGTTTATGCAAACAAATTAAATCCATTGGGGCTTGTGAACAGATGGCTTTGGCTATTTGCAGTTTTCTATTCATGATCTAAAATAATTAATTCACGTGATCTTTCTTCTGCTCACTGACTGGTTATCTTAAATCTTTTAAACCAATGACTGATGAACATCAGATCAATAAGAAGCTTATATCTGAACCCTCTTTTTCACTTGAAGATACATTTTTGTTCACACAGTGTTTGGCAAAGAGCTACTCTTTTTACAAACAGCATGAGAGACTTGAAAATCATTAAATCAAACATCTATACTATTTTGCACTCAAATAAATGTTTGCACACATGGCTTTGTGGCATTCAACACACTATGGTATTATGTTGTGTGATGCTTCAATCAGTTATACTCCTACTAGTCATACCTATCTATTCTTTTCACATGAAATACAAACTTTAAAAGTGAAATAAATACATACATACATACATACACAAATAAATAAATAAAGCATGGCATTTAGAGAAAAACACTTTGTTTATGCTAGTTTATTTGAGTAACTTATAACAGTTTTCTCTGAAATTTTGCCTGAGGTCAGTGTTAAAACATCAGAATTGGTTTCTCAACTTCCATTGGACTAAATATTCCATTATGATTATTTTACTAATCATCTAGACTTCAATAGAAAGTTTACTGTAGTCAGTAAAAAGTCTCTTATTAATTTTAGTAGACCAATAAAGAAGAGGAAAATGGAGGGAGGGAAAGATAGAGAGCAAAAGTAGCATATCATCCTTCCTCCCTCACAAAGGGATAATAATAATCTCTTTCAGGAATACTAGGAAGCAGGAATGCTAGTAAGCAGGACAAAGACAGAGCCTAGTATGTTCCACATTCTACACCTGGCCTGAAGGATACATTTGGTATATCAGAAGGAGACAATTGATGGATGAGTTTCTCCAGTGCCCTAGATAAATGACTAACTCGGATTCCTTGTGGGGCTCTTGCTGTTGCATGCTTATTCTGTGATCACTGTCATCCCTTTTCCTACTCTAGTGCCAAATAAATACATAATAGTTGATTTTTTATAATAGTCACTACCTTTTTGTCCATCAAAAAATGACAAGACACAACATACAGATACGCATGCATGGCTACACTTTAGGGGGTGTGTCGTGACTAGCATCCAGTTTGCAGTGCCTCAAAGCAATTTGAAGTGCTGAAAACCACACGTGGCATATGTGCACCTCTTTGCTGTGCTGTTAAATTGCAATGCAGCACCAAAATTTGACACCAGCAGAACCAGTGTAAGAAAAAACCCCACCACTGAAAAAAACACTGGACACATATGGCACGAGCATATGATGCCAGAAAGGGAGCCTGGACAGCTAAAGTAATGCTCTGACTGGCAGCCAGGCTCCAAATGGCTGGCTTAGCACCACTGTTGCCCCAGGAGGCTTTGGCATTTTATTTTAGGTAGTAAGTTTTATTTTTCTCTCTCCTCTTTGCAAATAAGTTCCCTGCTATTTTAATATCGATACCCACTGTTTTATAAGTGATAATTATTATGTTTCTACTGTTTTTATATTGTGTGATCACTGTTTTAGGCCTATATATGTAAGTTAGCATAAGTCATGACAAGTTTATGTCAACCCTCCATCTTGTGTCCTCTGCCTATGCATCCCCTTGTTGCAACTGTATAATTCATGTACCCCTCCCATGTAAATTGGTTCCCGGATAAATGAGAGTGATTGGGAATGATTAAAATACAATGGTAGCAGGCCTCTACTGAATGCCCTATAATGACCAGGCCATCACCTCGCATTGATTCATCCAGAAACCACACACCTCACCCAGGAACAGAGACAAGAACCCAGCATTTGAAAGACAAAGGACACTGAAGAATGAGCAAGTCTACCGTTCTACCCCACCATTACAGACACCCGAAACGGCACATCCCTGCATGGAACACATGTGCTCAGTATGTCAGGGGCTGACCCTTGCCTGGGCATGCCTCCTGTCACTAGGGTCACACAAGGTCTGCCCCTATAAAAAGAGCCAGCGAAGACAGACCCAGTGGGATGCCCTCTCCACCTGGACCAGCACCATGCCACACAACCTAACCACCCAGAGGCCCTGCTGGCGACCCCCCTCTGGATATCACCTACTGGACAAGGACCCCTTTCCAGCCTGGATAGGTAGCTATCACCCTTCCACCCCCTTTTCAACCAATGACTTGGACTCTGCTTCTCTTCCCTACCTAGCCTCCAATCCTTCCACCAAATCTCTTTCTCCTGCTGCCATTGTGAGTGTGTGTGTGTGTGTGTGTGTGAAACAATAACTTCATGGAGCTGTGCACTGTGTTGTCTGTTTAATAAAACTGTTATTTGGACCCCTAAGTTGGGTTTTGCTTTACTATGGTTTGGCCCTGCTCCAATCTGTACACCTTGCCCTTCTAACTTCTGTCTCATTTCTCCCTCTCCTGCTTCTGGCTCACTGGCACTTCCAACATTTGTCCTGAGCTCCTCTCTGCCTACAAAACCCTGTTTCTTTGCCACTATCTTCTCCCCTCTGCCTTCTCCTTGTCCCCTGAGCAACAAAGTTTCTACCTCAGTTTCTTTCCTGGCTGTCTCCTCCTTGCCACCACTTATCTACCCCTCCCCTCCCAATATCTCAGCTGTCTGCCTCAGTCTCCAGCCCCAGCCTACCTTAAGTAAACCCAAGTCTCAATTCCTCTTCAATACCAGCTTATCTGTAGTTCACCAGTTCTAATCTTCATTTTGGCAACTTTCACTTCACTCCCTACACTTTAACTCTCTTCTCTCACCTGAACCTTCCCCCAAGTATCCCAAACACACACACACACTGTACCACCCAAGTTAGGAATTTACCTGCGTGTATGTGTAGGTGGATTGTATGTCTGTGAACTGGTGAGTGTGTGTGTGTATATATCAATAATTGTGTGCATGATATATGAATTAGTGATCTGGGTCTAACTTTTGGGGTGTAGAGTGTATGCGCTTGAACTGGTGATAGGTATGCATGTGCCTAGGCTGGTTTGGATGTGTATGTGCCTGAGCTGGTAGTGTGTGTGTGTGTATGCACCTAATTGATTTGTTTCTTTGTATATGTGCAATTGTGTCACACCCACCTAACAGCACAATATTGAGATTCTGAGAGTTGGCCTGACCCCACAGGCCAAAACCACTACTATTTCTTCTGTGGGAAACATGCATCCCTGCATGTGAACACCCATCAGAACACACCCTAGAGTTGCAAATTACAATAGGTGAATCAAATTAAGAACCAGCCACACTGCAGCTTCTGAGGAAAGAGAAGGCACAGGACATATTAATCATTAGAAAAAGGGGAAAATGGTGAAACCATCTTTAATGAGGAGGCTGAATGAGGGCCATTCCATGTACAAATGATTTTCAGACTTCACTTACTGTATCCCATAGAGTTAAAATGAACTAACAAGCTTGCATTGATTTTTTAATTGTATTTTGATCTAGTAAAACCTTCTAGAAATAGATTAACTTTATTTGTTCAATATTTATTGTTGTTTTATCTGCTTTAAAATCTGAAATGTAAGCAATTTGTGTAATGGATTGAAAGGTCTAAATCTAGTTTAGCTTCTGTATCTGATGAAAGTTTCTTGTGTAACATTCATCCCCAAGTTCAGAAGACCCCAGTGGACCCCTCTGGTGAAATCTGACCTTAACCCTCAGTACAGAGCTGGGAGGTAAGTGGAGCACATGGCAGAAAGACACTTGTCAGGAGTGAGAGGCAGTTGAGCGCAGCCAAGGCTGTCCATTCCCTAGCTCCTACTTAGCTCTGCCATCTAGAGAGCTGTGCGATCAAAGCCGCATGAACAGAGCACACAAACAGGCACACTCTGGGCCCCAGTGATCAAGTTAGCATGGAAGTTCACACAGTAGGATAAGCAGGAGGGGCACAAGACTCTAGGCGGTGAGCTGAAGAGAAGAGTTGGCACAGCAGTAGCCTGGACTACTACCTGTGTAATGGTGGTAGAGTACCACACCCCACAGATTCCCTCCATGTCTGGGATCCCCCTCCTCCTCCTGGTACCACTGAGGCCTCCACCCAGATGGAACCCATGGTTCCAGCCTCCACTCAGACAGGGCCTCTGGCTCTCAGCTGTGGGGGCTGCCTGGAATGGCTGCAGGCATCTGTGATCAGGAGCAATGACACCTTCCCTGTGAGGTTTGCTTCACATTGGAGTCTCTGGAGTGCTGGATAGGGGAACTCCAGGCAGCTGTGCAGAGGCTGTGTACCATGGGGAATGACTCTTACTGCCAGATTCTTCACCTGAAAAATAAAGAGGGGAGTACAAAGATGGCTGGCCAGACAAGGGTAGACAAGGGAAGCTCCCATGAAGTCCAGCTAGGGGATGCTTGGACAAAGTTGTCTCCAGCCCCAAGGCACACTGCACCAAGGTCACCAACCCCTGGATCTTCACAACAGGTACAAAATCCTTGGTCCATCTGGAGAGACAGCTGAGCTGCCAGCTCCAGCACTTGAGGAAGAAAGGCAACTTGCGACCACCCCAAGGAGGAAATGCAGAATGATCATTGTGGGCTACTCCCTGTCCAGGGGGACAGAGGGAGTGATCTACCACCACAACCCCTTGGCCCCTGAGATTTGCTGCCTCCCAGGGGCCCATATTCTGGATTTAGCTGACAGGATCTCAAAACTAGTCCAGCCCTCTGACCACTATCCCATGCTCCTCATCCACGTGGGCACAAATGACATGTCTTGGAGCAATCCCAGACGGGTTATGAGTGTCTACAGGGCTCAGGAAGGAAAGATGAATTGTTGAGATAAACAGAAGACAGTGGTGCTGGTGTCATCGCAAAGGCTTCAACTTCTTTCACCACAGTTTGCACTTTAAAAGTAGAAGCATTGGTTTGTTGGGAAGGGACAGCCTTCACCTCACTCCAATGGGGAAGAAGCTCTTCTCAGCTAGAATGGCTGACCTACTTGACAGGGCTTTAAACCAGGGCTCTGACCAGCCCAGAGATGGGACTCTTCTAGGAGTGCTGGGAAGCCTAGGGCCTCTGATGGCAGACTTACTTGCTTGTACACAAATGTCAGAAGCCTGAGAAACAAACAGGAGGAACTGGCCCATCTAATACACAAAAAACAATATGATCTCATAGGAATAACAGAGACCTGGTGAGACTCCACCTATGATTGAACCACAGGTATTGATAGTTATACCTTGTACAGGAGAGACTGTGTTGCTAGAAAGGGTGGGGGTGTAGCTCTCTATGTGAAGGAGTAGTACACTTCCCTACAACTGGAGCTGGGGCACCCAAGAAGGGTGACATGACCATCTGGGTTAGATTATGAGGAGGATGTGCTGAAGTTGATGTAACAGTAGGAGTTTACTACAGACCACCTAACCAGGAGGAAGACCTTGACCTCACATTCACTAGTGAACTGGCAGAGGCTGTATGCTTTTGCTGCATGGTTGTCCTGGGTGACAACTACCCTGATATCTCATGGTAGGAGGACTCTGCCAAATCTCATTGGTTGTGCAGCTTTCTTACTTACATTGATGAACTGGACTTGTGTCAAGAGGTCTATGGATTAACAGGAAGTAAAGTACCCTTAGATCTGATACTGGCCAAAGGGGATGATCTAGTGAGTGGCCTGAGAATTGAAGGCAAGCTGGGAAACAGTGATCATGAGTTGATCACTTTCTCTATCCATCACTGGATAATCAGTTTTTCCAAAACTGGAAAATCAGTCAGAAATGCAGACATCCTTGATTTTAGGAAACCTGACTTTCATAAGCTCAGAAGGCTGGTTGCTGCAGCCCTGAGAAACTAGGACCTGATGGAGGTGGGAGTCCATGATGAGTGGTCACTCCTTAAAGATGTGGTACTCAGAGAACAAGGGAAGTCCATTCCAGCCCATAGGAAAGGAAGCAAAAGGGCTGGGCAACCCCTGTGGCTAAAGAGGAGACTCATAGAACTCCTGCATCTATAAGGAATGGAAGTCAGGTAACATCACCAATGAAGAATATTCAACAGTGGCCTGCACCTGTAGGGAGCAAACTAGGAAAGCCAATGCTGTAACCAAACTCAAACTGGCTAGGGGAATCAAGGACCAAAAAAAAAGTCCTTCTTCAAATATGTAGGTCTTCAGAAGAAAAACAAGGGCAGCCTTGGATCTTTGCTCGACCATATTGAACAGTCAACAACTGACACCCAAGAAAAAACTAACCTCCTTAATGTTTACTTTGTGTCAGTCTTCCACCAGCCCAAGGGGATCACCCTTCCTAACAAGATGAAGGATTGCCAAACTACAGGTGAACACATGCCTATCATTGATCAAGATCTCATAAGGGAACACCTTGTGAGGCTGGACATTTATAAATCAGCTGGCCCAGATGGAATGCACCCAACAGTGCTAAAGGAACTGGCTGACATAGTGCGGCCAATGACAAGGATATTTGAGAACACATGCTTGGGAGAGGTTCCTGAAGATTGGAAGAAGGCCAATGTGGTACTTATTTTCAAGAAATGGGGGAAGGAAGATCCAGGGAACTATAGGCCAATCAGTTTGACCTCAATCCCTGGTAAGATATTTTTCAAAATCATCAAAGAAATCATTAACAGGCTAACAGAATGCAACATTCTGAGAGAGAGTCAAAATGGCTATGGTAAAACTGGGGAACTGTGGCCTCAACAAGCTCACGGTCTGATGTCTGGGGAATTGGCTCCATGGTCAGACCCCGAGGGTGATAATTGATCGAGCCGTGTCAATATGGTGCATGGTGACCAGTCTCCCAGTGCTCTGTACTTAAACCAGTATTCTTTAATATATTTATAAAAGATCTGGGTTCAGGTATCAGAAGCAAACTGGCTAAATTTGCTGATGATACAAATTGTGGGGAAGTGCAGTCATACTAAAAGATAGGCTGGTGATTCAGGCTGACCTGGACAGGTTCACAAGGTGGGTGGATCAAATCCTGATGGCATTCAACATGGAGAAATGCAAAATGCTCCATGTCGGAACTCCCCCCCCACATCATACTTGGCAGTGCTACACTCACTAGCACCACGATGGAAAGAGACTTTGGGGTCATGACTGACCACAAGATGAACATAAGCCATCTATGCAATGCTACAGCTGGCAATGCAAGCAAAACCCTGGCTTGCATCTACCAGTGCATCTCAAGCAAGACACAGGAAGAATTCCTTCCATTTTACTTGGCCACAACCAGAACACTGCATCCAGTTCTTGGCTCCACACTTAAGAAAGGATGTAGAAAAGCTTGAGATAATCCAGAGAAGAGCCACATTCATGGTTAGAGGACAAGAGACCAGGCCTCATGAAGAGATGCTCAGAGGCATAGGACTCTTTAGCCTGGAGAAGCATAGGCTCAGGGGGATTTGGTGGCTGCCTCTAAGTATATAAGGGGTGCGCATCAGGAGCTGGGAGAATGTCCTGTTCACCAGGGCACCCCAAAGGAAGACAAGTCCTAATGGTCCCAGACTCTGGAAAGACCATTTTAGGCTGGACATAAAAAAAAATCTTCTTTACTCTCCGTGTCCCCAGAGGCTGAAATAGACTCCCCCTTAGAAGTGGTGCAAGCATCTACTCTGGACACTTTCAAGAAACACTCGGGTGCCTATCTTTCTGGGATTATTTGACCCCTGATGACTTCCTGCCCCTTGGGCAGGGGGATGGACCCAATGAACTTGCAAGGTCCTTTCCATCCCTAATGTCTATGAAAATCTATGAATCTATAGTATTGGTTCTATAGTTCTATAGTTAACCAGTGAATGTCAACACATATGCTTAAAGAATGAGAATTTTTTTCCTTTCTGTTTCATTCTTTCCCATAAGACCTTAGGGGAGTAGGTAAAACATGCAAAATTTAAGCATGTCTTGAAGTGTGGTTATTTAAAATGATCTAAATAAGAGCAATACATTGCACTTCAGTTTGAGCTTAGGTATCTATATTCAAAGACAATGATCCAAAAAATACTGTTTAATTGCTTAGGCATTGACAGGCCTCAAGCACCTAAGTTCAGCTTGTGCATAGTCAGCACTGCTAGCAACTTGTCTGAGCTGAACACCTAGACACCTAAATGTAAACTGAAACAAATTTTGGGGATTCATGTATGTAAACATCCCTCGTCTCCTGTACAGGTGCAGGGAGGCTGCTCCAATGCTCTGTAATTACAGTCTGTTGGAGCATGGTAATTACTGCACTCTAGCAGACTCCAGTGTCAGTTTAGTGAGCTTTAGTTCAACGTGTCCCACCACCATTTTTCAGCATGGGGGTGCTGATACACATGACAGTTTGGGTACTTCTAATTAGCAGAGCTCTCGGATCTGCACTAATTAAAGTGCTTCCCCCTCCCCCGTCTCCCAGAGCACATCTATAAATGTCCCCTGTGCCTAAATTTCCAGATTTCAGTTACCCAACTGCAATTGAATGGGATAAATGTTCCCTCAGTCTGGTCTAAAGCATTCTTCAGGATAGGGCAGTGGAGCTCAATCTTTTGGCCCCATGTGCCAAATGAGTCACCTGGAGCTGGCCCATGGGCTGGATGAGCTTCAGGCACCAGGAGCAGGCTCTGTCCTCTTCTTGCTCTATGCACTGTAACTTGCCTGCAGGGGGGCCTGGCACTGCCCCTTCCTGCCAGGATAGAACCCCAACAGCCAGCACTGCTCCCACCTTATATGCCATGATTGGGCCCTCTCTTGCCAGAATTGGGCCCAGGGGCCCTGGTGCCACCCCTTTATGCCCCTGAATGTTGGGGTTGGACCCTGGGGGCCTGACATTGTCCTCATCTGGTCATGCACACTGGGATTGGCCAGGGCCCCAGGCTCAGGGTTCTCCTTGGGTCTGGAAACTGGGTAACCCTGTGCCTCTGCTGCCAAGTTTCCAGACCCCTTAGGAACACTGCGGGACACATGATATATCACCATGAGTCAGATCTGGCCTACAGGGTGAGAGTTGAGCACCCCTGGATTAGGGTACTATTCTGGAAGACAAGAGATTTGAATTCCCTTAGGCTGAAAAATAATATAAACTCAGATCTCATACCTCTTGAGTAAATTCTCTTTTTATTCTGTAAAGGTCATTTCCACCATCATCGTGGCATCTAAAAGAGAAAAATAAGGCAGTTAGCTGTACACAAGGAAATGATAATTTGTGAATCCTAGTTTTACGTAGGTGCCTGAGTGAGGACTGCAGTTAAGTGTGTAAGACTGAGGAAGAGGTAGAATTTCATACGTGCCCCTCCCTTCAGGATTTCAGTTCAAGCATGTCCCCTTGCATATTAGGTGTTCTACATCCCAATCATTGGTGCCTGACTGTCCCTCTTTAATATATATCAGATTTATACACCTAACCTTGGTTTGTGGACTCAATTCATGGAACAGGTTTTCTAAAAATTAGGTGCAGGATGTTAGACCCCGACTCCATGTGGGAGATGACGATCTAATTGCCCATGGATCCTGTTGCTTATTACCCAGAGCAATCAGAAACAAACACCAACACACATTGGACTCAACAGCTTTATTCAGAATGGAGACAGCTTTGGGCAAGCTCCGTCATGGACACCCAGTCTATGAACATGAGGGGCAACACCGAACAATACTTTTTTTCTACATTTATACACTTTGGTTTAGGTTCATTAACATTCACTCCACCTTCACTTCTCCTATGTTCCACCCATTTTTCCTCCCATCTTAAGCTCCACCTGGGTTTACTGTTTGCGCCATTAGCATGGAATTGCCTACGCATTTCATTCATTTACATGTCTTTTTGCTGTGAGTGCATGTGCATGAGCATGAGTCCTTCACCCCACTTCTTTGGTCAATGGGTGGACTTTGGGGCTTCTTCACCAATCACTATTCACCTTTTTGCATATGTTCATCTCAGATCATGTTACCGATTGTGTGTTGTTTTTCACATTCCAGTCTGTTTTTCTATTCTAGGTTGTACCATCTTCCACATTCCTAAGACTTTACCTCATTCACAGCACACAGTCACAAAGACTCACTTAAAAAGGTTGACACAGTTAAGATGGTTACTTTGCATAAGCAAATGTCTAGCTTAGATATCATTCTGCCTTGTGATCAGCAGCTCTGTTAGGCCACAGGCCATGCCTTTAGTCAGCTTCAGATTCAATGTTCCCCAAAAATCCACAGTGTTACCCTAACACAGGAGTTCTCCAGATTACCTAACTTCTTTGTTATGTACATCCCTTATGGTGAAGTTGCATGTTACACTTAGACAATACTAAAACTATGCAAGGTTAAGTATTGTTAAAGTTAGAATGTGCTATAATCTGTCAGATATTAATGGTTAGTACTGTTTTTTACCTTAATAGCTCTGACTTGTCACTAGAGTGCAATTAAACAGGGGCCTGGCTAGAAGCCAGGACTCCTAT
>NW_017728948.1:37489482-37516398 GCF_001723895.1 Crocodylus porosus
GGAAAATCATAATTTTCTCAATTATCATTATATTATATTGCTACCTGCTGTCTATCAGGACAACACATTTTCCTACCCTTATACTTGTTGATTGCATTTAAACTGCTGACCTCCAACCCACCAAAAATTGATTGCACTGATCTTGAACAACCCTCTGTTAAAAATAAAGTCATTTTCAGGTTAAAGACCTGCATGCCAAATTACATCTAATAGCAGTCAATTGGGTTTTAAATCCCTATAGTATGATAAAGATAGGTAGTTCAACAAGAAGAAAACTCTTCAGCCATGAAAGAAAAGGAGAGGAAAGGAACAGATCTGAGCCATCAAGTTGCATTTCAAATGGCTGGAAAAAGTCACAAAAAGATTGCTTATTATTAAGGTAAAGATCACTTGAAATATCTAATTATTATTTGTATTAGGAAAAAAATCTCAAATGTGCTATTAACTCTCAGAGCAATTTTTTTTCCCTTTATTTTGATAATTATGCTGATTTACTTCTTGTACCTTTTTTGAAATGTGAAGTGCATTCACCTGATTAATGAATTTATTTATCCCTCCCATGTGGTCTTACAATATCTTGTTTTCTTCCCAGCATTATTATATTCCCTGTGTGATTAAACAAAGTAAATGCACATGATTGATATTAACGCAGGGTGTTGCAAGTCAATGGATGTTCAGGACTAAATGTACAAGAAAAGCTTTAGTGTTTTAGGAGAGTGTGGACTTAAACTGAATGATCATCATGCCTCTTTTGTCCAGCACTTTTACAAAGATGGAAGGAATGTCTTCTGTTTAAAGACTAGTCTTATATGCTATTCCTAACTCAGTCACAACTCACACACATAAAAACTGTTGCTGTTATGTGTGTGTGCCTAAGTGCATATCTTTGCCTACAACTAATGTAAGCATTTAGATCCAAAAAGGCATATCTACACATGCTTTTACATGAACCTAAACTTAATATGAATTTGTTTAATATGCATTAATGCAATTTAGGCACATGTCTATGAATACACAGGGCCAAGGCAGTTCACATGGATAGCATTAATGTGCCTTAGCACGTCTACAAGTGCATTAAGGTGCTATTCACACCTCAATTTCATACCTGCTTTTGCAGGTTTCAAATATAGGTGCAAATAGCCTAAAATTGTCATTTTAAAAGCACTTTCAGGACACTTAAATGTAGTTCCAGACACTTAATGCACCTTAAAAATGGCCTCAAATCAGCACATGTATTTATCCAAAGATACTTAAATACTTAATTCTATCACTGAGATGCCACTGACATCCTTAAAACCACTCCTTAGGTACCAACTAACCCCATAATCATTTAGGGTACACACAAACATTCAGGCAGTTTAGGAAGAGGTTAGACAGCCTGTGCTGAGTGCCAAGAAGAACACAGTGCTGCTGCTGACTCCAGCTGGCAACAGCAGCCCACTGTCATCCCACAGGCAGATCCAGGGGCCTGCACCCCCTGGGAGAGCTGCAGGGATGTGCCAGGCTCCTCCTGTGGGGTGCAGGCCCCCAGATCTGTGTGCAGAGTGACAGTATACTGCTGCTGCTGGCAAGTGATATGAGTTTTGCTTTGAACAGTTTGACATGCAGTTTCACAAAACCCCCTGCACCTACCTCCTTCAAACCTGGCAGACATCATGCCCTCAGAAGGGGCTACCATCCGTAGTTTTCATCTGAATCAGGCAAGAAACAACAAAGTTATAGGCATTTTTGTGATTCTCCAGTATAGCCTATGGGTGAAACATCAAAACGCTTTGGAACATTGTTGAAACAGCAAAACAGTTGTGATTAAATTAAATGGAACAGTACTTTGAAACAGCGAAATGAAAAATTGTCCCTGCAAAATGGTGAAATGGAAGTCAAAATGAAATGGGGCTGTTTCGCACAGCCCTGTTGTGCAGTAGTATTGTGTCACAATTTTTGCCATACTATGGTACTGCACATTAATATCTGGCTACTGTGCAGTCAGCAGCTGGTGTAAATTCAGCAAGGTGTTTGAATCCATGCTAAATTATATAGGATTTTTCTCTGTGCGGGTAAAATGTTTTAATTTGAGTTTGATTCCCTAAAGAGTTAAACTAGTTGGAAGCACTTTAGAATTTAGCACCCCAGTTTGAGAAAAATATGTGGAGTTGGGTCCTCCATCATTTTTGGATAAATTAACCTGCTGTTTTTCAATTAAATCTTTTTAGAAGAGGGGTATCAGACTACATTTCAACATATTCCCATTAATAAATATGTCATTTCTAACTATATATTTGTTCATCAGGATGTCTGCAAACTAGAGTTTTTCATTCAATTCTTATTTAGTTTCCTATTCTGAAATGATTGTTTTTGAAGAAGCAACCAAAGAAAATGTTTTCATATATTGTTGGAACATGATACAAAAATGATTCTATTATATAGATGCATCAAACTGTGATTGCTGTGTATTAACATTTTTTGTTTTCAGCAGTTGCTATAAAAAGAACTTATTTGGGAGACCAATCAGACAGTAATGCTTTCCAAGACTTGAATCTTATGCACAGATCACTTTATAATGATACGGCATGTAACATATTTTTTTTTAAGATATAAAGATCACTACCATAATTTTTTCAAGTTTATGATGTTTGATTTCTAGGATTATGTTAGCTTAAACTCTCCACTTTCCTCTTTTTCTCTTCCTCTTTCTGTAAACCTATCTTCATTGGTCACATTTGCAAACACACAATACTCCCTGAAGACCTATTCAAATAATCATATACAGCTGGACAGAATTCTAAGCAGTTTTCATAAAGCTGGGTTTGAGTGTATAAGCAACTATTGTAATGTTTAACATTCAACTGTCATGATTATGGGTTCACTTATTAAGCCCTCTTTGATTTGGGGAAGATAAATAATAAAACGTATGATGTGGATTCATGAATATTTTTAAATTATTTATGCCAGTAATATTGCTAATAAAATCATTGACACTGAGCCCTGTGTGAGGTATGGCAGGATAACTCTGGTGAGATGGACAGTTCTTTCTTTGCCTCCTGGAGAAGAACAAATATTTTTTCTGCATCCTGATCCTATGTCATGCATCCCACCTGAGAGGGCCTCATAAATGTGGGTGTTCAAGCACCTACCCTGCATGAACTGCCTCTGCAGACTGCCTACAATCATAGGTGCAATCATGCCTGCAAAACCATGGCCTTTTTGTGGAAACTGAGCTGTATTTTAGTGCCTCAGAGCCCAGGCTGCACCCCTGTGACAGTCATCAGCAGGGGGGGCCTTCCCAAGCCCACACCATAACCTCTCCGGTGATGTATCACTGGAGGAGGGGCTCTCAGGCCTTCAGCACCCTGCTCCCTCCCCTTCCCCATCTGCTGCATCCACTGGAAGCTGAGGGAGCTCTGCCCAGCAGATTCCTTGAACCCAGTGTAGCTCCAGAAGCCATCATGAAGAGCAGCTGGCACCATCACCACTGGCTGATAGCAACACCAGCTTCTCCTTGTGGGAAGACAGGTGGGAGACAGTTCAAAACTTTATTGAGCAGCCTGTGTCCCTGTAAGCAGATTGGTTAACCCAGTTAAGTTATTTGCTTACATGGATGTCAGGGTTTGAAGCATATTAGCTTCAACGGGTCTTTTAATTAAGGTTTTTATTTAGACATCCACCCACCTTTCCTTCCATGACTTGACATAAAAGAAAAAAGAGATGAAGGCTTGCTGTCCTTAATGGCTGGTGACTTTTAGCTGAAATAAGATTTTTTTTTTCCATGCTCAGTTCCACTTTTTACATGGTCCAGTTACCCTGGGGCTACTGGCTGTCTATTTCCATTCTTACTCCAGATGTACATTATTCTTATCATTTAAATTTGTCTGGTTGCAGAACTGTAAGTCCCTGGTTTTTTTCCAGGTTCCCTGTCCTGCACCACAGCCACTCATGATTAGTTGTTTTCTGTCTGTGCAGGTTTCTGGGCTGAAACAATTGTTGCTTCTCCAGATACCACCGATTGCTTCCTCTTATTTCCTTGTGCCAGTGAGTATGGAAACTCCTCCGAGCCTCAAAAGGGGAGAGTTTTCTACCATTTTTCTTTTACCCCTCCCAGGGCATTTTCTTTGACTTTTTTGGTCCAAAAAACTTCCTCCAGACTTCCTCCCATGTCTCTCTTTCACTTTCTCTGTCCTCCTCCCCTTTCTTGCTGTTGGGTGTGGCTTTTAACTGCTATCCATCCCACATCTAGCCAAACAGAACTGATAGGAACTAATGAATCTGGGCAGCTTTGATCGTTCCACACCCTGCTCTCTTTCTTTGGGTCTGTCATGGGGTAAGTATCTATGTCTGGAGCACCCACTCCAGCACTCCTTATAATCTTTGGGGCCCTTCTCTTGGGTTCCTGGAATCTCCCCTGAGTGGGCATCACAATCTTCACTGCCACAGTCCTCACAGCTCATGCCAAGGCATGAGGCTGTCACATGCCAAGGAAGATATTGATGCCAGAGGCAATGTCCTTCTCAGCAGTGGGAAGCAGGAACAGGTAGTGCAGCTACAGGTAGCCAACAGATAGCGGCAGAGGTTATGGGATGTCCTGGCCTTGCCCTCTGTGGCATCATAACTCAGGGTCCTGAACCAGGAGTGCAGGTATGCCTGGGGCACCAGAAGGATCAGCAGCAGCAGAACATAGTGGCTTGGGTATCCATCATCCTGAACAAACAGCTCACTGCACACCTCCTGGGTCATGCTAAGCAGGGCATGGTGGTTAGCCCTGGGGTGCCTTCCCTGGGATGCAGGTGGGGGAACAGCCAGCTCCTTGTCCCAGTTGTCCAGGAGCCCCATGTGCCCTGAATATGGGGTCTGTGGGCTGGGTGGAAGCATAGCAGAGTGGTTGGCTTTAAGGGGCAGAGGAGAGAGTAGGATATAGAGCTGCAGTAGCAGATGCTGCCAGCAGACTGGCCTAGCCCACCCTTGGAAGGGGGCAGAAGAGTAAGGCTACCTGCAGCCAGCACCCAGTGGGCCACTGACCCCAGCATGTAGGGATGGGGCTCAGGTGGCAGCCAGTTTACCATGGTTTGTGGGCACCCATGCATGGCTGACCTCTGATCTGAGGCTGGCAGTGCATGACCTCTGGCACAGAGCATCTTATCTCTGAAATGTTGTAAAATCTCACAAAAGGCTTCTGTCTCTTGCCTCTGCAGGGACAATATCTGGATGTGGGGGAGATAACACCAGTCCCCATGGGGATGTAGGCTGTAGGTTGTCACCACCCTCTGCTGGAGCTGTTCGGATGTGCCAGCTGTGCCAGTGGTGCACCAGGGACTGGACACCCTGATACAGTGGCTGGTGGCAGTGGCAGAGGAGCAGGAGGTGGTACAGGAGGAGGAAGAGCAGGTCTAGTGGGTTAAGGATATCACCTGGGTGTAGGCTTGGGACTGGGCACAAGCAGACCACTAGGCCCAAATGGAGGCCCAGAAGTGGGAGGACCTAGAGCTGCTCCTATAGCAGGGGGAAACCAACTGCTAGGTTATGGACACCCTCCTGGCCTTGATGGCTGTGTCCACAAACCCTACTGCCTGGCCCTGCTCATGGACCCACAGGGCCCCTGGGTGCCACCCGCCACCCTGCACCAGGCCCCCACCTAGCCCTGGGAGGAGGTCCTTGGGCACCTTCTGTCCCCCACACCCCTGGCCTGGCCTGCACCCCAGACCTGCTGCCACCATCCTGGGCCTGACTCCACCACTCTTCCCCACACCACACACCCAAAGAACCTGCCATGCATAAGGCTGCCACCTGCTGGGGTTGCCATGGCCCCCAGACCTGTGAAGGAGCATCCAAAGGCTAGGGTGCTGGGCTCTGACCCTAGGTCTCCCCCCATCATTCCCCACTCTGGGCTTGAAGACCCAAAATATCATATATAGTTTTCCATTTGTAAGCAGATTTTTAGTGGTGGATAAGGAGGGTGGTGGAGGGCCTGTGTTGGTTGAAGGGGGAGCAGGTTCTGTTTGTTGAAGGAGGGATGATGGTGGGTGATGTGAGTGTATTTTTTTTTGTTTCAACCATGTGTGTGTCATGATATTGGGGCTGGGCAAGGGATGGGGTGTGTGTGGGTAGCAGGGCAGGCAGGCTGGAACAGGGGGTGCAGAAGCAGGTCATCCAGGGCCTCCCACAACAGGTGACCTGGCCCCTTCTGGCATGTGCGTGGCTTTTCTGGGGTCTGGGCAGGGGAGGTGCCTACTGAGGCCAGCAAGCCAACACCATGGTTTCATAGTTTATAGTTTCATAGTTAGTAGGGTGAGCAACAGCATGGGTCACTGGCTATTGCTAGCAGTGGTAGGGCTGGAGGAGCAGGGCACTGAGAATCACTGGCAGGGGCCAGCTAAGGAACAGAGTTTCCATGTTGGCTGCTACCAAGTCCTGGAAGCTAACTCAGGCTTCAACATGGCTGCCAAGTGTTGGTAAACATGTTGCTGGAAGCTGCAGCTCTCCCTGGTGGCCACAAGGGCACATGGGAGGGATAAAGGGACTTGGCAGTAACTTCAGTAACAAGTACATGCACGTATAGACAATAGGGGTGTGCAAAATGGGACATATTTGATTTGGATTCAGATCAGCCCAAACCAGGGACAGTGATTCAATTTATTGATTCAGATCACTGTCCCGATTAAATTTGGCCAAATGGAGCATCCCACAGAAGCATGGTGGTAGAGAGGGGGCTGCATGCTCGTCGGTGAACATGGAAGTGGGCGAGAAGTACTAGTGTGATTGGCTAAGGGGGGACACCAGTTGCCCCCCCAGACCCAGGAGGCACCAGTCACTGAGCTAAGGGGTGTGCAGGGTGGGGGCCCCAGTGTGCTTCCTGGCTTCTGATACACTTCTGGCTCTACTGCCAAGTGTGCTGGAGACCCCCCACACTCCTCTGGGACACTCCATCTGCCCCACCATTGCAACAGTCACAAGCTACCTGGTACTTTGAGGTATGTAAAAACAACATTTAAAGCTGTGCCTGTGTCCAAATTGACAAATCATTCTGAATCTTTCTGAATTGATTCAGAGGGTTCCGCTTAAATTTGGAGCGATTAAAGGGTCTCCTGATTCATTTTGGATTTGGAGATTTGGCCATCGAATCAGGCTGAATCTCTGCCAAATCGAATCAGTAACTGAAGCTTCACAGAGCCCTAGTACACACCTGCCAAAAATCACTTACAATGGATTACCTTAATGCACAGTAAATTTAGTCACACTTAAATGCACGTGTAGACACACCCAAAGTGCAAATGAAATAAGTTACATTTAAGGATACCCACAGGGTATGTTATTGATGTCTTCTCAGTGAAAGACAAGTTTCAAAGCCCAGACATTTGCTACAATTTAACAGAAGTATCACAATGTATTTAGGTGCTAATTTCCATTACGACTTACTTACATTCCTTTTGCGGTCATTATGTTTGGCACATTAAAAATTCCTTCCAGAACAAAGAAAAGATGAGGTTGAAGCTGAAATTAGTTTTAGGTCTGAAGTAGGAGATTTGGGGGAATGTACAGATATCTTTTCTAAATATATTTTTTCCCTTTGTTCCCCTAGACTTTACTTATTGCACATGCATGAAAATAAGGAAGGTAAGGCAGAATTTCACATTACTTTACATGCCCAAACAGCACTTAATGCCATTTCTGGCTTTTCTAAATAGTTTGTGATGGAATTTTCATAAAGTGTATGTCCACACAGCTATTGAGTAGACTAAGTTCTGGCCTTGCAGACATGTGCTTCCATATGCACATAAGTTCTGAAATTCTGGTCTGACAAAAATCTTGGAAGAGGAGAGCCCTATCCCATTTTAGTTCAATAATTAGGATATGCTTCTGGGAAGCAGAGGTTAAGAGGTTTATAGGCTCCAACCCTTTTTTTTATTTTGTGGCAGGGAGGAGAGGTCAGGAAGGAGGCATGCCTGTTTCTTACTTTCTACTGCTTTTAATGAGGTTGGGATTAGGAAACATGGATAAGGACAGAAATTATACATTAACTAGTATAAGTGATACTTTCATAGTTCTAAGGTCGGAAGGGACCTGAACAGATCATCAAGTCTGCCCACCTACCCTGGGCAGGAATGAGTTCTGAGATCATAAGCCAGATATTTATCCAACCTCCTCTTGAACACCCCCAAGGTAGGGGAGAGCACCACCTCCCTTGGGAGCCCATTCCAGAGCCTGGCAGCCCTAACCATAAAGTAACACCTCCTGATATCAAGCCTGATCCTACTCTCAACCAATTTGTGGCCATTATTCCTTGTTATCCCAGGTGCTGCCCAGGGGAACAGATCCTCACCTATTTTCTGCTGGTCCTCCCTGGTGAGTTTATAGATGACCACCAGATCCTTTCTCTGTCATCTGTTGTGGAGGCTGAATAGATTAAGGCCCTTTCATCTATCTTCATAGGGCCTGGCCTTCTGCCCCCAACCATGTGAGTGGTCATCCTCTGGACCATCTCAATGTTAGCCACATCCCTCTTGAAATGTGACACCCGGAACTGGATGCAGTAGTCCAACTATGGCCTGACCAGAGCCACATAGAGGGGAAGGATCACCTCCCTGGACCTGCTTGTGATGCATCTGTAGATGAACAACAAAGTGCAGTTAGCCTTACTGACTGTTTCCTTGCATTGGCAGCTCATGTCCATCCTGGCATCAACAATGACTCCAAGATCCCTTTCAGCCCCTGTGTTATTGAGAAGGGTGTTCCCCAGCCTAGGTATGTTGTAAGTTCCTTCTCCCTACGTGCAGCACCTTGCACTTGTCTGCTTTGAATTCCATTTTATTCTCATCCACCCACCTCTGTAACCTGTCTGAATCAAGTTGGATTCTGTCCCTCCCCTCCAGTTTGCCCACTTCTCCCCACATCTTTGTGTCATCAGTGAATGTGGACTGCGTGCTTTCCATGCCCACCTCCAAGTCACTGATAAAGATGTTGAATAGCACATGCCTGAGGACCGAGCCCTGGGGGAACTCCATTGCCCACATCCCTCCAGGTCAAGAATGACCTATCTACCACCACTCTCTGGGTGTGACCATAGAGCCAATTTGCCACCCATCTGACTGTGTAGGCATCAATACCACAGTCACCTAGTTTTTTATGAGAATGGGGTGAGAAACAGTGTCAAAGGCCTTCTTGAAGTCCAGGTAGATGAAATCCACCTCAACTTGGTGACCTGATCATAAAAGGAAACAAGGTTAGTGAGGGAGGATCTGCCTTCAATGAACCTGTGATTGGAAACCAGTCCAAATTTGTAACACAACAAAAGTTCAGTGCTCATAAATTGCTTTTGAAATGGTCAAAACCTGTTTAAGGTAAACCTGGATGGATGTAGTATAAGAATGTATTGATTTAGGTTAAATTGGTTTATTGAACTTCTGTTCCAGATTCTCTCCAGATTCAAGTCTTTGCAGTCCCCCAGAATCCCAGGATGCTTTCCACCTCCCCCACAAACCCCTCCTCTCAGTGTGAGCAAGCTAGTTTTGGCCCGAGCTGGCTACACCAGTGGAGCAGGGTGGAATGCTCTAGCACCCCCCAACTTATGGCCTGGGTCACTGCAGACATGTGGCTGCATTTACAAAACCAAAAGTGAATGTCTGTTCACTTGCTTATCAGTTCAATCTACTCAGCTTAAACCAACCTGAAGAGACTGAATTGATTCAGCCTTAGGCTTTCTGACTCTCTGTACTTATCCTGTATTCAAAAGTTGAATCTGAGCTAACTTAAATGATGGAATCTTAAAAATAATGTATTTGGAGTTTCTGTAGGCATTCTTCAAACTATCATTATGGAAATACTGAGGGGGCTTCACCACATTTAGCAATATATATGGGAAAAGCCAATTTTTTATCTATATTCTTATGTCAGGGAGTGCATTTCAGGGTGCACAATCATTCTTTATTTCTCATGGTTGGGTTTCTTTTTCTTTTTCTTACTCTCCATCTTCCTGGGTGAACTCCAGAATCACCAATTATTTCACCATTTATTGCACACAATTTCCTACCATCTCAAATAGCACCTTATTCACAACTTTTTCAGACTATTTTAGCAATGAAAATGTGCTATTCCACAGACTTTCCCTCCTCGGTATTCCTCCCCTACTCCCTATTATGTGGTACTTTCCTTTCTTCCTATTCTTCTGTTGTTTATCTGTTTCTTTGTTCCTTCTGCTGTTCTACTCCATTGTACTCTATGCTGTGTGTGGGCAACAAAGTAAAATGACAAGATTTCTGATCTCCAAAGAGCCACTTTCACTTTGCTACCCACACACGGAATAGAGCAATCCAGACTGGCACAACAACAACAAAAAAGACAACCTACCTCTATACCATATTATTACATTCTGACCCTCTTTGAACTCTGTCTGTAGGAGGTTGCCTCCAGCTACCATAAGGATAAGATGTCAATAAACATCTTTAAACATCATAAACTGGAGGATGGACTCTTCCTTAGAAGATAGATGTCACTGAGCTCAGCTAGGAACTGCCATGTATTTGCCCCTACTTTCCACAGTGTTGATGGAAAGATAAAGATAAATGGATAGAAAAAGGCCTAGGTCTCAGAGGTGGTGAAGTGCCTACAGTGCCCATTAATCATCTTTTTTCTTGCTGATGTCAGGATTTCAGGATAGTCAGTCAGGGAAAAGGATAGAAGGAGTTTAAATCCCAAAGAGCTGGTTTCTTGCACACAGTACCAAGGCAAAAGCAGTGTGTTTAAGAAAGATATTTAAACCCATTTAAAATGTACCACAATATATAAGTAGGATCCCTTAAAAATATAATTATTAGGCCCTGTCCTAGTTCTGGCAGCTACCATCTTCTGGACAAGTACAACCTACTTACTTTCATTACTATAGAAATATCAGCACATCACTATTGCCCCCTCCCTCCAAACATTACTGCTATGTAATCAGCACGTAAGTATCATTGTAATCAAGCTAGAGTGAGCTATCCCTTTGTCTCACTTTCTGCCTCTGACTACTTTTCCTTACAAATTTTGGCAAAATACATATATTTTAACATGCTTCTCTACAAATCCTTTCCAAAATGCCCTTCTATTCTTTTTAACCAGAACAAGACTGATATGCAGGGAGGGGAACTGTGACACCAATCTCTCTGCCAACAATACAAATAGGAGCCAAAAGGCATCTTGCATTAACATTTAAAGCGGAGATACAGTCTACTTAAAACTAGTTCAAATGATGGAAGTGATACTTTATTTTAGCTCATATAGATGGGGCCCATATTTCTTAATGATCCAGTGTTGTTTTCTAGTACAATAGAGGTAAGAAAAACCTGTACTGTAATCTCAACCCACTGCCTTTCTCTGTTGCACTTGTTATATACTTGTTATGCAAGTGTGGTGGACATGCAGATCCTTGCCTGCACACAGGGCATGGAGAAGAGCACGGCTGATTGGTGGAGTGTTTTCAGCAATCAGGTAACAGCTGGGAGGGGGTTTGCCTTCCCCCTGCCCAAAAGGGGAGGGAGGGCAAAGAGCCCTCAGACCTGATTGTAGATTGTGCCTGCAGGTCCATCAGACTTCGGGGAGCAGAGCCCCTGGGGAAGATAAAAGGAGCAGCATGTCCTGCATGAAGCAGACGCATTGAAGGACAGAGTGAAGAGTAGGCAGTGAAGAGCTGGGAAAGATCTACCAGAGGGCAGAAGCTGTAGTCCAGAAGAGCCCCTGAAGACTCCCTTGGTGGGACTGGAGTGGCAAGCAGATTTGGCCAGAGCCCCACCCCCAGCCAGTGCACAGCACGGTGCATGAGGAGCTGTGAGAGGCTGCTTACCTGCTTAGGGACCCTCTCTCAGCACTCCTCCCTGGCCACCCATCTCCTCCAACTAAAGTGGGGGATACATACTTGAATGCACTTGAGTTACACAAGGACCTCTTTTTCTCCATGGCTAACATGAAATGGATATTGGGAAAGGCTTGGTGTGGACTCATGGATATTGCGTGTGTGTTCAGTTTTTTTCAGTCATGTTTATGATATGCCTGTCTGTTTCATAGATCTAAATTTTGTGTAAACATATATTTTAAAAAGAGCCATGGGCTCTACAATGAGATATACTGTGCCTATAAGATAAGTGAAAGCAATTTCATGGCTGAGGTTCCCTAGTTCCAATAGTTCTTCAGTTGACACCACAGGGTTGAATGAGGAAAAACCTGAGAAAAGAGAGTGGTCCCCATGTAATAGCTAATGTTTGGAAATTCCACCGGGTTACTATTTTCATTAGTGCTCAGAACAAGGATCTTGTAGGATATGGCAGGGCAAATTATTGGAATTTATAATAACTGTCTCTTCCCTCAAACTGGAAGGGAATTATAAACTGTCTCTTCCCTCAAAGGCGGGGCGGGGACAGCTATTTGTCAGTTAAGAACAAACTGATCATTTCTCCTTGGGTATGGAGAATGAGATTGAATTATTTTGACTCTGTCTCCAAACTGTAGAAGAAAAATTGAGAATGTGTTTGTTTTCCTGGCCAATCTAGATGAAGGTGGGCAACAATAATTTAAGAGACCATCTGAGAGAGGTTTTGTGGAATCATGCCAAGATTGTTCTTGTATTATACTCTGTATATTTATTTTAAATATACTCTATATGTCAAATATTTATAGGCCAAGTAATTTATGAAAAAGGGGAAGGAAAGGGTTCAAGGAGTGAAAAACTAAAATCATAATGGTTGAGATTTTCAAAACAGCCTAGGGAACACAGGTATACCTTATTAGAGGGCTACTAATAATAGCAATAAAGAAGTAGTCATCTATGATCAGAGTTTTTATCAGAGAGTGAAAAAACAAAACAAAAAATGGTTGAGATTTTCTGAGCAGTCCTAGGGATAGAGATATATCTTCCAAGAAAAAATATTGATAATAACAAATTTAGCATTCAAGAAATAATAAATTAATCGTTTGCACTATTTTTTCTTAGTCAAGATTATATCCTAGTAGAGATATCATCTCATGGAAAGCCCCATTATTATCCACCCTCTCAATTGTCAATTTATAACATATCTGTGGCAATTATAGCATTTACTTTCAAAGAATAAAATGTTAATGAAGAATGTAATACAGTAGTGCTGATTTTGCTTAAATATCTAGCAGTATTTGCTTTACAGCCCACCTTGAGGTGATCTGCAAGTATTACAAAAATAATTTAACATAAAAATGCTGATCTCTCAATGAATCTAGCTTTCTCTGGGGGTCCACCCATTCAGCAGTTCAGGTAGGGGTAATAATACTCCAATGAATAACACTGCTGCCCATCTCTTTAGCTTCTGCAATGCCTTTTTGAACAATGACCTTCTCTGCCTCTTGGTAACAGCCCTGCAGCTTACCGTCTCCAAAATAAGGGAAGTCGTACAAATGGACATGCATTTTATAAACTGGACTCTGTTGCCCTTGTTTCCTATCCTGCCTACTGGTCTTTCATTGCCATGGGCCTCCATAACTCCAGGATTAGTATGGATCCTATGCAAAGTGGAAATAAAAAAAGAATCATCTTATTACCTCAACACTCGCCCCAGACTAAGAAGAAAATATGGAAATAGTCCTCCAAAAGTAAGAAAAAAGCAAAATTTTATCATTGATACCATGGGGCCCAAACTGATTGAATGATTGTTTTATCTATGTCCAAGGTTCCTCAGCATCTGCACCTGATGTGCCATAGCCAAACCAAAAACTGAGTATTATCAACCTAAGAATACTGGATAAACCTCCAAATTAGGAAAAGGAAGACTAGGTTAGGGGTTTTAGCTGGGGCGTGCCAATGTTCCTGTTGCAACTGAAAGCCAGAAGTTCTTAGCTAGAGGGTCCTGTCCCTCCACTCAGGGTCATAGTGATGCCATGTTTGGGGTCAGGAAGGAATTTTACCACATGCTCAGATGTGTACAGACTGTGTAGGTTTTTGCCTTCCTCTGTAGCAGTGTGGGCAGGGGGGTGGCCCTCTTCCTTACATCTCTGGAGTGTGTTTAACAACTCTTGCAGAAGCAGGCACTTGCTGCCATTGTTCCCTTACTTTATCTGTGGCATATTAGGTTTGTGTAGGGTTATCTGTGTAGTTTTATTAATTGTTTAGACAAGGTTTTGTACTAGATAGTTTGGATAGGGATGGTCTTGCTTGAGGCAGAGAGTTAGACTAGATGAACTCCAGAAGTCTGTTCCAGATCCAGCCCTACTTTTCTATGATTCTGTTATTCTAAGGGATTAATATTTGAAGACCTCACATCTATATCCCAGGAAAGAGATAAGAAAACATAGAAGGAGAAAGACTGTCTCCTTCTGCATAAAGAAAAGGATAATGAACTGTTAAAAGGCAGGTTAGAGAAAAAGAGAACTAAAAACAGATGCTGACCAAAAAAAAAAAAAAAGAACACAATCCTGCTAGAGAACATTTTATATATAAAGCTCCTTCCTAGTACCACCATCCCTACCAAGTCACATCCTGTAGCCCAGGAAGATTAATTCTTACTAGCAGCTGTAATGTACTTCCCAAAACCACTGACACTGGCATTTTTTCCTCATTCCACACCTAAGACATGAAAATTGTGAATACCAGACTCTACCTTCAGTTTCTGTGACTACAGGGCATAAGTTGTTGCCTCCACATTCAACATCCTGAGTTTAAGATAACAAGCAACTACTAAGCACTTGCATATGCATGTGACCAGAACAGTATTCTCATTTTATCCACAAGCTTTACAATTAATCCTTAATGTTTGTGCTTTGTTATGTTGTGATTTATATTCCACTCGCTTTAAGTTTGCACTGTACTGTTCACTAAAGGCTTTTATTATTTCTGCTATTTGGCATTCAATAAAGGTTATTATTGACACACGATCAATAGTTTCATAAAATTGCATATCCACCATAAGTCCAAAAGGAATGCCCTTTCATAAAATCATTGCATAAAACATTAAAAGACATAAACTTGTGCTTTATAAGATCCTTACACTAAGGCTAATAAAATCATTACACAATGCAAAATAAAATTTTATTTTGACATTTTAGCTTTTATCCTCTAAAGAAAAGCATGAGGTTTCCTTGATTCTAGAGCTCTGTATATTTGCAGCAGTTTGCAAAGACAGTCTTGTTGGCTGTTCGTAACTTTCCAGAAGCCTGTGAATGTCTGCCTCTTGCCTATAATTGAAGATTTTTCCCTTGCCACCAGAGATGCTGTACAAAATACAGCAAAGAGTTATCTCATGAGGTAGTTACTGTTTAAATCCATCCATAACCTCCTGCTAACAATA
The DNA here is from genome assembly GCF_001723895.1 of Crocodylus porosus. Classification (NCBI taxonomy): domain Eukaryota; kingdom Metazoa; phylum Chordata; order Crocodylia; family Crocodylidae; genus Crocodylus; species Crocodylus porosus. The sequence continues at coordinate 37,504,749 of NW_017728948.1, forward strand.
ATTTCTTAATAACAGCACACATCTCTCTCACAGACCTGATAACTGATCAACTGGCACAAACTGGTTAATTATTGATCAGGAATGGAAGTGGTGTTTGAAAGAATCATTCTTTAACCATTTCCAACTGTCTTTGCATAATAGAACATGATCTCCTTCAGTATCCCTCCCCAGGCTACCCATCTCAAAAGCTTAGCTACTTATGGTAGGTATAGATGTTCAGGGTGATTAGATCATGTTTCAAATGGCCACTCAATCTAACTTAGTTCACTCACATGCAGACCTTACACTTAGATCCCTGGGCTAGGTGCAGACATTCAAAAAGCCTGAGATAGAATCAATCTAAGGTACGTGGTTTTCTGTAAGAGGTATAATTCAGATTGGTAGTAAACAGAACATACATTTGCCCTCTGGTGGGGTGGGGAGGGGGGGCCAGTAAGAAGGGGGTAAGTCTTAGATTGGGTTCTCCCATTTTTTAATTAGTCTATGTGTGTAAAACTATGGGTATAGACTGGTTTGTGTGCTGAATTTCTATTCTGTTACAGGTATACACCAGTTTCCTATCACTGGTAAAAGTGCTATGTCTGTACCTGGCCCTAGGTCAGGCCCTTAGGTCTATCCAAGTGCAAACTGTACAGAAGTTCAGGAATGCTAGATGTGTCAAAAAGTGGCCAACCAGATCTAAGTTAACCCTACCACAGAGGTAGTCTAACTGACATTGGATCTGGTGAGATGGATCTAAATGAACATCTGTACAAGACCCAGGGCAGCCTTGGGTCTAGGAAAGTCCAGCCACTGGCTCCAGCCCTGGGGATGTGCTTTTTCTACTGCCTTGGTTCAGGGATATTTTTTTAGCCCCCTGGCCCTTTGTCCTATGTCCAGCTGGACAACCCCAATCCCCATGGACCAGGCAGCCTGCATTCCCCAAGCCCACAAAACCTTCTTTTCTGGAAGCTGTCCCCAGTGCTGTTTTTTACTGATGTTCACTAGTGCTGAGCTCTTAGAAAGAAAGTTCAGATGGGTGGAGGGGCAGGCGAGATTGGGGGGTTTGTTCAGCTAGGGGTAGGAGGGGTTGGAGGGCTAAAAATAGCTACCAGTCCATGGGGAGACACAGTCCCTTCTCAACCCACCAACCCCCTCCCTATACTAACAGAGCCACCAGCCCTCTTGTTTTACCTGCCCGTCCCCCTATTGCAGTATATTCCTGTTAGGCTCCTGGGACTCGTGAATACTGGTGAAACCAGACTCAGGACTGATCTACAGCATTGGAGGTAGTTTGGTGGCATCAGGAAGGGATTTGGGTGGGTCCTGGGTATTTGGCAGAGTCTACTCCAATCCCACCAGCCTATCCAATCCCATCAAGCCCCCCCACCCCATGTACCTGACAAGGCTCCCAATCCTGCCAAACTCTTGAAGACCATAGAAACAATGCTGCAAACTCTGCAAGCCCCGCTCGATCCCTCCCACTACCTCTACAGAAACCCTACATGTCCCCAAGCCCCTGAAACCCTACTGCTATCTTCCCCATCTGAACTTACCATAGACTGGGTAACCATTTTTAACATGATATAACCTCCCCCTAACTTCTCTGAATGTCTGAATATACCATTCAAGATACCCACACTTTTCAAGACAACTTTGTAAACTGCATTGCTATAATATACGATTCCAAAACACTTAGATTTGTGGAATCTTCTTGAAATTCAGTGCTACAGTTGTCAGGAGTAGGGAAGTATATTGGTCTGGGTTTTCTACACCTTACGCTTTTATCTTATCTTTTATTGTTTCTGCCAAACTGAGATCTTGTTGAGCAAAACATGGAACTGAATGCCCTTAATTCCCATTTCTCTGGAAGTTGAAGATAGTGCCTGGTGCTGTTTGGTATATCTGTTTGTGTGACAACTACTTAAGATCATAGGGTAAGCCCATCCCATACTATTAGTGTTTGTGATCATGGTTTCCATGTAAAATGTATTATTTTCATGCAGATGTAGCATCTTCTTGTCCCCATGCTAGACTTGTGTAGGGCCTATTTTGGTGAAGGTTTTGGTTTTTTTTTATTATAACCTTTATCTCTGCCTCTACGTTTGCAAATCTCAATTTCTACTGACAACAGTTGCTAACATTACAGTAACTCTAGTTATCAGCTTTCTGTTAAACAAAATGTCTAAAGTGACAAACCATGTTTCATGGTTTCAGCCACAGTGCTACCCTATAATTTATTGTTCTAAGTAATGTTCAGGGTCTAATTCTTCAATCTGATTCATTAGCTGCTACATTATTTTAAAACCACTTTCCATATGCTCATTGGTTTGGAAATGACAGAATCTACACAAAGGTTACAAGTCTAAACCAGAACTTAACTTCAAAAGGCTTGAATTCATACCCACTAATCTGTGGCCCATATTCAGATATCACTAGGCCCAGGAAATGATATCAACCCTAATAGATTTGAGGCACAATCACATGCTTACTTGTTTATCTTTAGTAAAGAAAATTGGAAAAATATTCAATAATAGTAAATATTCTTTTCTAGTTGTGTTACATAAATCAATATCCAGTGACCTGGCGCATGGACTCTGGCTTTATCTGGGCTGTATTTTTGGCACATGTAACAAGACCATTTTTTCAGTGTAGTTTCTTCTCTGAGGCTGGTACAAGTAATTTCTAAATGCTATCTTAGATGTTCAATTGTTAAAAAATCTCTGCATATTCTTTTTAGCATATTTTTGTGGTGTTTCCAGGATGACTATACTAGTATTTTTCAATAAGGGATATGCATACTTAGCACAATGTAATGCAGAGAAACCCAAGCTAGTTCTGAATGTACATTCCTTCTTAGTACAGTTAATTGGCCCAGCGGGAATGTTGCACTAATTTGGCTATATTGTGTCTGGTACTTAAATGAACTCACTTAGTGTCTCTGCATGGCACTGCATTCTGCTGTATGATGTACCCAAAATTCCAACTCCCCCTAACAGAGGCTAGGGACAGTCTCCGAACTTTTGTCAAGTGCTTTATAGAGTACATGTTTTCAGCTACAAGATCTCTCCCTGCTGTGTATGTAATTGATTTTGAAATCATATATTTATAATTGAAATACTACTCTCTGATGTTTGCCAAACCCCTTTTTTAGTGCAACAGCAGTAAATTTATGGATGCTTTCAGCTAACACAGAATTTCCATAAGTAAAACCAGACATTTTTATGTCCGTGTTCTAAACCTCTTTTTATATTTATGCATATCAGCACTCATTTTTAGGCTTTCATGATGTATGATGCATGTAGTTTCTAAATTTGACCATTTTTAGATCTTCCCATATCCTCCTTGAAGGCTGCAGCCAGCACCCAATGACTCTTTGGGAGGTTTAAAAACACCCTGACACATGTAGCAGAAAGGGGCACAGGGGCAACCAGCAAAGCACAGAAACATGGAAATACCCATAGTAAAACATAGGCATAGTTATGCCTAGATCATCCATACCCAGTGGCTGTCCAGCCTTTTCTTGAACACTTCCAGTGACAATAAGTCCAAAACTTCCCTAGGCAGTCATTTCCACTGCCTTACTATTCTAACAGTGAAGAAGTTTTTTCCAGATATCTAAGTTAAACTTACTTTAGTGTTACTTCCATACATTTAGTTGATCTAACAGTAACGTCTCCACTCACTCTTAGGGGTAGGACTTGTGGAGTAGGTGGGCTCTTTCAGTTCAATTTTTCTTTTACTGATTTGGTTCCCTGCTCTTTAATTAGATTGTCTGTGGTAAAACCAAAATATTGACACATATATAAGTAAAGAATGGTCTTTTCTCTAGTGTTATTTATGTTCCCAGCACATATTTATCTGTGTGTCTAGTTCACCAATATCTGAGCAGGAATCATCTCACTACTATAATCCCTAAATTATGCTTTTTACCCTTTCAGTACATGTCACCTTGGTTTTAGTATTATTGAGACTATTTTTAGTAGTAAGGTTACTGTGTCTAACCTAAAATTAATAAATGCCCCATTTTCTTTCAAATTCATATCAAAAGCAGGGCCCATTGCAGCTATGGAAAAAATTACCTGCTCTTTCAGCACTCTTTCCCCACACCCTGGCCACATCTACACAAGACACTTTACTGTACAGCAGATTAATTTGCTGCATAGTAAAGCACTACCGTCTACACATGCTGAGCAATTAGGGTGCAGTCAACTTATTTACTGCACTGCCAGATGGTCCCATCAGGTACAAGTGGTATCTGCTAGTGCAGTAAATTACTATGCTTAAATGAATGTGTAGACAGTGATGTTGGGATTAGTTTACTCAGGCTTAAATTGAACTGGATTATATTCAGTCACATTAATTGCAGGTGTAGTCACTCCTTCTGACTGTTCTGATAATACTTTCAAACTCTCACAAATTTTCTGATGCTCTTGCCTCTTTTTCCCTCCATATGCAATGCTCCATTTTCTTTCCTTGTATTATTTTGGATTCTCAGTCATATCTAGACATATATTCCAGAATACTGCCCAATGTCCATAAACTACATTATGGGATGGATGACTTCCTTTGACAAATTCTATTTGCTTTTCATAGGGGTTGATTAAGAGTCCCCCACTTCTGGGTCTCAGATGGGTTTTGGGTTTTTTTTTTTGGTTTGGTTTCTCTTCAGTAATATGGCTAGTTCCTCAAATTTAAAAGTGTTCCTCAGGGGTAGGGTGCTTAAAAACTTCTATATTTTACTTTATTTTTAAGATTTATGTTAAAACATACTTTTCATATTTGACATGAAGTGTAGTGCTCCATGCTTTTTTGTTATAGTTTCTAATTTAGCCTTTTTTTGCCTGAGTTAACTGAAAACTAATAAGCTCATTGAGTGTATCAGCCCTTGCTATTTCTTGAAATAACTTTCAGATTGCCATTTTCTTCACAGGCATCTAGTGCATTCAGCTATAGAACAAAAGTCTGCATTTGTCTTCCACATTGCCAGTGAGATTCACCTTTATGGAATGTCTTTTGTTCTTCCACTCAGAACATTTTCATTAATTTTATATGTATTCCTGGTATTTTGTGTTGTTTGGGATCACTCCTGGTTCTGCTTGAAAGTGTTACTCTTTATTTGTAGGATGAACACTCCCACTTACTGCTTCAAAACAGAACACAAGTTTCTGTAGTCTCCTCACCATAATTCTTGTATCTGAAGCCACATACCTACGAATGATAGTACCAAGTGCCATAGATACAAGCACTAAGACAGCAATGGCTCATACATTAGTATTCTGCTTTGCAGCTTTAGCTTCTAAGAACTCAACAGAAATGGCCTTGTGTCATCCTGAAATTCCTTCATCACTGCTGGAGGGGTCACCCCTTTTTTTACAAGTCACACCAATTTTCCCAAGCAATGGCACTCCAATGAGTGCACTTACTTCTGGAAACATTCTTCCAAAAGTAGCTTCTCTGTTTTTTCCTCCTCTCCCTCTTGCACTTTAGTAGGTTCAGCAGTTTGGCAAATGACTCTCAAAATCAGTGCCATTTAGCACAAATATATCGTGTATCAGTTTTTCATGATTAATGACTGTTATGATAGCAGTATGATAACAGATGCTTTTCTTCTGTTAGCAGCTTGAAAATGGCTTGCGACAGATACATAAATAACAGGATGTTAGGAAAGGAATAAAGAGGATTTTAAGTTAGAATCCCTATAGTTTCCAGCAGGTATCTCAAGACTGTAACAGGTGTTGTTTCCAGTAGTGATAAGGAAATCTTAGTGCCAATGTATAAATAAATATTAAGGTTCATCTGAAAGACTCCATGTGTACCATATGTGTACTATACATGTACCATACATTTGGCAATGTTAGGAATTCAGATTAAGACAAGTTCAGACAAGGGCTAATGGGATTATCAGGGGAATATAGATGCTATTTTATGTAATGAGACTAAAAAGACTTTAAATCTTTAGCCCAGCAAACCAAAGGCTGAGAAGTTATGAGTTATGAGATAGGGAGTAGGGTCTGTAAACTTCAGGGAAAGGGAAGAGTTATAGTTATTCAGGCTAAGAAGAATGAAACAATATTGGTAAATATGGGGTAGACGTAAACTGGACATGAGTAAAGTTAGATTGGTAATTAGAAGAGTGTTTCAACTGTTAGAGGAATGAAGTTCTGGAACTAACTTCTAATAGGGGTAGTGGGAAAACAGCACTAAAATAGGTTTAAGATGGAGTTTAATAAATTTATTAAAAGGATCGTATAACTCATGAAATAACAAGAGACAGGATTTTGATGGGAAAAATCCCAGAATTAATAGAGACTAATAGGACATGTACCATGGGGCATCTGCCTAGAATACTGTGGACTTTTTAAAATAAATAAATAAACAACAAGACACAAACATTTCCATTCTGGGAGTATAGCAAGTTAAAACTGGTTAAGTGGATTAATTTATTCTGGATTTCCTATTCCATAAAATTGAATATACAATTTTTTTTGCGTGTAAAAACTTCATCCTGCAGACAAGCACTTAGTAAATTGACTTCTGACCATGATATAAAAAAACAAAGAAAAGTATAAATAAACAGCAAAGAGAAGGACAGTGAAAGAATCTTCAAAACCAAACATTGCATATTGCAGGTGAACTAATTTTGATTCAGAAAATTTACAGTTTGCCATTCACATATTTTCCTCTCCATTGATTTTATGCAGCATGCTCTTCCCCATGCAGGTATTTCCAATATGATTTTTATTGCATTAATTCATTAGCCTGACAGAGACATTCCAAATTAAAGTATTTTCAATCAATATCTTCCACTCTGCTGGAAACTGTTTTGGTCATTCCAGCTTTCTATTTTATATGCTTAGAATGAAAACAAGTGTGCTACCAAGTACAGTCTACATCTGCCAGCTTAGATGAGAAGCATCTCTAATATAGTATGAATCTATATTTGCTTCAGTGCAAGCTGTTACAGGAGGGAAGCCTTTATACAAAATGAACACTGAAATAATTTATATACACTCTTTGTAACACTTTTTGGCAAAAAAATACTTTTTTCTGGCAACATGTCTAGAAATCATATTCTCTATGCTTATGAGGCTATGCTAAATGCTTTAAATATCTTTGGACCCATTCATGTGATTCAGTTGTGTACAGCTTCTTTTAACTACGGTATTCATGAAAGCATGCAAGTTGCATATTCAAGATGGCTTCTCCTGATTTCCTGTGCTGTTTGTCCATCCCTTCTTCATCTTTTCTCAAACCTTCTCACCACACACTGATCAAGAAACAGTGTGTTCATACACCAGCGATTCTCCCCAGTGACTGTTTTCTTGAATGATGAAAACTGAGGTCTCAAGAGTGTCCACAGAGGGATGCCGCAGATCATCATCATCGTCAGTGTATTTTTGAGGGTGCAAAGGGAGCAGGTGGGGTGTGCTCCTGGGAATCATAGTTGTGGTATACTGCCTATGTGGAATAGATATACATAGAAATATAGGTGCTTTTGGATTAATCAATATCTACACTTCTATGTATTATTAGTATAATAATATAATTCCTGAAGTACCCAAATTATAATAGACATGGTATAGGTAACTTATACTTTTTTATTAACATCTTTTGTCTACAGCAGTGTCTATACAGTAGACTTGTGTGTGTATGTGTCTCTATATATCTAGTTCCAATTTCCATCAAACAAACTAAACTAAACTAAAATATTTGCAATTCTTTTCCTCTTTAAGCTATCATGAGCTGATCATTTAATTTTTAATTTTCTGTTCCCTTCTTTTTTGTTCAGACATCTAAGTATGCAATTGCATTTCAGTTTCTCAAACTATTTTGGTTAGGATGTCTAAAAGTATAAAGACTCTAAGTTCACAAATTAAAATAGTTACTTGAAGTACCTTTAAGGATCTATAACAATGTGTTTGCCTTTAAGAGCATGAGTAGTCTTGAAGGGGGGCATTAGGGTCCTAAAATAATTGTTTGGATTATTAGAGACTCTGAGTATCCACAACATGTGGAAGTCCCTTTAAACATAATAGGACCTGTACATAAACAGTAGCACTGAACACTGGATCCCTTTAATTTAAAGTGCCCTAGCATCAATTGTCATTTAATTTTAAATAGTTAAAAATAGAAAATATTTGAAAATATTTGACCTGATTCTCATTAGTGCTAAAACACCTTTACAGAAGCAGCAGTGTCAAGAGGTGCTCATTTCAGCAAAAAACCCCTCAGTTATATTTTATTTTCACATTAGAGCCCCATTATATTGCCAGAGTATTACTGTTTGTCAGTCAAATATAATCGTAGATTTTGGGGGTTAAAAATCATAGGCATCTCAAGGAAACAGCTGTACCCGACAGGTGCATTACATGAATGACACACATACCCCTAAAGCAAATAACATCCTGCTTGCCCCTGTTATTAAAAAAAAAAAAAATCACTGTGTGGCTCAGCTGAAATCTAGTTCAAATAAGACTGTGTGTGAAGTCAACTCACTGAACCATTTGTGAGTTAATCTCAATTCTACTCACCTCTGTTCTGCTCACCTCTTACTAAAGGCTGGATGGTACTTATGCTTTATAAAAGAAAGCTAATTTTAGCTCTGTTATCCAGTTTTATTTTAGAAATTATAATAGTGTCAATGAATAGAGTTTATAAATATGAATTGAAGTCACTTGACTTGTTAGACTGTTAGCTTTTGACCTTTCCAAATTCTTCTAAGAATTTTGAAATCCTTGATTTAATCAGAATAGAAATTACTTCCTTCACCCTATCACTTGTCAGGTAGTAGCAATGATTTAGCTATCTTTATAGCTTTCATGACCAATAGACACATTTCTAAAACAAGTGTAGTTACATGTTTAAAACATAATGCTGCAATATAATAGCAAAAGAAATATCTTAAAGCTCCAAGCAGTGGCACATTACTTTAAATCTTCAGTCTGAATAAGATTCATTCTGAGGCTTCTGCAAAGGCAACATTCACTTGTGTTGCTGGTAACAGCCTTTTAATATTTTTTCTTGAAAAATCAATTTGCATTTGAAAGGAAAGAAGAGACATACACAGCTTCTCATATGCCATTTTAACCTGTTTGGATTCTATTATATTGCTTTTAAATATAGTTGCAGCTTTGCAGAAGTTGATGTTCTCTCAATTAATTGTTTTTGTTTATTCTTATTATTAATCACATTGGACATAGGATTCAATTGGAACACAGTGGGTGCAGCTACACGTTGCTTTATGACAACGCAGTGATGCACTGTGTCACTGCTGAGATATTGTCGTGGAGGGAAGGCAGATAAGTGGTGGCAAGGAGGAGACATCCAGGAAAGAAACTGAGGCAGAAACCTAGTTGCTCAGGGGAAAAGGAAAAGGCAGTGGGGATAAGACAGTGCCAAAAAAACAGGGGGGTTGGAGGCAAAGAGGATATCAAGACAGGTGAGGGACAAATGAGACAGAAGTTAGAGGAGCAAGGAGCAAAGATTGGAGCAGGGCCAAACCATAGTAAAACAAAACCCAACTTAGGGGTCCAAATTACAGTTTTATTAAACAGACAACACATACACAGCCCCAGGAAGTTATTGGTTCTCACATGCACACACACTCACAATGGCAGCAGGAGAAAGAGACATAGTGGAAGGGTTGGAGTCCAGGTGTGGAAGAGAAGCAGAGTCCAAGTCCTTGGTTGAAGAGGGGGTGGGGGGTGACATCTACCTATCCAGGCTGGAAATGGGTCCTTGTCCAGTAGGTGTTGTCCAGAGGGGGTCACCATCAGGGCCTCTGGGTGGATAGGTCGTGTGGCATGGTGCTGGTACAGATGGAGAGGGCAGCCCAAGGAGTCAGTCTTCACTACCTCTTTTATGGGGCAAACTACCTCTGATCTACTATGGGGAGGACCTGTCCAGGCAAGGTCAGCCCTGTCCCAGAGGGCTCCAGGTGTTCTTACTGAGCATGTGCAGCCTTGGCACAATGGTGGGCTGCCTCTTCTTTTGTTTCTTGAATGCTGAGGGTGGTTCCAAGGACTGGTTCATTGGTCCAGGTATTGGTGTTGATGGTTCGGTCATTCAGAGGGAGCAATTTTAAACCTACTGCCATTGTCTCTCAAGCACCCTCATTCATCCCCATTCATTCAGGAAACAAGTTACATAGGAGGGGTAGGTGTGAGTCATAGGTTACACAACAAGGAATGGGGATAAGATGGAGGCTTCACATAACAATATGGAAACTTTACATGACTTATGCTACCTTACATATATAGGCCTAAAACACTAATCACACAATATAAAACCAGTAAAAAAAATCAATACACAACATAATAATTATCACTTATAAAACAGTAGATATCTATATCAAAATAGCAGGGAACTTATTTGCAAAGAAGGGAGAGAAAAATAAAACTTACTACCTAAAAATGTTAAAGTTTATCCTACATTTTAGCTTACTTATACTTATCTATATGGGATAGACAGGGAGAGAAAAAGTCATAAATGGTTGGGGAAGAGATGGGAATGCATTTTAAAATAAATTTAAAAAAAGAAAAACTGGGGGTTTTGCTACACAACCATTAATGTAGCAGATACTAGTAGATTTAAGGTTTACTACATATGTCACATGCAGTCTTTTGCATATGTTTTTAGAGTCAAAGGTGATGTTTCCTAGAGGGCAGTATAAAATTGTGTCAGTATCACAAAGAAAATGTCAGTAGGAGTTTTGAAGATCCTAGCTTCTAAAAACGTAGTCAGGCACTTTTGAAAAATCTTTTTGTGTCTATTCAATTATGTAGTAATTTAATAACTTTATAATGTGAGTCCTAATTGATTTAGGTACTTTAAAATATTTTTACCCATAAAGTTTGGCTCCTTTTTTGCTAACTTTGGCATCCCTTACTCTTTTTGCAAGTTCCTAGCAAATTTATCTGTAGCATGTACTCTGGGAAGAGAAGAGGGTGGTTCCCTATACATGTTAAGTGCTCAATAGGCAAAAGAACAGGGCATACACTACATAAACTACATTTAAAAATATCCCAGGTAAGCTTTTATAAATGTAAATCAACCTGAAACATATGAAATGGGATGAGATTATGTCCTATGTTCTTACCTAGGGTAAATGGATGTAGCTCCGTTATCTCACAGTAGCTGTACTGATCTACACCAACTGAACTTCTGGCCTCAGGTGCTTTCAAAAAATTCATACTGAATATAGATTTCAGATATGGATTCCAAACATACCTACTTAGATCAGGCCTCCCGCCTGATTAATATCTTAATCCTATTACATCACGGTGTGGCAAACAAGTGAGGTGGGTGGCTAATCCAGAGATGGGAGGCAGGCTGGTGCTTGCACAGGGTATTAAAGTTTGCCTCTGTCACACCATGCAAGTCACCACAATTAATTAAGAGCATATATAAATGTTTGTGGGACTGAGGATTTGGAATGTAGAACTCTTTATAAAGAGAGAGTCCAGAGGAGAGCCACACGCATGATCACAAGTCAGGAAAACAGATCTTACGATGACAGGCTAAGAGCCATGGGACTCTTTTAGCCTGGAAAAGCATAGGCTCAGGGGTGATCTGATGGCTACCTATAAGTTTATCAGGTGTGACCACCAGGATCTGGGGGAACGTTTGTTCACCAGAGCGCCCCAAGGGATGACGAGGTCGAACGGTC
>NW_017728948.1:37516508-37529874 GCF_001723895.1 Crocodylus porosus
CCTTCAAGAGTAAATTGGATGCTTATCTTGCTGGGATCCTATGACCCCAGCTGACTTCCTGCCCTTTGGGCAGGGGGCTAGACTCGATGATCTCCTGAGGTCACTTCCAGCCCTAATGTCTATGAAATCTATGAAATCTATGAAGAGACCAAGCGTAAAGGTGCAACATCTGGGACACAGTTCTGGATACTGCACAGATCTCTGGAACTGGGAGTCATTTATTATACTTTCAGTTCTGGCTCCTATAACCACAAGAGTGTGTCATTATGAGGACAGGCTGAAGGAACTGGGCTTATTTAGTCTAGAGAAGAGAAGTCTGTGGGAGGATTTAATAGCAGCCTTCAACTACCTGAAAGGGGGGTTCAAAAGAGGATGGAGCTAGACTCTTTTCAGTGGTGGCAGACGAAAGAACAAGGAGCACCAGTCTGAAGTTCAAGCAAGAAAAGTTTAGGTTTGATATTAGGAAGAATTTTTCTCACTAGAAGGGTAGTAAAACACTGGAACAGGTTACCCAGAGAGGTGTTGGAATCTCCATCCTTGGAGGTTCTCAAAACCCAGCTAGACAAAGCTTTCACTGGGATGATTTAGTTGGGAACGGTTCTACTTTGAGCAGGGGATTGGACTAGATGACCTCCTGAGGTCCCTTCCATCCTCAATTTTCTATGAATCTATGATTATGGACATGTTAATTTTCTGGCCCATGTGCAGTACTGCATGGACACAGTTATACTGTGCCAGTAAAACACGGTCATTTTGTATTGCATTTTCACCCCAAAATTACAGCAAGACCAATGGCAGGGTTTGCATATCGGAGACTCTATGCATAAGTTCAGTGCCCTACTTTTTAGTAGATAACAGTATACTAAGAACAGCCTTGAGTTGACAGCTGCTGATCAATTTAATGATTGGCAATTCAATAGCTAATAAACCCAGCCAATTCAAGTGTTGCATAATTTGCAAATAGTGGTATTCAGCAGGATATAGCTTGTTGTCCTTTTCAAATACAGGATGAAAATCTATTTTAAAGAATATCTGAGATACTGCAAAAGAGTCCCCAAATTTAGGAAAGTGCTATAAATTTTGGGTCAGTTGGTCATATTAACTCTTTACTTTGGCAGGGTTGTCAACTGCAAGACAATTTTATTTTATTGACAATTTGTAAAATTTTTAATGGGCATGTCTACATGAGATGCTAAATGTGCAGTAGCCTAATAACACTGTGCAGTAGGGCTGTGCAAAGCTTCAGTAGCTGATTCAATTCAGAGGAGATTTGGCTCAATTCGGCAGCCAAATCCCAAATCCAAAACAAATCAGAAGACCCATTAAAAGGTCTGAATTGAATTGAATTGGAAGCTTCTGAATCAATTCAGAGAGATTCAGAGATTTGGAAGTCTTGCAGCAAACAAAAACTGAGAAGAGGGAGGGGGATGAGGTGAATTTCCATACATGGAAAAGGCTGGGGTGGGGGTGAGCGTCTGCTTTGATACTGACATCTGTAGCTGGCCAGCGACTGTGATCTTTCTTTGAGTTCCCTTCCAATCACAGTGCTCTGGAGGAGGGCTATAGAAACAACATCAAGCTGTGTCTGACTTGATCTGTGCCTTTTCAGAGCTGGCTTGCTATCGAGTTTCATAGTTACATATTTGGTAGGGTCAGAAAGGACATGAGCAGATCATCAAGTCTGACCCCCTGAGATGGCAGGAAAGAGTACTGGGGTCAAATGACCCCGGCAAGGTGTTCATCTAGCCTCCTCTTAAAGACCCCCAGGGTAAGAGCCAGCACCACTTCACTTGGAAGTTGGTTCCAGATCCTAGCCACACTGACTGTGAAGTAGCGCCTCCTGATGTCTAATTTAAATTTACCCTCTGCCGGCTTGTGACCATCATTTCTAGTCACTCCTGGTAGTGCTCAGGGAAACAGGGACTCCCCCAGTGCCTGCTGGTCCTCTCTGACTAGTTTGTAACAGGCCACTAGATCCCCCCTTCTCTTGTGGAGGCTGAATAGGTTCAGGTCCCACAGCCTCTCCTCATAGGGCCTGTTCTGCTGCCCCCTGATCATGAGAGTGGCCCTCCTCTGGACCCTCTCCATGTTGTCCACATCCCTCTTGAAGTGCAGCTTCCATAACTGGACGCAGTACTCCAGCTGTGGCATAGAGGGGGAGTATCACCTCCTTGGACCTGCTTGAGATGCATCTGTGGATGCATGACAAGGTGCAGTTGGCCTTCCTGACTGCATCCCCACACTGTCTGATGCCAAGATGAATATGGGCAATGATGACTCAAAGATCCTTTTCTGCCTCTGCACTGATGAGAAGGGAATTCCCAGGTCTCTAGGTATGGTGCTGGTTCTTCCTCCCCAGGTGCATCACCTTGCACTTGTTAATGTTGAATCCCATCTTATTCTCGTCCGCCCACTCCTGTAACCTGTCTAGGTCTGATTGTAGCCTATTCCTTCCTTCTAACATGTCCACATCCCCCCACATCTTAGTAACATCAGCAAATTTGAACAGGGTGCTTTTTACCCCCTCATCCAAGTCACTGATGAAGATGTTGAACAGTGCAGGCCCAAGGACCAAGCCCTGTGGAACCCCAATGCCCACATCCATCCAGGTCGAAAATGAACCATCCACTACCACTCTCTGGGTGCAGCCCTCCAGCCAGTTAGTGACCCATTTGACTGTGTAGGTGTGAATGCCACAGTTCCCTAGTTTTTTAATCTAGTCCCTTGGTAGCTAGTCTCTCTTCTTGTAAGTTGTATCCAATCCTTTCCTACTTACCCTTGCCTACAATCCCTGTTGTTATCCCTATCCATTCCTTCCAATTTATTCTTCTCCTAAAATCCTCTTATTTGTTCTTGTTAGTCTATCTTGATTCTTTCCCACACAAAAAATAATCTGTGTTTTCCCTGACAGTGTGTCATCACTATTCAGGAAAGCACAACATATATTACACACACACATTTTGAAGCACACCAAACATTATGAAATGTACTGGAAAGGCAGGTGCCAGGTAGTATGGCAGGGGAGGAAGAAGGGACAGAGGAAGAACTGCAAGTTCCCCCTCCCCAAACATAGATGCACCCTCTTTCCTGACAGCAATGAGTCTTCTGCTGCTAGTGGGAGCAAGAAGTTGGTAGCAGTGCCTGCACCTGCACTACCACTACTAACTAGGAGCAGTATGACATTCTCCACCCCAATTTAAGTTCCCATTGTGAGCCTTCCACTGCCAGAGGAGCAGCTGGATCTGGAAGCAGAGGAGCTGAGGGACATAGCAAAGGAAATTCTGGGGAAGGAGGGGAATCTGAGTTAGTGCTCCACACCTCTCAAAATTTCCCTAGAAGCAGGTCTCCTTCTCTGCAAAGCACTTTGGAGAAAGTTGTGGGGCAGGTGGCCCAGCTCCTCCTGTTGTTGTGTCTCTGCCTGCTGAGTAGGGGGATAAAGCAGGATCCATACCATCAACCCAGAAACAGGTGGGTAGTGTAGTGTGGGATCATTTTGAGGTTGGAGATGATCCCAGGTATGCCCAAGGCAGATCAGCTGAGGCAAGGACATGAAACACTTCACCACCACTGCAATGTTGCTGCATATCAGGAGGCAGTACCCCCTTCCCTTGTTCCTCCTCAGCCTGACACCAGTAGGAGCATGCCCAGAAAGAAGTCCCCCTCTTTCTCCAAAGCTCTCATCTCCAAGAAACAGAGGCAGATCATCTTGGACCAGTGGGGGAAAGGCAGAGACAAAGCGGGCACATTTGAAGGTGAGAGAGGTCACCCAGAGCATTAGGGAGATACTTGCTTTGAATAGCCAGCCCTTCTCTTTTGTTGAGCATCCAGGGTTCAGGTGGCTCATTGTGCTCATGGCTCCATCATACCAAGTACCCACATGCACCACCCTTAGGAGGATGGTGGTACCCTCTCTGTATGAGACACTTAGGAAGTACTTGAGGAGGAGCTGTGGAAGGCAGTTATGCAGGAAGCTTTGCACTTCACCTTGGACATCTGGAGCAGGCAGGATGGAGATCACACCTACTTCTCCCTCACCAGACAATGGCGTGATCAGTCCGAGCATTGATGGGCTCTCCTTCAAGTGGAGGTGATGAATGGGTCCCACATGGCAGGAGAGATCATGGTGACCATTAACCACATGGTGAAAGGGTGGCTTATTGAGCAGGGCAAGTTCACCTGTGGATTCATAGTAACCCACAACAGGGCTAATATGGTCAAGGTGGTGTGTAAAGCCAAATTTGTTGGCATCCACTGTGTGGCACACAAGTTCCACCTCATAGTCGGATGCCTTGGAGGGGGACAGGGCTCCCAGTGACAGTATTTTCACTGACAACCAGCTCATTCTGAAATGCAGGAAGATGGTGGGCTACTTCCACCAGAGCATCCAGCAGGGCAAGATGCTGAGGAAAAAAGAGGCAGAGCTGAACATCCCACAGCACAAAATCATGCAGGATGAGGAGACTGGGTGGAAGTCCACATACATGATGCTGGAAAGGCTGGTCAAGCAACAGAAGGCCATCCATGAGATGGACTTGGTCAGGGATATTGGCATTAGCGGCCCCCTTAACAAAACTTGGTGAGATACCATCTCCCAGGTCTTGGTGGTCCTCAAACCATTCCTTAAGGGCACCAAGAGCCTCAGCACTGGTGATCCCCTCCTTAGCCAGGTGATTCCCATAGTGAAGGAGCCTTGAAAATGAAATGGAGGAGTTCCAGGGAATTGATGTTGCTGGCTGGGGCAAGCCACTTTCACCAGAGGTGCAGGCACAGGTGAAGCAGCTGAAGGAGGGCATCAAAAAATGGCTTGATCCATTGCAGTCCAGTACAGTCCATGTGCTGGTGGGCATGTGTGACCCAAGGGTGAAGGGGAGCATTTTCAGCCATAAAACTTTTGATCACTGGATGGAGGTGCTGGTAAATGGAGTTGGGGAGGCAGAAGAGCAGAGTTGGGGGGATGTGGAAGAGGGGGATCCACTTTCCCATGTGAGTACTCCAACTACAAGTGAATCTCCTTCACCACAGTCACTGCCAATGTGGACTGAGGGCATGGCTTCCACATTGGGGTCCAGAGGCACCAGACCCCACCATCAGGCAGGTAGTATGGAGACCTCTGTGGCTACCTATCTTGCTTAGGACATGGAGGATCTGGTCACGGTTGCCCAGGAACACCTGTCCTGTCCATTGACTAGTGTTCCAAGGAAGAGAGTGTTCAGCAGTGCTTGTGATATTGTGACACCCCAGTGAACCTCCTTGGATCCTGGTTTGGTGGAGCAGCTGGTATTCCTGAAGGTGAACTTTCCACTGCTGGGGTTCCCCAAGCTCCATGTGTAGATGGAATGAATGCCACCCTCCTCACTCCACACCTATTTGCTTTTTTAATTTGCTTTCAGAAACTTGCCCAGTAAAAGGATGGTGGGCACCTCACCTCTCATTAGGTTGTTAGCAACCCTAGACTGGGTTAGGCTGTCTGCTCAAGCAGAGCAGGGTTGGTCCCACCACAGTTTTCCAGCTGGAGCAGTGAGGGCTGGCTGAGAAGGAGGTGGGGATGGGGGTGGAGATGGGAATCATGGCTGGGGATGCAGCCTGGTCTGCCTGGCAGGGGTGGAGAAGGCCCTGCCAGACTTCTCCCTGCTGGAGTGAAGGGGGCAGGGGCATGGGACAGTAGGCTCAGGTGGAGGGGAGAGGGATTAAATCCCCCTGCCTCCCCTCTCCCATCAGAAGAAGACCCCAGCCAGGGTCTGGCCAGCTTCCCCCCAACACACACTCTGCCTCCTCCTTCACCAGAGGCACTTCCCATGCCCTTCATCCCCCCTTTCCCCCAACTCGAGCAGTGAGCACGAGTGGGAAATCTGGCTAAGCCCTGGCTGAAGTCCCATGCTAAAGGAATAGAGAAGGCAGAGGGAGTTATTGCCCCTCCCTCCCCTGAGTCTGACTTGAATGCCAATTTGATACCTGCATCATCAAATTTATGCCTTATTAGTTACTGTGCAGTAACACATGTGCAGTAACACTGTGTGGACAGACTTGGGACTAACTTTAGTGCCAAGTCAGTCCAGGCACAGCATTAACACACTTTAATGCCTGCACGTGTGGATGCCAGCCTATTCCTGCTTACTGCACAGTACATTTAAGTCAGCATAAATACATGTGTAGACATTCCCACTGTATACAAGCTTTTATTTTTCTTTACTTTGTCTTCTCCTTGCCATGCCCCTGCCACTCAAGGACAAACCTAGAAAGGGCTGCTTCCCACCTGCCCCTCCAGGCACACCCCAGCTGGGGTCCCTGCAGACCAGAGTGGGGCTCCTGAATTATAATTAGTGGCCTGCTGGGGCCAAACTGCCCCCCTGCCCCCCACCACCAAGCTCAGCTTCCCTCCAGCCTTCCAGCCACTGTCAAGGGAAGGGAGGGCATGCTCTAGCACTCCCTGATTTCTAATCTGAGCCACTACAGGCATGTGGCTGCATTTCTGGAATCAAAAATAAATGTCTACTCACTTGTCTCTGAGTTCAACCTACACAGGTTAGACTAACCTGCACATTTTGAATCAATTTAGGCTTAGGCTTTTTGCATGTCCATACTTAGCCCTGGAGGGAAGTAGTATCCGAATTACCTAATTTAGGTTAAAGCAGTTTATGGAACTTGTGTCCCAGATCCCCTCCCAACTTATTACCTCATAGTCCCCCAACATCCCATGATGTTTTGCTGCCCAAGGTTGTGCTATCTGCTGTAGTTAAGTAGGGCTGGCCCCACCCCCACCCCTCAGCAGTCACAGAGCTGAAACAGTAAAGTTTCTTCTCCCTAGCCTGCATCCCACCCGTGCCTTTCAAACCAATGGAATGAGGTCAGGGGAATGAACCTCCAGGTTCCCCTAACCTGGATCTGCATGTTGTGTTTGCATGTAGGCAGGGGGGGTGTTCCTCCCTTTGCAGCACAGCAAGGTGGTTTAAGATTGCCCCCAACCTGCCACCTCACCATTTCCCCACATCTCTGCAAAGTGTATGTATGTGTGTGTGTGGGGGGGGAAAGCAACCCTCTCCCCCCCCCAGCCCAGCACTGCCTGACAAAGCTGTTGTCTGCATGGGAGGGCATTGTGCCCAGGGAGATCCTTTCCCCTCCCTCCTGTGGCAGCAGTTGAGCAGGAGTGGTGAAATTTCTCCTGGGTGCCAGGGGATGCTCTGGGCTGAGGCCCCTGGGCTAGGGCAGAGGAAGCCCACCAGTGGTGGCTCCCCACTGCCTCTATGCTGGGCTTCACAGGCAGGTACTTGGCACAGGGGACTCCTTCCCCTCCTTTCCTGTGGCAACAGCTGAGTAGGAAGGAGGAAATTCCCCTCAGCTTCGCAGAGCTGCCCCACACTAGGGGAAACCACATGAGGTGGAGACTTCCCCCAGGTGAACTAGCACCTGAATGATGGGGCTCAACCCCTTGAATGGAGACATCAGGGGGTTTGGGGCATGTGTTAGGCAGCCAATTGGGCATAGCTCCTCTCAGCTGGGCTCACAAAATCAGGCAGGCTGGGAAACATGCACTAGCACCTCCCGCCTTATGGCCTGGGGCAGTACAGGCCTCCCTCTGTCTTTCCAAACTGAAAACTGAATGTTAATTCAGTTTCTTACTTGTTCAATGTATGCAGCTTAGAGAAACCAAGGAAGATTAAACCAATTCTGTCTCAGGCTTTTTGACCATCTGTCAAGGAGGGCTACTTTGTTTTTTTAGCCTAATGGCTAGGACAGTCACCCAGGAGAGCCCTCTCCCTGAAAGTCTGAAGAATTGTTGGAGTAAAGAGGAAAAGGAATACAAATTGAAAAGAGAAAAATGTAAGTTTAGATGAAAGGTAGAGCAAGAATAATGAAAATGGTGAAGACTTGAAAGAAACATTTGGGACATTTAGAAGGGGAAACCTGTGTATAGGAGGTTAGGAACAAGAGAATTATTCTAGGGTGAAGCTGGACTAGAAGCAGCAGAAGGATAGATGAGTGCAAGAGACTGAAAGGAAGAGTATGTCAGAAGGATAAAGGACTAGAATAGTGGACGAAAGAGCTTTTTTTTATGGTAGAATTAGATTTTCAGAATGTGATAAAAAGGAGTTTCTCCTAAAGTCACTCTTGATAAGTTGAAGGGAGTTTGGATCCATTACATACTTTCTGAAGCAATTGATTTGTCTTATTGTTGTGTGATACCCAACCTGTAGGAACATTTAGTACTGTGCAATGTGTTAGTTGCCAAGGTAACTACATTTTTTCAAGAGACACATTTGCGGGTCTCGCTCTCCTCTTTGGAGTTATGCACCCCTGTGGAGCACAAATAAATGTGACCAAGTTATGCATGGGAGAGACAGGATTTGATGAACCATAGCAAATATTAAATTGCCTACATTCTGTGCTTCTGCTGTATAATTTCCAGAAGACTATTGTCACAATGATTAGTTTTTCATGACTACAGTTTGAAAAATTGTAATTAGACATAGAAACTCAAATGTTCTCATAGCTAGGAAGGTCTATTACCAATTCATTATATCTGAAAGCTAAGTGACAAAAGTATTGAATTGTTTGCCACTCACTTAACCAGAATATTGGAAATATTCAAGATATGTATGCATGCAGATGCATCTATGGTCTATTACAATAAATGACCAAAACAAAGGACAGTTATTATAAATGAAAGTGTATTAAATGGTTAAATATATGCCATGTGATATGTTAACCCTTTCAGTGCACTATATTTCACCTGTTGTATACACTGGGCGCATCTACACGTGCATTTACTGCATAGTAACAGAAATTACTGCATAGTATGGGCGCACATCTGCATTGCACACCCATACTGCACAGTAAATATGGTGACTTACACTGACTTGAATGCCAATTTGATACCTGCATCATCAAATTTATGCCTTATTAGTTACTGTGCAGTAACACATGTGCAGTAACACTGTGTGGACAGACTTGGGACTAACTTTAGTGCCAAGTCAGTCCAGGCACAGCATTAACACACTTTAATGCCTGCACGTGTGGATGCCAGCCTATTCCTGCTTACTGCACAGTACATTTAAGTCAGCATAAATACATGTGTAGACATTCCCACTGTATACAAGCTTTTATTTTTCTTTACTTTGTCTTCTCCTTGCCCGGACCCTGTTTATCTCATCTACCTAGGCTGTCTTGTCTTTGAAGGTTCATCTAAACCACCATGTTGTGCCTGTGGGTACCTATATAAAGTGCAACCCAACTAAACCACTGATGCAGAATCCCAGAAAAGTAGCCACCTTAGATTGTATCTGAACATATGGAACCAAGCATGTTGAGCTTTAAGATTGTTTATAGCATGCCTTTAGTAGTTTTCTAAAGCAGATACATTGTGTCATATCTGAGGCCTGGAGCACAAAGAGTGGGAGTAAATAGATAAGGGCAACACTACCATGTATGCCATGGAGGCAGTGTGGACATTCCATTCTTTGATTACTGATTACTGATTTGATTCCATTCTTTGATTCCATTCTTTGATTACTGTCATTTTTTCTGTACATTTGTGACAGACCTAGAACAATGAAACCGTGAACGGGTTAAATTTTAGGCAGCACAATGTAAATACTAATGCCTATGCTAACAGTAATAATAACAACTATAATAAAAACACTTATGGATCCTGCAGAGCCTACAGGGAAAAATGCCCCTATATTTTTGCTAAATAAAGGGAAATAATTTAGGACCAAATTAGGGGCTGTAATTCAATAGTTTTGCAGTGATTCAGCATTTTTTAAAAGAAAGTGAACAAAATGCCAAATATGAGCAATTTAAACCAGATTTTCCTGTGTCATTAGTGGAACTGCATCTACTGAGTTTTAGTCCCTTAACTTAAGAGAACAAGACACAGCTTTTTTTAGAGTAGGGATCCTGTAGTAGAAGATCCTGTTCTCTGGAGATGCCAAAACACAAGAGGTATCTCTAGAAAATATTGGCAAGAAGTAAACATTAACCAAACGCTGTTTCCTACCCAAATCGTTAATAGTAAAATCCTCGACTTGGAAGCAATTATTCTTTAAACAAATGGTTAATTAAATGAGAAATAATATATCTAATCTTGAAGAGAGCTCAAGTAATATAGATTTATGAAAAACTAACTTAAATATCATAATCAGGTTGATACTGAGACACTTACAATACATTTAGACTACAAACATAATAATCACTAAATCACACCTACATCCTTGAAATGAGTCTATTCCAACAATGCTTTCAGAAAGTGCTTTATACTGAATTGTAAGTCCTTTTCCCAGAAATATCCCAGAGAGAAACAGATAATAGGTTGGCTATGGAAGTAAATATTCTAATATGGAAAACTTAACATACATTAAACTTACAGGCTTAGGAAGAAGTAGCACCAACAGATGCAACCAGATGGTCATATAGACATTGCTTTCTTGGAGAAGACAGAATCCAATGTCAAAAGAATAATAAGTGGACTTTTACAATAGTTGAAGGAATCCTTAGGATAAGCATATAGAAGTGGAAAGATAGATGCATCAGGATTGCTTACTGATTAAAGATACATTTGACACTCCATTTGGGTCAAATACAAGACTTTTTTTAGCGTTTCTTTTTGGGAAAAAATATATCATGGATAATTCAATATAGCTATGGTCATTATCACCAGTGTAATGTCTTCCAGGTGAAAATCTGAATTTAAAAATGGTTTAAAAAAAAGTATTTTCAGCTTTGGGCTATGATGAAAAGTTCATCAGGATTGAGACTTCTTAGCAAAAGTCTTTAATAAAAACTACATTTGGCTGCAAAGAACATTTTGAACAAATTTAACAAATCTAGTAAATGCAGAATAGCATCTGCTTGGATTATTAAGGATGATGAATGACAATCTAACAGAAAGATAAAGAAGAAAATAGTTGTGTGTTTGTTTGATTTGATTTCTTACTAGACAAATGTCTCTTCCATTTGAAATGACATGCTCTAGTACATTCCTTCTAAGTAGTATGAAGGAGCAATTAGAAATGCAAAACTCTAGAACTCTTGGTTCAAAAATGATACCTTTTTATTAGATGAACTAAGATGTTGCAAAAAAAACCCCTAACAACACTTTTTTCTGTAAGCTTCCTTTGGAAAGCTTGCAGAAAAAAAGATACATATATTAGATTTTTGTATTTCTTTTTGTCTCAGCACAACACAGCTACCAAATACATCCCTGAAACAAAGACCAACTAGACATTTAGACACCAAAAACACTTATCTGTCTTAAAAATCATTATGACAGAAAAGAACTCTGGGTTAGGTTACAGAAAATGTTTTGTTTCTATATAAGCATGTTAAAACCCTCCTAATGGAATCTACCTCAGAGCTGAAAACTTACAGTAATTAAGATCAAATTGACTGATTTGTTTTGTTGATTTAGAAATTGGTGATTGACTATCCATTTCAATAAAACTAATGTTTGGGACACTGCAATACTGAAAACCTAGTTATTACTGCCCTGTTCCATCTATTCATATATACTTTTCCAGAGATATTGAGAGCACAGATCATTGAACAAAGGAATTTTCTGATGACTTTTTGTATGGAGATTGCAAATTCATCTAAACAAAAACTTCCTATGGGAACTAAACCTGTGGGACTAAAACCTTCTGTAGTGCCAAATTAGTAAGTATGGAATATAAGGCCAAAGCTAGGAAGAGGTATGACTCAACCTTAAATTTGTAATTTTCCATTTATTTGGGATTTGGGAGAGCAGGTTTCATGTTTCTGTTCATATATCTGCCCTACATTATCAGGAACCAGGAATGAATTTCCATATTATCCCAGCACTGACCAGAAATTAAAGCATTTTACAGGTTCGATGTTAGGAAATTGCAGTGGAGGAGCAGCAGAGCCATGCCATCATCAACTGGAGCAGTAAGTGAGTTCTACCACCATGCCCAATCTCCCCTGCCACAGAGATGGTGTTGCCTGCCATCCCTGGAGCAGGCTCAATGAGGCAGAACCTCCCTGCACTACTGCCACTGCTATCGTTCCTAGCTGAGTCTGAGTTCCTCCCCTAACCCCACTGCCAGATTGCCTGGGCATAGTGGCAGCAGTGGGCAGGGGATGCAAGAAATGTAAAGGGGGGATGTGCCATTAAAATGGAATTTTTACCTGATTCAGGTACTTTTTAAAAGTTCCTGATGTAATTGAACCACATCAGAGCCCTAGACCCAGCTGGTCCAAATCAGAGGCTCAAGGCAATTCACTCCCCTAGGCTACAGGAAAATGGGTGCCATTCACTGTAAGCCTGGATCAGGGCCTTGGGCTCAACTAAACTGGATCCAGTTCCTGAATATGATTTTCTAGGATGTCCTGGACCAGCTGGTAGTAATCTACCTGGATGATATCCTCTTTGTTTACTGTGAGCCAGGAGGAGTATGACAAGCACATATTCCTGCTGTTGGAAGGTCTGTAGAAAAAAGCTGTTCCACCCTCGTGTACAATGTGAATTTGGAACTCTTGGGCTACTTTGGAATTCTTGGAGTACATAATTATACTTTCATAGTTAGTAGTGTCAGAAGGGACCTGAGCAGATCATCAAGTCCGCCCCTTGCCATGGCAGGAAAGAGTACTGGGGTCAAACGACCCCAGCAAGGTGTTTGTCTAGCTTCCTCTTAAAGACCCCCAGGGTAGGAGCCAGCACCACTTCACATGGAAGTTGGTTCCAGATCCTAGCTGCACTGACAGTCAAGTAGTGCCTCCTGGTGTCTAGCCTGAACCTACCATTTGCCAGCTTGTGATTGTTATATTTCTAGTCATTCCTGGTGGTATTCAGGGAAACAGGGACTCCCCCAATGCCTGCTGGTCCTCTCTGACTAGTTTGTAACAGGCCACTAGATGCCCCCTCAGCCTTCTCTTGTGGAGGCTGAATAGGTTCAGGTCCCATAGCCTCTCCTTGTAGGGCCTGTTCTGCTGCCCCTGATCATGAGAGTGGCCTCCTCTGGACCCTCTCCATGTTGTTCACATCTCTCTTGAAGTGCAGCACCCAGAACTGGATGCAGTACTTCAGCTACAGCCTAACCAGTCACATAGAGGGGGAGTATGCTTGGACCTGCTTGAGATGCATCTGTGGATGCATGACAAGGTGCGGTTGGCCTTTCTGACTGCATCCCCACACTGCCGGCCCATGTTCATGTTGGCATCAATGATGACTCGAAGATCCTTTTCTGCCTCTGCACTGACAAGAAGGGAGTTCCCCAGCCTCTAGGTATGGTGCTGGTTCTTCCTCCCTAGGTACATCACCTTGCACTTGTCAGTGTTGAATCCCATCTTATTCTCGTCCGCCCACTCTTGTAACCTGTCTAGATCTGATTGTAGCCTGTTCCTCCTTTCTAGC
>NW_017728948.1:37530056-37566886 GCF_001723895.1 Crocodylus porosus
GTGAAAGACAGTGTCAAAGGCCTTCCAAAAGTCCAGGAAGACTATGTCCACTGCTACCCCTGCATCTAAGGATTTGGTGACCTGGTCATAGAAAGCCACCAGGTTGGTCTGACAGGAAATTAGCTCCAAGAGATTAAAAATGGACCTCAACCAAATGGCTGCTCTACTGGATTGGGCTTCTCCAAAGGATGTATGGAAAATACAGTGTTTCCTGGGGTGCACCATTTTTTATAGAAGGTTTACCCAGAAATTTTCTGCACTGATGGCCTCCATCACAGGCTTTATAAAAAGTAGGGGTCCACTTGTAGCCTGGGATTCTGGAAACCAGTACATTTGCCTTGAGTGGGCCTTAACCTTCCTCAGCCATTGCAAGTGAGTCTGCCCTTTTGGGGTAGAGGCAGGTGCCTCTAACTTTGCAATTGGGGCTGTTCTGTCCCAGCACAGCAGACCTGAGAGACCCATATCTCTTACACCTACTACTTCAGGGAAAAAACCTACATCCTTAGAATGCAACAATGATATCTGGAATGAAGAGCTTCAACTCATCAAGGCTGCCTTTTTGGAATGGTGCCACCACTTGGAAGGAACCTGCTGCACCTTGGAAATCTTGATGGGTTACCAAACTCTGGAGAACCTCCAGTCAGCAAAGATCATGAACCAGCAACAGGCCTGGTAGTCCATATTCTTCTCCTAGTTTCACTTCATTATCACCTACCAGCCCCCTGCCCTGTCTTGTGAAGAGGAATACTTGGGCAACATGCCACAGTGTCTGTCCAGAAACCTGGGGTCCAAAAGTTTGCAAACATAGCCAGGTAGTGGGTAGACAAAAAGTATTGCATCGTCTCAAAACAGGAGATTTTGAATTGAGGCCTTTCCTACACCCAGTGCTTTTTAACATATTTATTAATGATTTGTACTCTGGAATTGAGAGCTTCTTGAGCAAGTTTGCAGATGACACAAAATTAGGAAGAACTGTGAACACATTGGAGGACAGGAGTGCAATTCAAAAGAATCTTGTCAGGTTGGAAAGCTTGGACTGGAGCTAACACCATGAAGTTCAGTGATGAAAAATAAGAGGTGCTACACATGAAAAGAATAATCATATATACAAATACAAAATGGGTGATCCCTAGCTGGATGGCAGTAGTACAGAGAAGAAACTGGGAGTCTTGGTAGATTACAAACTCAATATAAATCTGTGGTGTAATCTAGATGCACAAACCTGAAAAAGGACTTGGAAGGCAAGTCATATGAGGAGAGGCTGAAGAAAATAGGAATGTTGACTTTGCAGAAAGGTGCTTAAGAGTAGACATGATATCAGTGTTCAGATACCTAAAGGACTGCCATAAACAAAAGGGAAAATACATTTTCTCTCTTTCTCCAGAAAGACCTTGAAGTTGTAGTTGAGTAGATTTAGACAAGATATTAGACCAGAACTTCTTCAGTGTGAAAACAGTGAGGCAGTGGAATAGGCTGCTTAAGGAAGCAGCCTAACAGCTCCATCACTGGAGGTGTTCAAGAAGAGGTTGGATAGTCACTTGTTAGAGATGATCCAGGTATAGCTATGCTCTGCTATGGTTGTTTCCTATGTTTCCTGGCTTTGCTGGTTGCCACATGGGGCTGTGAGGGAATTATTCCCCTTCCCCACCAGACTCTGCTGTTACACGTCAGGGTTATTTGTAAGCCTTCCTCAGAGGCATTGGGTGTTGGCTGCAACGAAGGCTGGGAAGTTCAAATGGGGTATGCCAATGCTCCTGCTGGAACTTAAACCTGGAGGTTCCTGGCTTGTGGGTCTTGTCCCTCTACTTAGGACCACATTTTTTAAAGGCAGGAAGAAATTTTACCCTATGGTCAGATTGGTATGTACGGTGGGATTTTTTGCCTTCTTGTCTAGTGGGAGGGTCTGGCCCTCCTCCTGGGATTTAATGAGCAAACAACCTTTTTCAAGAAGCAAGAAATCAGATGTCAGGGTCCTTCTCCTTTACCTTTGGCAGGTTACAGTGTTATATATTGTATTCTGTCAAGGTTGAAGGTAGTTTTACTAAGAGGTTGGACTATGGATTTGTGTAAGATGATTTAGATATGGATGATATTGCCTCAAGGCAGGGGTTAAACTAGATGATCTCTGGAGATCCATTTCAACTCTACTTCTCTATGTTTTTGTGATTTGATGGAAACCTTTGGACTTGGCCATTATCCACTAGGGGTAAAGCACACATGAAGACTGGAAGACTCCATACCCAGAACTTTTGGTGGCCAAAGGATCAATCATCCATAAAGACCTATGTCACTACACTTGGGATACCTGTTCTTGCACCAAAACCCTGAGAACCAAGTCTTTGGCTTCCTACAGCCCTTGTATACTCTGCCCTAGCCTTGGGCTGTGGTCTCCCTAGATTTTCATCACAGACTTTCCCTGCTCTTAAAGCCACACCACCATCCTGGTGGTGGGAGATTCACTCACCAAAGTGGTCCATTTTGTTTCCTGTTCTGGAGTCCCAACCACCTGCAAAGTGTCCCAGTTGTTTCTGGAAAGCATTTTCCAGCTCCTTGGGATGCCTGCTAGCATCATGTCAGACTGGGGAAAACAACCATGTCTTACTTCTGGCAGGACTTTCTCTAGCTTTTAGGGATAGAATTACTCCCTCATCTAGTAAAGGATCCACACTTTCCCTAATCTTCCTTTTGTTGCTGATGTACTTGTAGAAAACCTTCTTGTTACCCATCAAATCCCTTGCTAGCTGCAACTCCAAATGCATGTTAGCCTTCCTGATTTCATCCTTGAATACCTGAACAATACTCTTATACTCCTCCCTAGTCATTTGTCCATGTTTCCACTTCCTGTAAGCTTCCTTTTTCTGTTTTAGCTTACTGAAGAGTTCTCCGCTAAGCCAAGCTGGTCTTCTGCCATTCTTACTACTCTTCCCACACATCCAGATGGTTCATTCGTGTGCCCTTATAAAGGTTTCTTTAAAGTACAACCAGCTTTCCTGGACTCCTTTCCCTCTCGTACTAACCTCCCAGGGGATCCTGCCCAGCAATTCCTTGAGTAGATTGAAGTCTGCTTTTCTGAAGCCCAGGGTACTTACCCTGTCACTCTCCTTCCTTCCTTTCCTCAGGATTCTGAACTACATACTACCATAAGTTCAGAGATAGGCTCTTGAATGCAGGGTATTTGCTGATTTTCCATTCAATTTTACAATGACAACTGATGCCATTTTTGTGTTAACAATAGCTTGAAAGACCTCTGTCTAATAAAAGAAGCCCAGGTTCCATTGTGGCTGGTTTGTGAAGGACTTTATTTCCTTCCAAACTACCCACTATTTAAATATAACTTTCAGCAAAGTGCTCAAAGACATAGGTAATAGGGCATTTTTCAGTTGTCAGCATGTCAGGGGAGATACCCATAGATACATCTCTCTCTCTCTAGATACAGATATATATATAATTTCACATTTGTTTTTTTCTAAAAAGCTCTGAGATCAGAGTGTTTACATCTGCATTTAATAAGCATGCTGTTGGGTGAATTGTGCTCTTCCACATTTTCTTGCCCTTTGAGTTTTTCCTTTAGAAGTAGGTTGTAGCAGTTGATGACTAATTTATCTATCTATTCTCTTGTCTGCATCACATTTCTATTTAGTCATTCTATCCTGTAAGTGGATTCTTATTTTTCTAGCCACTTCAGTTTACCATTATTCATTATTTACAAGAGAGTATTTTTGTTTCTCTTCTCATATACAATATTATATCAAACAAAAATCTGGGTTTAAAGAAGATTGAAGTTGAAAAGTTAAGCTTCAAAAATAGGTACTAAAGTTTCCTGTTCATTCCTAGTTTACTGCTTGCATGCATACTTTTATATAAACTTTAATTATATAAATCACATACTATTTTATCCATACTCATCAAATGAATTGGGATCTTTGGAGCCATGACCACATTCCTTTACCAATTAAGTGAAGAGTAACTTAATATTGAAGCTCTGGAATGCAATTCCAAGTTCCCTAGGGGAAGTCCATTCCAGTTATCCTTGTTTTAGTCCCCTGTCCCTAGAACTTGCCATGGAGAAGGCAAAATCAACTTGTTTGATGTAAGGGCTGTCTTACTACTAAACTTTAAATCTCTAATACAAAGCTCAGAGATGCTAGAGCTTCTCAATAGTAAGACAATTATTTTAAATCCATTATATAAATGAAACTGGTCATCCAAATAAAGGGAACAGGACAATAACCCCACTTTTAGCTTCGGCTTCTTTCTCAGACCTTATTAAGGGCACTTTCTGCCCAAAATCTTATTCAGTATGTCTCCCAACTATATAATCTGTCTATAGCAGAGCAAAGGGAAACCTTGCTCACCCTCCCCCAATTGTTATCATTTTGCACAGCCCAAGGCATAGAGGCTAGTGGGGCATGATCCATAACACAATCAAACAGCACAATCCAACACATGCCATACATAGGTTAAGGCATGGGAGGGAAAATTCCCTAGGTGCAGCAAGCTGTGAAATCACTGAAAAGCAGTCCAGCCAGAGGCAGATTTACCTGATGATTGATGACTGACAGCCGGCAGGCAAGTAAGCTGACTGGCTTCCACAGGATTTGCGGGAAAACTAGAGACCAGCTGTTGCTGACCAGAAGGAAAGAGAGCAGGAATGGTGGCACCTGGCAATGGCAGATCTGAAAGGAGGGTGAGAGGAGCAGAGGCTCCTGTATTTTCTATTATCAGTTACTTTTGGTTGCTGAACATCTATCGACAGGATACAATGGTTGTGGCAGGAGTGCAGAGGCAGGAGTAGCTCCCATCCAGTGGCTGTGTGAGAAGGGAGCAGAGCAAACCTGCAGTCTGACTCTAATCATCCCCTTAAGGGGCCAGTACATGGAATCACTGCAAGACTAGTGAAGTGGAATAAATACCATAATTCATGGTGTATAGGTCACTGTAGTGTATAAGTTAACGTCATTTTTTCTGATACAAAAAGTTAGGAATTTCATAGATCTGGTGTCTAAGTGAACCTAACTCTTCGAAACAGAAATATGGTGTCAAGTTATAATGGGCACTGTGCACCCTCACTGCAGACTGGGCACCTACGGGGTGGACACATGTCACAGCACTGCTCACAACAGATGGGGCCAGGCTCAGTGCTTGGCTAGCATGCCTCATCCTCTGAGTGGTGCTGCCTGGGCCACTCTAGCTGAAAGCTGAGGGGGCTGGGGCTGCACTAGCTGAATGCCAAGCTTGTCCCAGCCTTATCCCCTGAAAGCCATACCAGGCTCGGCACTCAGCTGGTGTGGTGATCAGCAGTACTGCTGCAGTGGATGAAGCCAAGCTCAGTGCTTGAGTGGTGCAGTATACAAGTCAAGTTTTTAAAGCCCAATTTTTGACTCTTAAAATTCAACCTCAACTTATACAACATATTACTGTCCCTTGCAAGTGGTGCTGGGCTTGGCACTCACCTGATACAGCCCAAGCAGTGCCACTTGCAGGGGATGGGGACACACCAGCCAAGCACTAACCCCAGCACCACTCGCATGTGTAGAACCATGTCCGGGCTTGGTGTTCAGTTGGTGCAGCCCCTATGAAATTATATTGACTGCTAAGTATTCCTTCCATACTAATATTCTTTAACAATAAGTTGTGGCAGGTGAGAAAGCAAGGGGTGGGGGGTCACCTACAGGTCAAAGATGGTCAGGGGAGGATAAGTAACTTGCTCTAGTCCCTGATCCACTCACACTGTTTAATAAACGACATTACAAAACAAACCTTAATCCAGGCACCCATACAGTTGCTCTTGAAGTGACTGTGAAGCATATTAAATGCTTAGACTCCCTGTCAACTTCATGAAAACTAAGATCCTTTACCATCCCACTCCAAAGCATGCAGTTACTCCTCCACATATTACAATTATAGGACTGTTGAACATTTCCTCGAAGACTGTTGAACATTTCCTCTACCTAGGCAGGTAACTTTCCCCAAGAGGTAAATACATCTACATGTGACACTACGTCATTGTAGTGATGCGCTACAGCGATGTAGTGACAATGTGCATCTACATGTGACCAGCAGTTACACCACTATAACAGCTTGCTCCCTCATTATAGGATGCCTCTATGGCAAAGTAGCGGTTAAAAATAACTCTGCACCTGATGTATGGTGCAGTATGGGCTGCTACTGTACCATTCTTTAGTATTTCCAAAAGGAAGTACTAAAGCTTGGCACAGTAGGAATGCTGTCATACAGGCACATGTAGACGAACCCATAGACAATGATATTAAACACTGGATAAAATCTACCAGTTCTGTCTTTTGACATCTCTGAAATCATGTCTTCAATGATTATGACATTAGGACCCCAACCAAAACTTCTCATCTACAGATTGTCATTCTTGATTTTTGTATAGGTGTTAATCTTGGACAACATACCGGAAACACATAAAAGCCTTGGAACCATCAGTGGTAGCTTCCAAAAAACTTCCATATCAATTGGAAGAATAGAAGAACAAATGCTAACATTGATCACTAGCATTGTAGTCATGTCTATACAGCACCATTTCCATTGGACAGGATATGCCATGAGGATGAAAGACCAATTGCTCCCAGAATGGGTCCTGTACTCCCAAAGTCACCAATGGTCACTTCTCTAAAGGTGAGAAAAAGAAAAGATTTAAGTACACTTTGATGATCAATCTGAAAACCTGCAATGTTAACATAAATACCTGGGAACTTTGAACACTGAACTTTCCCAATGATGGGTGCTGTGATGGACAACAAGGCATTCACCATTTTAAGGAAGTCACCTCACAATGGAGGCAGATAGATGAGAGGGACAAGAGTATGACCTGACATTGCCAGGATCTTCCCCTTATTTCTGAAACTATTTGCCGTGTCTTCAGGCAAACACACTGATCTCAGATCAGTCTCTTCATTCACCTTCAGACTCACCTATAGGCTTTCCTATTTACTGGAAGATGAACTGCCAGTCAACCATAGGTGTGTTGTCTATAGTACTTCATTGCCAATTTGGAGGTTTGGTGCTGTAGTACTAAAAGTAATCATTATAGGAGATAACTCCTGGTTTATGTTATGTACCTATATGACATATACACAGCTGAATAACTGCAGTTTGGGGCATTTGAATACAGTTTGCTATTTAACTCTGTGAATGCAACATATGTATGCCCACTGAGCATAAGTTTGGCATAAAGTTATTTAAGCAGCAAAATAGAATTGCCCAGGTACAATCATCAAACTAGGTAAGTCTCAAAATTTTATTTGGGCAACACCCCATGACTGGTGGGTGTTAGATGCTGGAGGAGAAAAGTGCTTCTATCATGTAGCCTAATGGCCAGGCATCAGGCCACTGGGTAGACATTAACTATATCTTGTCCTGGTCTCTTCCTGAAGCTGTCCCACTTGGCATCCAAGACAGGGAGTAGGCATGGGAGAATGAATAATCCAGATGGTAAATGGCTCAGTGAAATGGATGCCTCCCTAAGCAGTACCCAGGTTTAGGTTCTAGCTTTGGCCCTGTTCTGCAGCTGTTTCCCCAAAGTTGTTTCTCCAGTTTATCTAGTCAATATTAAATATAACTTGTAGTGGGTGGGCTTGAGGAGGAGGGCAATGCCTAGTCTATTATCTGGTGGTTAGAGTACACTGTTAGGTTCATATGGCCCAGAGCAAGGAGCTTCCTAAACCCAGATCTCCTGCTGGCTGGGCAAGCACTCAATAGGCCACAGAGCTGAAAGTTGCAGAGGTTTTCCTCTATTTTCCTGCTAGCAGACACATGTGGATGTCAGTCTATTTCACCACAGGGCACAAAAGAATTCCAAACTGTGCATAAGTACCAGAACCATTAGTGACACTTCTGACTTTAAAAATGTCTATTTTTCTGGTATCTTTCTGTCTTTTTGTTAATGTAATATTATACCACTAAACAAGCAACATGTATATTCTGAGTTTTTTGGCATAGTAGGATTAACAGACAGCCCTATCCAGTTTAGGGTATTTTATTTCAGCAAGCAATGAGAAAGAATAAGAATAGAACAGCCAAGATATTATTACTCTTTCTCTTAGGGTATTAGAAATGTGCTGCATTTTTTTAAATACAGATATATAAAGCATTTATGTCTATATGTATAAAAATGTAAACGTGATTATATGTATTACTATATGACCAAATATAAATATAAATAATACTGTTTATAACATTAGTGCATGTATAATTGTATATTATAAAGACATTTAATAGATCAAATATATACGATTGTTTACAAAATTCAATTTTATGTATATACATATAAATGAAAATGAAATTTACGTACTTACATAAATGTGAGCCTTATAAAAATTTTAAAATGGCAATATCTAGGTTTTTTCCAGGAACATTTTTTACTAATAAAGTACAGACATTGTTTTATCCAGTTTTATCCAGTCTAATTCTACAAATATTTGCACATGTAAAGAATAGCTTAACTGAGTTACTAAGACCACCCATCGGAGAAAATTATTTCTATAAATGTGTAAAAGATGAAACCACAGGCCACTAATTCCCTGAGAATACAGGATATCTATTCAAGCAGTTTTACTAAAAATGTCCATAAAGTAAAAGCCATCCTGTCTAACAGGCTCCTGGCAGATGTTATTTCCATCAAGGTACAGGCAATGTCACTCAGTGAAAACAGTCATGCTATGTGACCTGCTTCATGTTCAAAAGGGCAAGCTATCCAAAAGGAAAAGTGCCTTGGGAACTTGTTCTGTCAGTGCTCACCACAAAGGGGAACTGAAGAGCTGCTGGCAGAGGCAGTCATCCCTCTCTGCAGCTATCTTGGAATAAGAAGTCAGCTGGGCTGCCCCAACTCTTGTGCAGATCCAGGAAGATGGGAGGCATGGGGCAGGAGTGGTAGGGATTAATTTTTCCAAGGACATTATGGCTGTGTCCAGACAAGCACAGCTGTGCAGTATGTTCAAGGCCATGCCACATAGTGCATGTTCCATTGTTCTCTGTGCTGCACGGGAAGAGGGCAGAGAAGTTTTTTGACCCCTGGAAACCTGCGGAGAAAAAAAATGGAGCAGCTCATGCATGGGCAGCACACACCACTCAAAAGTGGAGCCAGGGTGCCCGGAGCTGCACTGTAGCTGCCAGCCAGACGCCGTGTGGCAGAATTGCCACTGATATAGCCCCAGGACCCCAGATAAGGCTGCTGTGGCCAGCCTAGTGCTGACCCCAGCCTTCCCTACTGCCCACAGGGTAACTTGCTGCAAGCCAGAGAGTGCATGGCACAGGCATTCCCCAGGGACAAGTGGTGGTTCACACACTTCTGGACATAACCTATGAGTCTTTTGCATATGTGCTTGTACTGCCCACAGTTTTCCAAATAAGCTCCCTCCCTCATCTCTCCCTGTGTCAGACCAGTAAAGCAGGCCACTTGAGTTTGTTCACACAGTTTCACAGAGAGGTGCTAATGGTTTCTTAAAAGAAGCCATCTTTAAGGTTGGTTGAAGAAAGAAAGGAGGGGCAGTGAGTCATAGATTTCATAGACATTAGGGCTGGAAGAGATCTCAGAAGATCAAAGTCAGGACATCTCTTGCTACTATGCCCTGGGGCAGCAGAGTTAATCATGAATTACAGAGTCCTTTTACAGGAACAGTGGGGGGAGAAAGAGAGAGACCAGTCTACTCTGGTATACTGAAGGACCTGGCAAAATGCCGTCACCCTACGTGTGGCATCCCACACATTCAAATTAAAACTGGGTAGAAACCAGCTATAAAAATGTTATGCCTTTTTCAAGCAACACATTTACAGCTCAGACAGTTTTATGGCTTGAACATTATTTTGTGTATATAATTAATTTGCACCTGTAACATGTCTAAATTATTCAATTAATCAGTTAATTGTTCAATAAATGTAATGCATGTCAGGGGCCTCTTAGCCAAAGCTTCTAGAGCCAGAAATCCTATTTCTTAAACCAATAAAACACGCTGCTTTACAAATAACATAGGACTTTCAGTATGCATTTTTATTTACAAAATAAAATACCAGTTCCATAGCATTTCACAAAGGTTAAGGAGAGTTTCATCTCTGCAACAGTATTGTAGTATGCAAATTTAATCTAAGAGATCCAGAAAGCTGGTGTGTGACTGAAGTTTTCATGGCATGACAGTGTGCTATATCTCTGCTTGGTGATCCCTCTGGGCCTCAGACTCAAGCTCTAGTTCCAACTCCAGCTCAGGCTACCACTTCTCTATGGGTAAGAGATAACAGAGTACAAAGATGGAGACACACATTATGGCTGAGCTAACTCTGTTTCCTTGATCCTCCCCTCACCCCACCCCTATTGACCATCTAGGCTGCCTCTTTCTCTGGACCTATATATTTCTAAATACTTTTCTAAATCCTAGGCAGACAAAGTTCTTTGGGTAAGTGTGGTATCCTTTATAAGAGCAACTAAATAGTTGGGAAAATTGTTTTTTGCATGGTTTTGGGCACAAGTACCCTTCTTCAGGCATAGAGAAAGTCTAAATCTTATTAACCTACATCAATTCCTAGGTAACTCTTGAAATTTAGAACACTATTATTTGTGTAATGTTTAGACACCTTTAAAAGTAACTTGAATCTTCTGGCCCTAAATCCATAAGCAGTTTTACATCTTTTTAGCAGATTGATGTGCATTATTATTAATAATTTGCAAACCTAAATTTCACCCAAATCCAATTTAGGCATCTATCAGACCAGTTTGGATCTCAGATTCAAAATGCTTAGAATTTGCTTTAAACAGTTAAAGCGATACACTAATTCAATATTCATCTTTTTTAGACTTATGTACCTGAAGTTCCATATATCCCTACCATATAAACTAGCTGTGTTATGTTCTTGATGGCAGCCTTATTTTTTGCTATCTAGGGCACATACCCCATTTAATGTTTTGCCTTGCCTTATCCTAAGAATTACTCATGAGACCTTTGCAGAAAATATATATTACCTCTTTTATTTTGCCTCTGCCATTTTAAAGGACTAATATTCATGGTTAATGAATTTAGGCCATATCTTCCTCAACACCTTGTTAAGCATATATTCCAAAGCAGTTGTTCTAAGTACATAAAGGATGCCTTTACATAAGATGCTACATCACCATAGGGTCAGCAGGCACTAACCATGATGCCGTTGCAAAGGTGACATGGGGTTGAAAACAACCCATGCACTGTTCGGACTGCAGGTACTGCACAGCAGATACTGCACAGTCATTTAGTACTTGCTTAAGTAAATAAACTTGCTAAAGCAAGTACTAATTGGCAATGCACTCAGGGGCACGTGTAGACGTTCCCACTGGGTGTGAAATCCAGTTCCCATTGAGGTTAGGGGTAGAAATTCTGTTGCCTTCAGTAATGCCAGGATATCATTTGGGGAAGCCACTTTTGAAAAAGTTATAGTGTATAATGGCTAATGAGATTCATAGCTGCATAGTCCAGGTATACAGTGTTTAAAATGTGTGTCAATGCAGATTAAGTAGAAGTGACTTCTTACACACAAGCTGCGTGCCCATTTGGAACATGTAGGATTAGTAATGCCCAATGTGATGCTCTTAACACTAGAGCTCTAATCTTGTTAGAATTTAAATTGGTCAGGAAAAAATGTTATAGTTGTCAAGATAATAAAAGCAATGACATCTGAATAAAGATTTAAACCAGTGGATTACATATTAATCTTGCAATTATTAACCTGGTCAACATGATGTGTCTTTGAGATAATTTTGTTACTAGGAAAGACATTTTATATTGTGTTATATGCCCATATGGATTTTGAAAATCAATCCTGTATTCACAGAAAGATAGAAGATATTTCTGCAAACGTAAATATATACTTTAGCTAGCTTTTAATCATAAATGCACACTTCTCAGCTATTGTGATGCTAGTGCCAGTTAGCTGAAACTGGCTTGACATTCAAGAATTTCCTTTTGTACTTATGAGGCTAAATATGCATATAATGTCCATCTTGATGATATATCAGGCATTCATTAAAAAAGGCAGAACAATTTACTAACCCTTCTTGCTACAAATCAGTTCAAGGAACAGTGTATTGTAGAAAAAAACTACAAAAAATGTTCATATATTTAATTTTATCCTGTGACTAGTTCCATGTGAATAACCTTGCTCTCCTCTCTTCAGATATAAAATCTTCTAAAACCATTTTGTTACTTCTATAAATAAACTATAAAATGCCAGCTTTAAAGCAGAGAAGCTAGTGTTACCATTTCTCCACATTAAGTCATTGTCCCTGCTAAGTAGTTTCAAGTGTTTTCTATTTTTAAAGAGAAAGCAGGAAATTGGTCATCATTATTTCAGTAACAGGAATGTACAAATATGACAAACCAGAACAAAAAGTCTTCTCATTATTATTCCATGCTTTTTCATAGCATGTTACAAAATGTGGATGGCTACTGGAGTGCATTGTGTCATATTATGTCAAACTAAAGTACATTAAATAAATTACCTGGCAGGAACATTTTAGCAAGATATATGTACATTTTAAATATGGATTATTTATGCAAATAAGAAATCTGACTAATATCTTAGTATTAAAAAGAAGGCAAAGAAAATTACCCCTGCAAAATAGGATGTGAATTCACATGAAAAGCATATTAGGAAATTATGTAAGATGTTACAAAAAACAGATCACTAAACCTATAGAAAAGATTGATTTCCAGGAAGCACAGAGCTCTGACAAGATAGACGTTAGTGTGTGCATGTGTGTGTGTGTGAAGGCTGCATCAGGGCCATATAAACAGATGGCTGTAACCATCTATTTGCTATTTATATGGTCCCATAAGCAAAAGATACAAGTATAAAGATGCAAGTTATAGTATCTTGGAGCACTCCATGCTGTTAAAAAGAGAGCAGAAGAAGGATAGAAGTGTGATTGAGCCTGAGGGAAAATATTATAAAAAGTGGCATTTAAGGCAATAGTAGAATTATTTAATAATAGAGCTTTCCCTCCTAACATACACTATGGTAGCAGCTATGCAAAGCTTTCACTATACAGCTTACAGGTATTTCTCTTTGATAGTTTATCCCAGGTTTAAATCAGCCTAAATTAATACCAAAATTAACATATTTAAGCTGGTGTATCCTCTTAATTTGGAGAGCCCATGTTAAAATGTCCTCCTACTTAGGCTGAAATCTTGAGAAAGTATGCATAAAAGTAACCTACAAATTAGCCAGATGTGGTTATTTGAACATTTGTATAATACACCGAGACCTTGAGAAATGAGTAAATGAAATGTTGAGCTAAAATTAAAAAACAAAAAAAATCATAGGCCTTGTCAGTTGTCACCTCAAAAACGAGTGATTGAGTTTTCTTTATAATGGTTGTACTAAGGAAACTTCTTGTGCTGTAAAAGGTACAGATCCTAAGAAAAATAATGACCACAAATCACTCCGTATGTCCTAGAAAGAACTAACAATCTAAGAAGAAAGGCAAGATTTAAAAAGAGAACAAGAATAATTTTCCCAGGTTTTGTACAATTAAATACACATAATTTATGGATAATAAATCCTAACTACAGTAGGAGTAATAGTAGCCTTTCCTAAAAAAGGCAGGATAATAGAAATACCACCATAAAAAAGCTCAATTAGACTTCCTTATAAAGCCCAGATTCCGTTGTTCGCTCTTATACTAAGTAGCACCAAACTCTAAGGTCTACAGTCTTGGATCTTAGAGTTACCTTGATCTAATCTTTCATTACGGGATCAGAGTCTACCCATATATGAATAACATAATTCTTAGTGAGTTAAAGTGAGATAATTAGCTTCTAAGGGCCAGATTCTACTTTAACTGTTGGATGTATAAGCAGACTTAGGCACATAAGTGCATTTCTATTTTGTTCAGATTAGATCCCTAAAATTCATTAATTGCATTTATTTTTGTATCATACCATCACCAGACCCATGAAATTAATATTTGAAGCACCGTTCCGTTTTGTTTTGTCAAAACTGTTTTGTTGTTTCGATGCATTTTGATGTTTTGTCCATAGGCTATAATGGGGAATCATGAAGCTGCCCATAGGCAGCTGGTAGGGGGTGCACAGGGGTGCATGTACGCCCCCCTCCGATGTGGCCAGTGCTGCCCTGGTGGCTGATACTGATGCTGTCAGTAAGGCTGGTGCCCTCCCTGACAGGGCTGCAGCCATCATTGGCTTCTGTGTGTGCCACCCCTGACTCAGGGGGTACCAGTTACTCATGAAAATGCCTAAAACTTTGTCATTTCTTGACAGATGAAAATTACAGAGATGGTAGCCCCTTCTAAGGGCATGAAGCCTGCCAAGTGACAGGATGCTGGCACTAGGCTGGCAGCGGCCTGTCATCTGGCGTGCAGATCTGGGGGCCTGCACCCCTGGAAAGTCTGTGGGGCTGTACTGAACCCCTCTTGATCCTGGGTGGGCCCTAGGATCTTTACTGGACCCCTCTTGATCCTGGGTGGGCCCCAGGATCTGTGGTCAGGAAACAGGAGGCTGCTGCTGCTACCTGGGACCAGCACTGGGCACAAACTGTGCCCAGCTCCACGAAGATTGGTGCTGCCACATACAAATCTGGGGGCCCACACACTGGAAGGTGTCTGGCAGTTCTGGGAGGGCAGATTGAGTTCCATGGGGCTGGCAGAGTCACTCGGCATGCAGCCCTGTCTCTCCCCCACCTCCCACTGCTGGGCTGAGCTCTGTGGGGCTGGCAGAGCCAGTTGGGGTGTAGCCCTGGATTTCCTTTGCCTCCTGCCACCAAGCTGCACTCTGAGCAGTTCTGTCAGCCCTACGGAGTTTAGCCCTGCAGCTGGAGGCAGTGAGAGAGCCAGTGGTGTAGCTGCTCAGAGTGCAGCCCTGGCCAGTGGCTCTCCCCTGCTTCCTGCCACTGGGCTGAGCTGTGCGGGGCTGATGGAGTTGCTTGGCAACCCAATGGCAGGAGGCAGGCGAGAGCCAGGGCTGTGCTCCAAATGGTTCCACCATCCTCACAGAGCTCAGCCCAGCCGCAGGAGGCAGGGGAGAGCCATAGCTGTGCTCCACCTTCCACTGCCACACTAAGATCCGTGGGGCTGTTGGAGCCACTCAGAGCAGAGCCCAGTGGCAGGAAGCAGGGAGAGCTAGGGCTACACTCTACCCCCTGGCCACCAGGCTGAGCTCTATGGGGCTGGCAGAATGGCTTGGAACACAGCCAGGTGGCAGGAGGTGGAGGAAAACCAGGGCTGTGCACTGACCAGCTCCACCAGCCCCATGGAGCTCAGCCCAGTGGCGGGAGGCAGAGGAGAACAGGTTTATGCTCTGAGCCACTCTGCCAGCCCCATGGAGCTCAGCCATGTGGCAGGAGGTGGGGGAGAGCAAGGAGAGCTGCACTCTGCCTTCTGCCTCTGGGCTGAGTTCTGTGAGGCTGGCAGAACCTCTTGGAGCACAACCCTGGCTCTCCCCTGCCTCCCACCCCTAAGCTACTTTAAAACTTGAAACATTTCAAAAACTTTTGAAACATTAAGTGCCCTCTTTTCATTTTTAAGCTGTTTTGAAGCTTTGTTTCATTTCAATTTCACTGTTTCAAGCTTGAAACAGCTTTGAAATGAAACACTCAGTGAAATTTCGCACAGCCCTACTATCCACCTTTTTTTATTAAAAGTTTTTTAGAGACTCAAGCAGGGTGGAATTGAAACACACTTAGGCACCTAAGTCCATCCATGTGTCTAATAAATTAAATAGATTATGGCTCTAAATGTCTAATGATACACTAAGAATTTCCAAAAAAAGTTAGGGATTTTTACATCAGGTAAAGTATGTAAAATAGATTAATTTGGGTCTTTCATTATATTAGAAATTCTATGAAAGAATACATTAATCATTTCAAATCAGTAACCAGTTGTAAAAATTAATGCATGTATGTTACAGCCTTACCAGAGTACATGACTGGGAGTTACTTGCTATTCATTGTTATGTTATGGCAGAAGTAGTAAGCATAATAAGTCTACATACAACAAGATGGACATTGTTTGCAGAAAAGAAAATTAGAAACTTTGTTTCTTTTATTTAGCAAACTAGGGGACAGTTTCTGTGTTCCTTACATAAGCAAAATTTATCAGTAGCTCTAGGTTTTTCAAAAGGAGCTTAAGTGAGATAAGTGCTCAACTCCTATTGACAGTCAGTAGGATTTGGGCACATAACTTCTATAGGCTCCTTTGAACATTCCAGCCTTCATCAGAATGTCAGTATTTTTTGCTTAGATAAGGACTGAAGGACAAAGCACTTAAACCAAATTAATCCTAGGGTGTAAGGAAGACTTGGCTCATTACCTTCTGGAAAATGATTATGAAAAAGGCAGATCCTCAGCTCATATAAACAGCCACAGCAGTTGGATTTGAGTTGAAGCAGTGGGGACAGGAAACTGCTGCAACTCTGAGTCTAGCCCTGACCCAGAGCTTCAACCTCTGTTCCCATTCCCCCACCCCACCTCTGCCTCTCTCCACTTCCTCTGCCACCTCTCTACCCCTACCCCCACATGGCTTAACCTCCAGTCCCAGATCTTGATCTATTCTGGTTGGGGACCAGGTGGGAGCACACATTCACTCTGGCTCCCACCTGGTCACACAGAACAGTTGCAATGGCAGAAGTTCCAAGCCTGGCTCTGATGACAGGGCTGGGGCCCTACTAGGCTGCTTGCTGGGTTTGGAGACTTGAGCCACCTCAAGTGGCTCTCAGAGCTTGCAGTGCTGCGCACTGTCGAGTCTTGCATGGAATCCCTGTGAAGGTCTTCTCGGCATCTCCTCTCTCCTTGCCATCCCTCACCACGTTTCCCTTGTGTGGCTCACACTACTCCTTTTATTCCCTCAGGAGGCTCCATCCCCTGAAGTCCAGAAGACCTGCAGTTTGCAGGTCCCAATTAGGTCCCTTGCCACCCTCCCTTTGGGAAAGGCAAGGTGCCAGCTCCTCCCAGCTCTTTCTTGATTGGTGGATGGGCTCCACCAATCAGAATTAAGAATTTGAGTCTGGGATGTGGCAGGGGCTCAAGCCGGTAAGTCCACCACACTACTAAAACTGAGAAGAGCCCTTAGTATTCTAGCCTGATGGTTAGGACATCTACCCAGGGAGAGGGGAATCTAGAGCTGTCCTCAACCAGAGGGTCACAAACCTGTATCTATTGTTTCCCAGCAAAGTGCTCGAACCACCAAACTACAGCTTTCCCTTCAAGTTGGCTCATAGGCAGAAAAGAAAGGAAGGATCCTTCTATCTTTTAGCTGAAGAATTCATCTGGCCAGACTGAATAAATTCAAGAGACAAGTATAGCAATACCAGGAGAAACTCAGGGGCCACATCTACACATATACTATACTGAAGTGCAGACTAATTAGCTGCAGAGTAAAGCATCACTATCTACACATGTGATGGTATTAGGCCATAGTAAATGAATTAACACCGCCATAAGACAGTACTGTCAGAGACAGAGAGAGTATTATCTTATGGCAGAGTAATTAAGCATGATTAAACACACATATAGACACTGATCATGGGTTTAAATTGTGTCCGGTCAGCCCAGGCAATAGAAGGCCAGACTCCTGCCTGACAGTCACATGGCCAGCGCCTCCACTGCCCGCCACCACCACCTAGAGCCTGAGGCAGAGCAGAGCAGTCCTGGTGTAAATCCTTCCACCCCTCCCCAGCTCAAAATGCTACTGTCCTGGGCATACATGTAGATACTGCATTTGGGAATACCTTACTTAGTCTCAAAATGCTCCTGAGTTTATTGTTTATTGTTGCCCAGGAAGACTAAGGCACAAGATGCAAATAGCAAGTGAAAAATATTCACTAAGAAACATTCTACATGTATGTTACAAGTAAGTGCAAGTGAATGTTGAGGGTAATCTAGTAGTCAATGATGCAGAGATGACTGAAATACGTAATGCCTTTTTTATGTCAGTTTTTGGGGGGGGTTTT
Source organism: Crocodylus porosus (assembly GCF_001723895.1). Taxonomy (NCBI): domain Eukaryota; kingdom Metazoa; phylum Chordata; order Crocodylia; family Crocodylidae; genus Crocodylus; species Crocodylus porosus. The sequence continues at coordinate 37,548,005 of NW_017728948.1, forward strand.
AGGAATAAGGTCAGCTAATGTCAGTTGCACTGTAAGGTGGATTACTGTACTAAAAATAGGAGTCACCAGCAGATAGGGAAAAGCAGTTATTTCCATCTACTCAGCACTGGTGAGGCCACATCTGCAGTACTGTGTCCAGTTTTAGGCCCCCAACTACAGAAAGGACATGGACAAATTGGAAAGAGTCCTGGGGAGGCCAATAAAAATAGGGAACTGAGGACCATGATTTACAAAGACAGATTGAAGAAACTGGGTTTATATAGTCTGGAGAAGAGAAGACTGAGGGAGGATTTCACAGCAGCCACTCAGTGGCTTGTTATATAGTTGGAGAAAGCTATTCAGTGGGATTTCTCCAAAGGTTTCACCTAAGTGTAGAAATGTTTAATATCTTAATGATTTGTTGGATGTACTTAAGTTTCTGGTTAGCCAATGCCACCAAACTAGATGGAGACACTTTGAAGGACAGGATTAGGATTCAGAATGGCCTTCATTGACTCAAAAAACACTCTAAGATTAATTGTATTTTGCATGTAATTGTTTATTCCTAAATTCAAGACTTTTCAGTCATTCTTACTGAATGTCATTCAGAGTGGTGAACTGGCTAGTATGGGAAAGGATCTGGAAGTTATAATAGATATAGCTGTGTGGGAGTGAATAATGAAATCTCTCTCCCTGGATATCTTCTGCCACACCTTGATGTGACAGAAGAATAAGAAGTTGATTCCCCTGTGAGAGAGGGTGTATTAAGTCACCCCAGAAGCAGGATAAAAGTAAATTGGTTTATTAGTTAATTCCCAACGGGTTATGGATAACTCCAGCTGTTCTCACAGCATGCGGTCTTCCTTTACCCTCCACTGCCATGCAATCCACTCCCCTGAGCCTGTTGACTTGCCTCCAGTCTTACTCTATTTCCTTCCTTCAAAGATATCAGTGGATTCTTCCCCTTGAGTATCAACCTGGTAAGTACCTCCCCTCTCTCACCTCTTTGCTTCGCCAGTTGCTGTGGTTACCTTCACCTAGTCAGCCAGTCTTACCAGTGATCTGTTCCAGAGCTGGGTTTGATGCTCTTGGCTTTCCCCACTGACTCTCCAAAAATAATAGCCCCCTGCTGTAGACTTTAATAGCTGCTGGCTCTTAATCAGGCAACATTCACCCCTGGTGTGATCCCTCTCTCCAGCTGTATCTACTAAATAATTATCCTTGCCCTGTCCCTGACCTGACTCTCCCCATACTAACAACTTTGTAGCACCAAAGGAACAGGGATTTTCCTTGCCCTGTTACAAAAGACATTACCCATATATGAGCCAACAGTGTACTATTGTTGCAAACAAATAAATACCATAATGGTGTGTATTAAGAGAATTGCCACCTTTAAATCAAGTGACCTTTCTGCTCTATTCAACACTGCTGAGGCCTGGACTACTCTGCCCCATTTTGGACACTATGGGCTCTTACAGACTGCTCCAAATGTGCTGGAAATGTAGCAGTCAAGTCTGCAATCTTAAGTCTGCTGGAGCACAGAAATTGACGTGCTCTGGCAGCCTTCTGCATCATGGGTATCAGCATTCCTGTGCATCCCCATGCTGAAAAAGTGGTGGTGGGGCACTTCGAAATAAAACATGTCAGATGAGCTCAAAGTGCCCTGCTGCCATTTTTTCAGCACGGGGATGTGCTACATGTGACATGTGGGCACTTTTAATTAGTGTGGCTTGCTAATTAAAGTGCCCAGTGCCATGTCCCAAAACACATGTAAAAATGCCCAAAGTTTCAAGGAAAACATGGGCAAATTGGAAAGAGTCCAGCAAAGAGCAATAACAATTAGTGATCTAGCAAATATGATTTACAAGAAAAAGTTGAAAGAACTGGGAACACCTAATATGGAGAAAAGTAAGAGAAAACTTGATAACAATCTTTGAATACCTAAAGGGTGCTTATAAAGAGGGTGGTAATCAGTGACTTTAGTTGGGTTGCTATGACACCCTGCCGTGCTGTGAGATTGTAGGGAAAACCCCAGGAAAGTTCATCAACGAGTCTAACTGCAATAAGATTGCTGAAGGTAAGATTCTGAATGATAGCCAGCATGGCTTCATCTCAGTCAGAACTTGTCTTACCAACCTCATCTCCTTCTATGACCAGGTAACTCACCACCTGGAAACAAGAGAGCAGGTTGACATTGTATACCTAGACTTCTAAAATGCCTTTGATCCAGTATCCCACAATGCCCTCGCAAGAAAATTGGAAGATTGTGGACTTAACTATGAGACAGTCATGGGGATGAGAAACTAGCTTCAGGATAGGACCCCAAGCGTCATAGTGAATGGAAGGACCCCAAGTCATAGTGAATGGATCTGTGTCATCCTGGTAAGAAGTGGGCAGCGGTGCCACATGGGGTGCTTAGTCCAGTATTTTCAACATATTTATTAACAATTTGGATGTGGGATAGAAGAGCTCACTGTCCTCATTCCTGGATGACACCAAGTTATGAGGGAGAGTGGTCATGCTTGAACATAGGCTACAGATATAGGCAGACCTAGACAGGCTAACAAGTTGGATGGATCAGAACCTGATGAAGGTCAACAAATCGAGAAATGTAAAGTGCAGGACAAGCAACCCCCACACACCTAACCGGGCTTGGGGACACCAAGCCAACTCACACCACGAATGAAAGGGACTTGGGGATAATACTAGACTATGAGCTGGCAGTGTGATGCTGTAGCCAGTAGGGCAAATAATTCTCTGGCATGCATCAGTCGATCCATCTCTAGCAACAGCAAGTAGGTGATTCTTCTGCTGTACTCAGCACTGGTGAGAACACAGCTGGAGTACTGCATCCAGTTCTGGGCACCATACTTTAACAAGCTTGAGAGAGTCCAAAGAAAAGCCTCCCATATAATCAGAATCTTACACGGCAAGCCATACAAGGAGAGGCCAAGGGATCTGAGACTCTTCAGCATGAATAAAAGTAGGCTGAAAGAAGACCTGGTAGCAGCTAACCATTACACTACAGGAGTACATCAAGGTATCGGTGAGCAACTGTTCACCAGGGCAGCCAAGGGGAAAACTAGGAGTAATGACTGCAAACTCAAGGAATATTCAGGTTTAACATTAGGAAAAACTTCTTCACAGTCAGAGTATCCAGACTATAGAATAAGCTCTCTTCAGAGGTAGTGACATCACCTACCCTGGACATCTTCAAGAGGAGACTAGACAGTTACCTTGCTGTGGTCAGCTGACCCCCAGTTATCTTGGCGCAGGGGGCTGGACTCAATGATCTTCCAAAGTCCCTTCAAGCCTTACAATCTATGAATCCTTTTAAAGGTGCCATGCAATATTAACACTGTTGAGTCTACAAACATCTACACATGTTTCACAAAAGAAGCCCAGATATTTTAAATAGAATCCAAATAGGAATAGTGTCCTGTTGTGGGTCTCTCAGCTCTTTGCAACAGAAACATTGCTCTAGTATTTTTCCATAGTCAAAAAATGAATGAAAATTACAAGCTGACATTTTCTTTTGCTGCCTTGAGTATGATGAGGCGTCTATTGAGTCTAAAATGTCTATGAACCACTGTGATAAATTATTCTTTGGCGGAAAGAACAGGGCAAGAAGTGACAGTCCTAAATTGCACCAAAAGAAATTCAGGTTGGATATTAGGAACAACTTCCTCACTCTGAAATAGTTAATCATTTAATGGCATTACCTAGAGAGGTGTATGATCTTGAAAGTCTTTAAGAACAGACAAATACTTCACTGAAATGGTTTAATTATGGATAATGCAACCTTGAGAAGAGGATTGTATTCTTGTGGTCACCCTCATCCCTTTTTTCTATGATTCTAAATTCATTTTATTTAGATTTCATTGTGCCTTTAAGTAATCCCAGAGGCAATAAATAAATACAAATATGTCACTTCATGTGAAAATTTTAGTTTAAAATGTTTTGAGTAAAGGAAGTTGTAGAAAAGTAAGGGAACAAATTTATCTACCTATTTCCAATCTAATTCTTTTAAGTTTTTCAGTTATGAAATCTTTGTAGACATCACACTTCATCCCAATAATATTTTACCCGTTGTTATTATAAGTACAATTTAAGATGAGGATCACGGAAAAAAATCACTAATTTTAATTTTGTTTTGTTTGTACTTTTGACAATACTTCACATTTAGTCAGATTTGCTGTTTATGTGCATGATTTATTTAACTATGCAACAAAAAAATAGTTTCTCAAAGAATAATTTTGACCAAAAAAAGAATGAAAGATGAGCGGGGAAAGTGATTTTATAAATACAGACAATATCAGGGGCTGGAGGGGTCTTAAGATAAGTTTGGAACCCAAAGCTACTTAAAACTAATGATCTCTAGCTTTCTAGGCTGAGAGTGACCTAAAATATACTTGCTGATAAGTATGCAAAATCTGACAACATCCTAAATTATATTTAAACCCCATGATACACATGGTAATATATCCATATGATAGAGTTTTCTATAAGCATTCAAATAGAGATTTTTCTAACAGAACTGAGATTTTAGTATTTTATGGAGAATATACAAAAAGTCCAAAGGAGGATGAGACAGAAATGCAAAATACATAGAAAATCCTGAATAATCTCATTACAAAAAGGGGAATAAAGAGGTTGCATCATACAGCATTATAAATATTAATCCATTATTTTGTCTTGTAAAGTGTACTTCATTAAGACCAAAAATTCTAGTACAAAAATAGTCAAGAGGCTACTACTGAACTATTTCTTGGGATATTTCCACTTGCTAAAATCATATAATTAAAGTGAGAGGGATTTGTTATGCAGTTGACTTTAGGATGTGCACACTGAAGCAGCCCCTGACAATAATTTATGCTTTATTCTGTGAAATGAATAAAAGAAAAAGTGTCCAATTATACTATGCCTGTGTTCAGTGGAGGAGACTAGCTGTATTCAGTGCTACAATATGGGCCAATGGTATAAGTCAGAGATGTCCAGGGATCTGCAGGCAACACAAACCTGCAATGAGTTATTTTGTTATACTGTGCCCCCCTGGGGTCCTACTCAGTTGTCACTCCCTCTGTCTCTCTGGCTGCAATAACAGCCAAAGTCTCCAAGCTCCCCCTCCCTCTTCCTGCCCTGACTCCAGCGGGTGGGGCAGTGTGGCAATGCAGGGAAATTACAGGGTGTACAGTGTAGCAGGATGTGAGGGGGTTGCAGACTCATGGTGTAGTGCTGGAGGGGCCACAGGCATGCAGGGCTGTGGCGGGTACCTGTACGGGCATTCAGTGTAGCAGTGGGAGAAGGCATCTGAAGGGTGTGCTGTGGCCTGCAGGGCATATGGTCCCCGCCAGTGTCACCAATGGGGCATGTATCCCTTGGCCACTTGGTAGCTTCTGACTTACAAGGGCTGTAAACTATCTAACCTAAAGCAAGAGAAGCCATTGGGAACTTGCATACTGCACTGCAAGACAGGAAGGGTGGGTGAAACTCCCAGCAGTAATTATGAATAATTATCAACTATCATCAAGGAACTATCAATCCCAGGAAAAGTTCTGATCAATATGCCTTGCTCCATGTTTGAAATGTTAGTAAAACCTCATGAGAATTATTTCCTCGAAACTAAAATAATGTCCTGGAGGGACACCCCTACCACAGATCAGACTTTTCATCCTAATGCAGCATAGCATGGGATTTCTAATGAGGACACACCCATCATGTCCACAAAATAAAACACAAAAAAATCATTTATGATACTCCACAAATGACCAAAATACACCAGAATTCATGACTGCCCATTCTTTTCTCTGACCAGATATCTAACAAATTTTGTATATGTAAGAATTAATGAACTAATCAAGACTGTTTTCTGTTTGTCTCGTCCCTTTCAAAGACAAATATTCATGTACCCATACTACATGAATTCAAAATCATGTTCTATGGCTATATACAAGTGTTACATGTATATTAACCTAACCGAGGCACACCTGATCTAAAGTTAGTTGACCTCAGAGACATACTAACTTTAAAAATTGACCTAATTTAACCCAATCTAAAAGGGGTTAAACTGGTCTTGTGAATGCCTATATGCATTCACAACACACCCTCAGAGCTGGAAAAGCTCAGCCACTTGCCCCAGGCCTGGGCTATGCTGGTCCCACCCCTTCTGACCCTGAAAAGGCAACGTTTTACCTTTGACTATGTTTTGCAGACTGGGAAACCTTCCCTGAGCACCCACCAACCAACCCTGGGCCCATCAGATCCCCAAACCTTGCTCCCATGAGTTACCTTGGGCTGCCTACGCTACACTCAGAAGTGGTGAATACTTGACTATGTCACTCCAGTGTAGACTTACATAGCTTAAAGAAGCCACCTAAACCTAAACCAGGTCCCACAAATACTTGTTCACACCTTGCAATCCCCCCACCCCCGGTGCTGAGCCACCAGCCCGATTTTATGACTGAAAGATTAAAACATAACTTGTATATATCTTGTCAGAATATTTGAAATCCAACTTTTTAATTGCCAATCTAAGTGCTTATGGCACCCTATGTTGTTCTATGGAGATTTGTAAGGTTTTAAAGTCCTTTGCATCAAAACATAAAAATACTTATTATATTTTAATAATTTCCTAACTTCTGTTTTTTTCTTATTTTATTTTTCTTTAGGATAATGGCCTTTATTCTAATTTTTGCATTATTATTTTTAATTATTCTGTTGAATCAGCTGAATGCCAATGTTCTCCTATGCCTTATTTGTCTAAATATCTGCATAATTATATCCAGACCTTTGAAGGTTTCAAACAGTATTTGGACTGTAAACCTAACTATATTTATGTTAGCACTCAAACATATGCTTTCCTGAATCATACCCATGAATAGTTTTCATTAACTACTCACTGCTCCTATGATTAAAGTTATGAACATAGTAGTTGGATCAGGGGGCTGAATCACTAGAACTTGCATTTACATGTTATAAATTATTTTTGACAATGATATGATTAATTACTTTAAAATACTGTCACAAAGCTTATTATAAATCTAGTTCTCAGGTACACATTTTAGAAGCTCTAAACATTTACTAGAGTTAGGTTAGGTCTTTTTCACATGATGTGTCCTGCCTTGGGAACAGAACAAAACATTTTTGACAAGAGAATAATACTGTATTTAGGGATGGATGAAGCCAGCAGCACTGCATTCAAATGCTATAAAAACTCCAGCTGTAAGTTACAGGTGCATGGACACTTTTGAAAAGTATTGTTGTGAAAAAGAATGGATACAAAATCATAAGGCATTAAAAAGAAAGAGACTAAATAAATGAGATACTGTGCCTAACAGTTGGAAGTATGACAGCCCAAACCACATACCCATAAAAGATGGTGTTTGAAGATTTCTGTATGCATTCATATGAACGTTGTCAGTACAAAATTAAAGAGAACAATGCAGTTAATGAGCTGGGTCTGGAAAACTTAGGCAACAATATATGAAACAAAAATCAATTATATCTCATGAAAGTGTGAGGGCTGGAATTAAGGATTTTAAAGAAATTAAAAGTGCAGAGAAAAATGTAAGGAGCTGTCTCTAAATTTTAAAGGTATGGAATAGCAGAGAGAGAAGATTTCTCTCCTTGTCCTCATATATCATTCTGCTGCATAAAGCATCTTTAAACATGAAATAAATACAAGTTATGATCATTTGAAGCTCTTCATATTAGAAGAGTGTAATGTGTAACATCAACTAAACTAGGTGTGAATCTGACCCCTTTTTAATTACACATCAGTATGGATTTAATCATTTAAAAATAAAAAAGAAACATGTTAACTGGAACAAAGCCAAAATGAAGGAGCAATTCTATTTCCCTGTGTTTAGTCATAGTTGAAACAACAGAAGCCACTACCCAAAATACAAGCAGGCTTGGTAAGAAGCTACTTCACGTAGCCCAAGATATTTCCTTGGAGACTTTGCAAATGCAGGGACTTGGGGCTTTGCATTGTGCATCTATAGGGTCAAAATGAAAGGGCAATGAGAAATTCTAGAAAAAAGGGGTAAGGCTGACAGATAGAGCTTCTTTTAGGTAAACTTCAGTTTTGAAATAAGGACAATGACTCCTCTAATATGTTTTCGATATATACAGAGAAATGGGGCTCTACCTATTTTACTTGTAAGTGATTAGGATTGTAAGAAATAAATTTCTGATTTGTATAACAAGTTTCTTTTAACAAAAAACAGCACAGCAAATCTGCAAATTTTCTAATTCCTGGGCTAAAAGAGACAGTACTTACTAATCCTTTGTCATTGATATGGCAGAGAGCTCTGTGGATTAAACATAAATAGCTTTTAAATGTAAATGTATTGCATTTCAATTTCACTGAAAATTCCACAATTCTTGCTCTCTGAGAAACTAAATAGGAAGCTTGATTTACCATCTCTATATACCGTATATATCACCCATATATCACCAGCTAGACAGTACCAAGACTGCATTAAATCTATTACTACTAATATATTACTGTACTAAATAAATCCAGTAATATGTTCATCTGATGTTTGTTGTTTTACACAAAACAATTCTCAATTTCGGTAACAGCTATTTCCTAAGGATAGGTTAATTTGTGTTGCTCCACTTACCATTTTTCCACTGGGTCAGCAGCAGTAATTAGAACAGAATGAATACAGTCAATTAGGTCCTGAAGGAACATTAGTTTATACAGGTAAGATGCTGAGAAGTATCTCTGCATGCATGTAAATAATAGAGCCCTGGGGTGAAGTTAGTAGAAGCTGATAGTGGGGAGGGGAAAACTAAGAATTTTTCAAGAATAGGCAAATGCCCCAAATGCCTTCTGTTTAGCAGAATTGAAGGTGACTTTCATCATTAAACAGTAAGCCAGACAAAGGAGTGTTTTCTGAGTTATAGATTTATATATATGTGTGTGTGTGTATATATATATATATATATATATATATAAAATTACAAAATGACTATAAAAGGATAAAAATGCTGGAATAGAGCTAAAAGCCTGAGACAAAATGTACAAGTAAATGAAAACAATGTGAACAGAATAAAAACATTCAATTAATTCTCTATGCACTGGTATGAATTACTGATGAAGCAACTACCATATTTACTTGATTAGAAGACAAGGTTTATTCCCTATTTAACACTGTTGGGGGAAACCCCTCACCTTACAATTGAGCATGAGGCAGCAGAGCAGGGATGGAGCAGGCACCTGTTGCAGCTCTATCTCCAAACCAGTGTTGAAGGTTGAAGTGGGAACTGGAGCTGGAGCTGCTGCTTGCACCTTGCTGTCCCTGAACACCCTACCACTTCTCTCCTGCAGCCCCCCACCCCCACCCATCTCTCCCCCTCCCATGCCTACTTCTCCCCCTCTGACAGATCACTTTACCTTTGCCCCAACCTGGTAGACTCCATCCTCACTGCAGCCTGGGGCATGGCGCAAAGGTAAGGGCAGGGGTGGAGGGGTGGTGAAACAGGATGGCATCCTTGAGGTCACCGTGATCTCCCCCAACACCCCTTACTATGCCAAGTTAGCCTAAAAAGCACCCTCAATTCTTGCCCGCCATATCTTTGATGGAAAATGTATAATAGGGAGGCTGCCTTTCCATCCTCTTGGACACGGTTACCTGCTGTACACTGGCCCCATTCTGTATTGGGTGTTTTGGGGCATCTTAGCCTTATGGGCTATGCATGGCTCCAACCACCTCTTTACCATGCCCCAAGCCTCACTGATGGAACTGACATTCTTCAGTCTCACTCTGCACCCTCCCTGGCTCTCGGGCTTTCCGCGGCCTGGTCTAGTTCTACACCCTCTCTGGTGCTCATCAATTGCTGCCCCTACTCTGGGGCTGGAGTCCCCACCCTGCCTTGGGTCCATCTCCTAATAGCCTCTTCCAAGCCACCAGCCTTAAACAGAAAACAAAACACAAGCCCCTGGGCTATAACATAAATTCAAGCCACCCAGCTACAACATCATTCAAGGCACCCCAGGGGTATTCCATCCCTCACCAATGTCAGAGGCTGTACCTGCAATCAGGCCTCTCCCTTTTGTTTGCTCTGGGAGAGCTCCTTCCCCCTGGGCTGCCTCTCTGGCCTCAGGCCTGTAGTTTATATGGGCCTAAGGCCCTGCCTCTTCTGGCCAGCTGACCAGGTGCAGGTGCAGCCATTTCCCTCAGTAACTAGTTGTCCTGGTAACCTGCATCTGGGTTTTTAACTCTACTCCAAGAGTAACAGGCACCTTAGTGCCTTGCTACAGGTGGGTTGGGGGAATAGTCTAGCAGGGAGACAGAAAGAAGGGGGGGAATATATGGCTGTGGGGTGCAGAAGCAGCATGGAGGAGGAAGATGGGGGGCAGGGGAAGGGAGATTGTGAGAGTGTGAGGCTACAGGCACAATTCAGGGGGGAGTGTGAGGCTACAGGCACAATTCAGGGGGGAGTGTGAGGCTGCAGGCACAATGAGGGGAGGGCTAAAGAGGGAGGAGAGGTGACAGATGGCAGGAGGTAAGCTGTCTGCCTCTCATTGCCTGCCCCACTGCTTCCACACTACCTACCTCCTACTGCCTGTCCTCTACCACCCTCCACTGTTTGCGCCATTACTGCCCCCACCACCTGCCCTAAAACGTGTCCCTCTACTGCCTCCATCGCTGTCAGTCTCCCCACCACCTGCCTTATTACTGTCCCCTCTCTCCCCACTGCCACTTAAAAAGAACCTCTAATAATTAGATTCCATTCATGGAGAATTATAATAAATGTATACATTTTCTGTCCAGCTCAGGACAGAGAACTGTGACCAAGAAGGAGCAGAGTCAGATGAAAGCACCTAAAGCTCATTGGCCTCTTAGGACAGTCTCCCCAGCTGTATTATTTTACTATCAAAGCACTGCAGGAAAGTTGACAGGGTAATATGCTGAGATGCCAAAGTAGGCAAACATAGTAAGTGGTGCTGCTAGGGAGTGCCATGGCCAGTCCCAGAGGCTGGGTCCTGCCATAGACTCAGATCTAAGGATTCATCTTCTATTTTGTCTCTCGTTAAAGAAATATTAGATTAAAAACCTCAGATCTGAAGCTCTGTCAGGGTGAATAATGGTGATAAACATTGACAAATGGGTAACAATATGTCTACAAAATCCCTAGATTCTTTCTCAGGGGTGTCCTTTATAACAGCTCCCTTTAGTTTACGCTAACTTTTAGTGTTGGGGTTGTTATATCTTTTAATGACTCCCTTATAATTATGTGTTATAGACAGGAATGCAAAGAAGAGAAATAATTTACTATATTCAAATATTTATTAATAATTTTTAACTTCTATAAGTAAGAAATAAAAAAAAAATACTTGGCTGTGTTTCATATTTCTTTCTTTTTGTGTATCTAGATCCAATTCAGAATGGAATACTATGATAAACTCTCATTATAGAGCAAGCGTATAAGCTTTTCAAAATCATAGAAGCTTCATTGTTTTATAGATGTGAACACAGGAAAACCTTTAATTGACAAATGCAGTGTTCTATTGACCTCAATAAACAGAGTTAACTATTTGTAAAATCAAAAGCAATCTATCTTCAACTTTGGGATTCTTAAACATCTCACTGAAATGTGTTCATTTTTCACCTTTTCTTCTCATATAGAATGATCCAGAATGATTAATGAAGATAGTCAATGATGGACATATATATTTAAATGTCATGCACATTTTACTATTAACAAGTTCCATATAGAAATCTTTATAATCCAGGCTCCTTCATTAGAGAAGCAAGCTACAAGTGAGTGGAGGTTTCAAAATTCAGTCATAAATAAAAATACAGAGGTGTATAAATATAGACAATTGGAATTCATTCATGAAAACAAGTGCATTGTTTTCATGAATATGCATCACCCAACATGCATCACCTAGATCATCCTAAATTTTACTTTGGATAATATGCTATGAGCCATACTAAATGTCTTTTAAATTAGCATTAGCACAAGTCCTGTTAGAGGTTTTAAACATGCTGTAACCACACACTGTTACTAATGTTCTTAACACTCCTCTCATCACCTCTTACAGAACACTTTTTCCAAGCTTCAGCTGCAGTAAGATTTCAAGAATGGATGACAACTGATTTGATGCTGTGAAGAAAAATGTCTGGGATCCCAACTAAACCATGTACTTATTTAATTTAATCCTTTGTAGCATCTTTCTTTTAATACTTTTTAGAGCACAGTTAATATTCTGTATCCATTACTAAATCTCCATGCTGATCCATGAATACCTTCAATTCTAACCTGGTACTAATCTCCAATTAATTCACAGCACCTACAAATAAAGCTCAGGAGAGAATGTCATGTCTATGTGTTTCTTTCATTATTATACAATCTAATAGCATCTCTGAAAATACATGTAGATGATTGTCACAATCTCACAATATTTTGAGCTGTATGTTGGATGTCATGCATGTTTTCTTGACTTTTTTTACTGATGTGGCATGTTTAGTCTCTAAGGATATGTATCATGAAACTATTTGACCTTATCATCATTAGATTTACCTGCATTGTGGTATTTGATATACATATATTTTATGCATTGTAGCAGGGCCAGGATTGCATAACATGGTAAAGATTTTTCATGTGTCATTGCCTAAACAATGAGCTTTACACCTAGGAGAAGCTCAAAGCTTAAATGGGTGAGAGAAGCAATAACTGATGATTAGCATCTGACATGGCTACATTTAATGGCCAAATCGACAAATTGCAGACGTGGTTTTAGGCACATGAAAGGCGTGGTTTTAGGCAATGACAAATTTACATTCTAAAATGGCAGGCCTGGGGCAAGAATAAAACAAGAACACGCTATTCAGGGAGGGACCTGCCTCATGGTGGGGAAAAACGTTTGGTCTAGTAAGCAGATATGCCTTTGGGGTACAGGAAGTTATATGTATAACACAGTGCTTACCAAGAATCCAGTAGTTAATGAATATAAATAGTCAAATAAGAAATTATACTTAAGGCTTGCCAGGAGAGGTAGGTCTTATTTATAGTTTTATTTTTTCCAGGCAAAAGTTGTGTCTATCTGTGCTTTTATGTGTGCCTAAATTTAATGAGCATTTTCCTAACGCTCATTAAGGTGATTTCGGCACATATTTACATATGGATGTGCTAATGTGCATGAATATGCAGACCGACTTGGGACTAAAGTTAGTCCCAAGTCAATGGACACATGCTGTGTTAATCAGCATTAGCACATCTACATTTGCTAATGTGATTTAGCTATTTGTGCCTAAACTTGGTACCTGTTTTATGCAGGTGTCAAATTTAGGCGTGAATAGCCTTAAATCACCGTTTTTAAGGTGCATTAAGGATGTGAATTTGTAGACATGCACTCTTAATATGCCTTCAGTTGGTCACCTTAAACCAGCAGGTGTAAACACACCCATGGGGAATGATTTTAGATCCTCAGTAGGCTGAGCATCCTGGCTGACAGGAAAAGTTTCAAGGAAACGGATAGGTCTGAGGCTCCAGCTACTTTCTAACCTGAGTAGAAAGTCTGCATTCCATGTTCTTCCCAGCCAACGCTGATACTTGTAATACTCTACTGCATAAAGGAATTATGGTATTTCTTTTGATGGCAGCTATTATATAAATCTCAGAGCACATACAACCATTCCCTGCACCTTCAGTCACATGGCTTTCTTTAAGCTGTGTTAACATAGTTAAGGAGCAGCCAGTACAGATATTTGCTGCTTTTGGGATCCATGTGGACTGTAAGTAACTTGGGGGAGGGGCAGGTGGTATTGTGGGGGATTGATGAGTCTGCTGGGGGGCCCATAGGGGGGTCGTCTATTCAGGAGTGAGAGGTTAGGGCACTAAAGATAGCTTGCTTAGGGTTGAGCGTGTATGAAGAGTACAGCTGGACTGGGATGAGTTGCTGGGCTTTCTGAGTCCCAGGGCTGCACTCTGAACACATACAGTCATTCAAAAGATTTGATTACCCTGTTCTCAATTTAAGCAAGTTCATCTTCTCAGCTCACCACAAAATGAAGGTCCACATCTACAGTTCAGAGAGATTCATTCTGCATTTTGCAAGTGGTTTGGTCTGCTGACTTTTCCACCTTCATCTATTTTACTTATTAAGTCTCTGTATTTGATATCGAACTCTCAGAAGAGACTAGAATGGAATGTGAAAATTAAGTCAAAATTATAATCACTTTTCTGACTCTAGCTGCACTTTAAAATGCCATTATTTCAAGGTGTCCTCTTATTATTACCTTCTTTTCTTTTCATAGAAGAGAGATTTCTGTTTCATGTACATTGATGATTTTACAGTGTTCGTGTTGCTAAGCATTTTCATAATGACTTCCATGTTTTCATGGCTAAAAATCTAAAAATCCATCTCCAAATTGTAACCATGACAAATTGTTGCATGTGTAAAACTGGAATTTACATATACAGAATGGGAAGTTATCCAGTTTCCTACTCAATTTGCATAGCAAAAGTTATTTGCAAGTGTTGAAAATGGAAGAATTAACTAGCACAATTTCAGATATTAAGTTTGTGGTTTAAAAAAATACATGATTTCCCATTAGAGGTGTCTCTTACTTGGGTTCTTACCATAGTAACACTCATCCTGAAAAGCAACAACAGAAAGGGAGTGTAGCTGTAAATATTTCTGCAGATTAGTTAGGACATGGTAATCGAGCAATTACAAACAAAAACATTCTTTAACATTTTTGCTCATTTCCCCCTTGCTTCCTCCTCCCAATATATGTTCCTTTATGCTTTACTAAATTTTTGCCAGATTCATTTAAATTTCTTAGAATATTTATTTTTATAGGCTTCCTTCAAATCACTTCTACAGTCTCATTAGTATAGCTTTGGTCCTGAAACACAGTAGAAGGTGATTTAAATGTTATCTAACATTACAGTAACTAAATCAGAGATGTAAGCTTTCATAATCAGTGGGTTTATGTGGCAGAGCACCCTGGGTGCCTACCACTTTAAGAGAAGCAAACAGGAAGCAGCCAGGTGAGGGCAGCCATTTTAGCCCAGGGTTATACACTGGGCTGCAGTTTGCTACAGGAAGGAAGGAGGCAACATGAGGCTGAGAGGCTGCTCCAGTCAGAGTAAGAAGGCAAAGGCTAGGGCTAGGGCTAGGGCTATGGGGAAGAGGTGACCCCTTGTCTTGGGTAAGACACAAAATTGCATCCTGCCAGGGAAGGATGGTCTGGTGGGGCTCCTAGTGGCGTGAGAGCCCTCAGGAAATGCTAGGCCAGTACCTTCCCATTGAAAGGTGGTTTGGGGCACCTTAATAACTCTAGCCCCACATCCCTGGTGTTGTTCAAGCAAGCAGGGGGAGCCCAGGGCTTTGTTAAGGAGCCCTGAGGCAGAGCTCAGGCCCTAGGAGGGACCTGGGGCCACACCCAGGTGGCAGAGGATAGCCTGGGGGTGCAGGTCAGACCCTGAGTGCAAGGGGTGATGAACAGAGTGGCCTACAAGTGAGGCAGACCAGTTGTGGCATAGTGGCCTGGCAAGGGGCTACGAGTGAAATAGGCCTACAGTCATACAATCATTCAGTCAATGCTCAGGTGAGGGTAGCAGGAGATACCCAACAGACTGCACTGGGGCTGATTGAGAAGAGCTAAGCCCAAAGCCAGGTGAGGCCGGGTGGCATAATTGTGGTCCCTGAGAGAAGGCAGTATGAAAGGGGCTGGGTGACACCCAGCAGAGTGAGTGGGACCCTAGTGAGAGAGAGGGTGTATGTTAGTGACCCTCTGGAGCTGTAGGAGAGAGCTGTGTGCCTAGTTTGCTCTGGCCATAGGCTGAAGAAATAACACCAGAGTAACATTGAGGAATGGGACCCATGGAGGGGAGGTATTAGGTCTTGTCAGCAGGGCAGTAAGAGGTAGCCTCCCACCTTAGTAATAACTCTCATATTTTTCCATCAAGGCATGGCAGGTCAGCGAAGTGGGCAGTTACCCCAGGAGCAGGGCCACCAGTGAAGACCTGATGAGGAGGCCACCCTATTACAGTTTATTTTATCAGATGCTATGAAAAGTCCTAATGTTAATAAAAGTGTGTGCTATACATCTCTGATTTAATTAATCTATAAAATGTATATCTATTCTGCCTTCTGCCTGACTTCAGACTAAAATGGGTAACTATCCTCTCTGAACGTTATTATGGAACACTAATATTTGGCAATCGTGATTTTTTTTATTCTGCTGATCTTGGGCAAAGGGGGCATTGTTTAAATAAACTCAAACATATTTATGTGACATAAGTGAAAAGAAACTCCCTCTCTTTCAGACTTTAAATATAAAAGAGGGGAAAAGGGAGAGGGTTCCTAAGGCTTTGAAAAGTTTAACTAAATTCAATGAGAATTTTTAAAGGAGAAATAATTAGTATGAAATTAAAAAAATAAAATAAAAAAACACTGCTCTTAAAGATTATAATCCTCCTGAGCAAAGGAGAAACTGACATTAATCTCATACAAACTTAGAAGGTGGATTAAAGTGTACATGGGGTATTGTACTTTCAGTGTGGTGTTGCATACATAGCAATGCTGGTGTTCATAAAAGATCATTAATAATTCCTGAAAAGAAAAAAAAACCAAACTCTTATCTAGTTTCAGTGTGAATATTGTTGTCCATAATGAATCATTATTTTGGGACTGTAGCAGAGGCAAAGATGGACAAAAATGTGACTAAAATAAAGGAAGTTACCAATATAGTCATTGACAGAGAATATGGGAACAGTTCACTTTATAATAGATTATGTATTTAGTACGTTAAAGAATGGCCTGGGCTAAGGACTATATTCCCATTTTCAAGGCCAGGACAGGAAAGACAAAACCTGAGTTTTGCTTGTCCACAGCTTGTAGGGCAGTTCCCCTCAAACCCCTGCACCAATCTCCTTGAAAGTTGGCAAGCTTTGTGCCCTCAGTAAGAGCTACCAGTCCTGCAGTTTTGACCCCCACCCCTCCGTGTTGTAACACATAGACGTGACAGGAGTTTTATATTCAAGAATTTGAGGTACATTTGCTCCAAAACCCCTGCACTGATCTTCTTGAAACTAGCATAGGCTACCACCCCTACAGTTTTCACCCTGCTATGTTGTAAACCCTAGATGTGACATGAGTTTTGCTTTCAAGAATTGGGGTGCTGTTTCCCCCAAACCCCTGAACTGATCTTCTTGAAACTTGGCAGGCTTCATCCTCTCTGCAGAGTCTATCATCTCTTAAAATTTCATCCAAATTGTAGACAAAAAACAACAAAGTTATAGATATGTTATTGTTTTCCTATTATACCTTATGGCCAGGTTTCCGAGGCGGCTCAGAGGTGGCTCCAAAGTTCTTTAGGAAGCCTAAGGAGGCCAGCGCTTTGACCCAGATGTGCTGCTTTGGACCCCGAAGCATGTGAAGCTTCTCCGGATCTGAAGCACTGTCCGAAGCCTCACATAGCCCTACTGAACAGCATCTAAAAAGAAGCCATATATTTGGGCATAATCCAATAATTAGGACTGTATATATAGGCTGGCATTGGTACTCCTCCTACATGCCCTGATCTGTGATGCATGAGTCCATCGGAATTGTTAATTTCAACGCTTTCCAGTTGGATAGTATCTACAGACTGCATTCAGCAACATGATGAGAAGAGCAGAAAAAGTCCCAGGAATGGAAAGAGTAAGAGGGTAGCCAATGGCTAGATCGAGGTAATATTAGGCCTGAGAGGAGTGAAATATCATCAGGAAACCTTGGCATTATTGGGGACATAAACAGAAAAGGTAGACCCACAGAAAAGCAATGAGAGCAGGTGCTTAAGTAATACATTTTCTAAGTTATTACTCAGGCTGTTGTGCATCATGAGTGGGGCAGACTTGTTTTTAGTTTTTTTCATATGGTAGTCTGCATTAAGTAAAGAAGGAGAAAAATGTTTTTAAAAGCCTAATTGTGCAAAGGAGGAAGCTGAATTATCTAGTTTCTTCATATATATCCTTAACATGCAGGGTTGTCCACATCCAACTTGACCACATCCTTTCTATAGTGGGGGGCCCAAAACCGGACACAGTACTTCAGATATAGCCTCACCAGCACACAATAGAATGAAATAATTACTTCCCTTGATCTGCTGGCAACCCTTCTACCAATGGAGTCCAGTATGCTGTTGGCCTTCTTGGCAACAAGGGCACAATGCTGACTCGTATCCATCTTATTGTCCACTGTAACCCCCAGGTCCTTTTCTGAAGAACTGCTGTTTAGCCAGTAACCTGCCAAGCTGTAGCAGTGCATGGGATTCTCCTGTCCTTTCTATCCACCTTACGGTCGATTCATCCAATCCATACTTCCTCAGCTTGCTGGCAAGAATGCTGTGGGAGACTATATTAAAACCCTTGCTAAAGTTAAGGTATATCATGTCCACTGCTTTCCCTGGATTCACAGAGCCAGGTATCTCATCATACAAGGCAATTAGGTTAGTCAGGCATGACTTATAGGAAGTATGTCATGAAATGTAAAATAAAACCATTACTTTGTTCAAAGTGTGCTGTGTCTTTCTTAGAGAATCCACAGTTCTAGAGTGTCTAGTAAAGTGAAAATTTCTTTAAAAGGTGGTAGAATATTCCATACTACTATATATCTATAGACAATGTATTATGAATTGTTTTTTGCCTCATGTTATTTAATTTGCTTCCACTTCATTAATTTTGTTAATTGTATCTGTTGGGTTTCAATAGACTCCCCCAGTTTGACTCTAGCTTGAGACTGATTGGAAAATGTAGAAGTACCCCAAAGAAAGGTGGATTATGAGCAATTAGTTCTTATATAAAATGTATTATAAGTGTAAACACAATGCAAATTAGTCACAATTATTCTGAAGAGATGTGGGGTTGGCTGAACAGACAGGATTAGTAGCAAACAAG
>NW_017728948.1:37567106-37568644 GCF_001723895.1 Crocodylus porosus
CCCCAGTCAGTTATCTGATGCCTCCCCCCGACTTGGGAGGTACCAGTCATGCATGTTTACAATCACGTGATTGCACATACATTAATAACCTCCATCCTTTATTAGCTAGTGCCCATTTACCTCATGTAAAATTACATCACGTATTATTAGGGCATCTCTGCAGTTATCTTATGTGGACAAAATCTCTTTCAATTCCTAAATTCTCTCTTAAAATTACCTAGACTGCCCTATTGTTAGGGGTCTACCCAAGTCAAGGAGGAAACTGGATGGTTTTGTGGGCAGATCTCAGGGCCAGCTGCCATTTTTGAGGGCTTATCATGCCTCCATCTCCATGCCTCTGATTGGTGGAGGGAACCCAGTGGCCCCAACCTTTGCTACTGATTGGCTGTGAGGGCTTTTGTCATGTTGCTTAGCCCCAAGGCTAAGCTATGCTAATTTAAATAGACTGGGGAAGAAGCAAGAGAAAATTTGGACCCAGGAATGGTGGTACTACCAACCAAGATCTCACTTCAGGATACTCAAAATACCGTAGACTTTAAGCTGTACATCTGTATTGCACAGTATTGAAAACACATTTCGAGTATCACTGGATGATGAGCAGCTTCTGTACTTAGAAAGCACTTATTTTAGTGCTGGAAATAATGTCCTTTCCCCTGCTGTTTCTCTCACTGTTCTTATCTATGCTGTCTGGTGTGTGGGATGAGTCTGTTCACTGTGAAAAAAAAATCCTGCTCATGTCATATATTGAGAAATGTGGTCCTTCTCTCTCCCAGGCAAGAAAATGAACATTGAGAGCCACTTCCTTAGCTGTTACAAATCAGTATAGTCTGAATTACACCACCTGACCACCTGGCCTCAAATGCTTGATACACAATTCTAAACATGGTCTAATTTGCTGAAGACAGATGCAGGCTAATTTCCATTTCAGCCATGTGTGTACTGCATGTTGCACCATCCCACCTAAAGGAAATCCATTTATGTACTCCCACCAGTAACAGCTGTAGCTCTAGAATGTAACAGAATAAGATGAGCTTAGATGGCCATAGGATTTATAGAGTGTGGACTTCATCTTCTCTATATCTTCATTGTTCTCCAGTATCTCCTACACAGATGAACTGTATAAGATATTTATTTTGTATATCCTTACATTCACTGGAAAAGGTAGCCAAGGGCTTCAGAATAAATTTTACCTTCCTGAACTTTGAGTGCAGGGAATATATGCCCTACAAAACCCCTTTTTGGGTGTATCCACACTAGCACGCACATGTCTCTTGCCCCGCCTCAAACCCCTTTGAAGAACGGCAACAGGCATGTGTGAGAACAAAAAAAGGATATCCAGGGGTCTAAAAAAAGTAAAGTATAAAAATGCAGGACCCTGACCATGCCCTGAGGCAACTGAAGGATGGGTTCTCCATGGAAATGCTCTGGCTGCTAGAGTGTCTTTATGGTGGCACCTTGCCCTGGTGCTGAAACACGTAGTCATCCAGGCCATGTGTTTTATCACCAGGGCTCCTGTACTGGTGAGTAAGGGGTCGGGG
>NW_017728948.1:37568873-37574518 GCF_001723895.1 Crocodylus porosus
GGGGGCTGGGGTGGGGCATGTGGGCCTTTCTGGGAGGGTGGTAGCTCCTGTGGGGGCCATTTGGACCCCGTTGGGGGGGTGTACACCTTATGTGGGGAATGAACCCTCTGTGAGAGTGCTGGATCCCTTGTTGGGGGTCTGAACTGCTTTTGAGGGCATGAACCCCCTTCTGGGAGGCTGATTCCCCTGTTGGGGGGATGTAGCCATTGTGTGGGGAGCTGAACCCTCTATTGGGGGGCTGAAGCCCTTGTGTGGGGGCTGAACACTGTGTTGGGGGGCCATAGCCCTTGTGTGGGGGCCCAACCTCTTGTGTAGGGGCCATCATCCTATGGAAGGGCAGCAAAATATGTATTCATGAATTCATGAAACATGTATTTAGAGTTTACCTTATTTTTATGATAAGAGACTTGCTTTAACACTGTAGATATATCAATAAAACATTGTCCAACTGATTGCTGTCTCTGTCTCACTCTTTCTCTTTATAGTGGTCTTTTGTTTTACTTGTGGATGAACATGGATTTGGGGATATTTTAGAGAGTGATTTGGGGATTTTTTTTTTATCAGGGATTTTTCAGTTTTCCAGTAAGGAAAACCAGAATTCCTGCTAGGGAGGCCAGTGACAGGACCCTGCCTGCTCAGAGCTGGCACCTTGAGCCCAGCTGGCTGTGACTGACCTCCTGGACAAATGGGGCCAGGAGGACATGCTTCGACAGTTCAAAGCAGGCCACCACACCTGAAACATCTTCTGGGTGATAGCTGCCCAAATGGCCAGGCAGGGGCCACAAATGGCAGTAGTGCCACACAAAGACTAACCCTGCAACTGAGTCCACTGGCAGCTGGCCCACAGGGGCACATGCCTCTACTGGCTGTGCAGTTCCCATCTGAGTCTGGCAGGTGCACAGCAGGTCACAGCCAGGCAGCAGCCCCCACTGCCAGACTGCTGCAGTGGGTAAAGTGTGCAGGGAACTCTTAGGGCTGCTTCAGCAGTCCAGCTGGCACAAGGGCCAGTGTCCTTAGGTACCAGTTGGCTGGGCCCCAGAAGCTCCTGAGTGCTAGTAGCCCTGAGCTACTTGCCAGGGTGGCTTTTTTTACAGCTGGGGCCAGGACAGGGCAGCTTTTTATACTGCTGGGGACAGCACAGGTGCTGGCCCTAGGTTCTAGCTCCCCCTGGATGAAGATCCACGAGAAGTCAGGCAGGGTTATTGTGCCCCTAGTGGCACAATTTGTTCCACACCAAAGTCCGAGCACATGTGCTGAGGTAAAAAGCCCTGGTTCAAATTTGCACTGCTTCTATTTGAGCTGCTGCAAGTGCATGTGCTTGCATGTGTGGATGTGCTCTATGGTTCTGGCCATAGACCTGGTTCTGGCCACAGGCAATGGCCTGGTGAGGTGACTCCAGGTTCTTAACTACCTGGGTGACAGTGACCATCGCCTACTGGAATTCACCATATAGCACAGGGTGTCAAGGGCCTGCAGTAAGGCAATAGCCTTTGACTTCAAGAGGCCCAACTTGAGCAAGATGAGGAGATTGGTAGGAGAGGCACTGGGGTCCTGGAGAGTTGAGAAACTGGGTGTCCAAGATGAGTGGTTGTTCCTTAAGGAAATGGTCCTCCATGCCCAAGGAGTGACAGTCTCAATGAAAATCAAAGGGGGCAAGAGTGCTCAAAAGCCCCCCTGGCTCACCAAAGGTATTCAGGAATGCCTGAAACCCTAAAAAGAGGTGTACACGCAGTGGAAGGGAGGGGCTATCACGAAAGAGGAGTATACCTCCATCACTCAGGCTTGTAGGGGGGCTGTTAGGAAAACTAAGGCAGATACGGAACTAGAGCTACCATCAAGGATCAAAGACAACAAAAAGTCCTTTTTAAATATATAGGGAGTATAAAGAAAGCACTGGGTAATGTGGGGCCCCTGTGGGATATGCTAGACAATCTGGTGGTTGCACCAGAGGAAAGACAGACCTTTCTAACAATTTCTTTGCCTCCATTTTGTTGTGCAGGGACCAGGACTCTCTCACTGAGATTCAGGATGGATGCAGGAGAGACTCTGACAGGCCTAATGTTGTGGAGGACTCAGGGAACTTCTGGAGGGGCTGGATGCTCTCCACCCCAGGGTGCTGAGGGAATTGGCAGGGGTTATCAAGGGGCCCCTGGCCTGGATTTGCAAGAACTCATGGTGCTCTGTCCAGGTGTCAGATGACTGGAAGAGAGCCAATGTGGTCCCCATTTTCAAAAAAGGGAGGAGGGAGGACCTAGGCAACTATAGGCCCATTAGTCTTACTTAGATCCTGGGGAAGATCTTTGAGAAGATTATCCAGGAGCACATCTGGGAAGGACCAGCAAGGGGAACAATGCTCAAGGGTAACCAGCATGGGTTCATTAGGGGCAGGTGCATGCAGACCAACTTGATTGCCTTCTACAATCAGGTCACAAAATCAGTGGACACAGGTGTTGTGGTGGATGTAGGCTTTCTGGACTTCAGGAAGGTCTTTAACACTGTCTCCCACCCCATTCTCATTAAAAAACTAGGCGACTGTGGCATTGATACCTACACAGTCAAATAGGTCACAATTTGGCTGAGGGACCACAGCCAGGGAGTGGTGGTGGATGGGTTATACTTGATCTGAAGGGATGTGGGCAGTGGGGTCTCCTAGGGCTTGGTCCTTGGGCCTGCACTGTTTAATCTCTTTATTAGAGAGTTGGACAAGGGGGTGAAAAGCACCTGTTCAAGTTCACTGACGACACCAAGATCTAGGGCGAGGTGGGCACGCTAGAAGGGAGGGACAGAATACAGCTGGACCTAAACTGGTTACAGGGGTGGATGAATGAGAATAGGATGGGATTTAATACTGACAAGTGCAGGGTACTGCACTTGGGCAGTAAGAACCATCAGCATACCTATAGGCTGGAGAACTCCCTTCTTGAAAGCACAGTGGCAGAAAGAGATCTTGGAATTATTATCAATTCCAAAATGAACATGGACCACCAATGTGACAATGCAGTCACTAAGGCCAACCGCACCTTGTCATGCATCCACAGATGCATCACAATCAGGGCCAAGGAGGTGATTCTCCCCCTCTATGCAACACTGGTCAGGCCACAGTTGCAGTACTGCATCAAGTTCTAGGCATCTCACTTTAGGAGAGATGTGGCCAGCATCGAGAGGTTCCAGAGGAGGGCCACTCACATGATCCGGGGACAGCAGGGCAGGCCCTATGAGGAGAGGCTATGAGACTTGAACCTGTTCAGCCTTCACAAGAGAAGGCTGAGAGGGTACCTGGTGGCCATCTACAAACTTAACGGGGGGGACCAGCAGGGAATGGGAGAGACCCTGTTCACCCAAGCACCTCCTGGAGTAACAAGGAATAATGGCCATAAGTTGTTTGAGAGTAGGTTCAGGCTGGACATTAGAAGATACTGTTTCACAGTCAGGGCAGCTAGGAATTGGAACCAACTTCCAAGGAAAGTGGTGCTGGCTCCTACCTTGGGGGTCTTTAAGAGGAGGCTTGACAATTACCTAGCTGGGGTCATATGAGCCCAGTATTTTCTGCTTTCCAGGGCAGGGGGTCAGACTTGATCTACTTATGTCCCTTCTGACCCTACATCTATGAAACTGTGTGTGTATATATTTTTTTTCTGTAGTCTTAGATACTTATACGTTAATCAACATGGCATTCCACTGACATCTTCTTTATACGTCTTGCAATCTTTAAGCATTTGTGCTTCCCAATTTCCTGTCTCATAAGCTTCACACTACACACAAATACTCCACCTAGTATCTGATTCTGGTAGCTTTTCTTGTCTCAGTTCTCCCTGATAAATTGTCAAACATCTCATCTGTTTCTATGAACTCACTCCCTATCAGCTTTGAGATGGGATGAGTACAAAGAAGATAACTTCCCTTGTTTGTTTTGCATGTATCAGTTTACACATTTTGTCCAATATAACCTCTGGAGGTTGTATAACAGACAGTATATGAGTATACTGATGGAATAAATGTTATGTTTCCCCTTCAGTTTCACTAAAACATTAATCTTACAATTGTTCATTTGTTCACTTCCCAATTCCTCCACTGTGTCTTTTAATATATTAGACACTAATATTCTGTGAATGCACATAAAACACTTCCTCTTTGTGTTTTTGTTATTCCTTTTGCCTTATACAATTGCACATATGCTGACACACCTTTCCTTTTTTTTTATTTAAGATGGTTGCTCAATATCTTCACTGAAATAGACTTTCCATGAAGTGTTAAAGTGTTGCTTCCACTATTTATTGATTTTTACATTCCCTTTTCATATCTTTGCTGAACATTTGTTACCGATATTCATATGGTATGCAGTCTCACTGTGTCATTTTTTTTACGATCCTTTGTTTCTGGTCAGCAAATAAGGAAGATGTACTAGTCATTACTTTTCCTCCTTTTTTTCTTTTTCTCACATTCAGCAGTTAAAATAAATTGCTAACAGAATGCAGCAAGAGAGAGGAAAGAGAATCATTTGGAAATGAGACTTGCCACTGGCTGATGGTCACGGTCTTTACTTTTTATATTATTAGAGTTATTTTTCACTCTTTTTTATGTCTTATTAAAAAAATGTCATTTAATGTACTTATATCCTTTGTGGCCAAGTGGAAAGCCCTATTAGGGTGTTCAGACTTTACTTCTCTTAACTGTGGATCTTGTGCATATTTTAAGAAAATACCAGTAGATGAGATCCCACAGAAAATACAAGGGAGCTCTTTATGGTTGTCCACTTTTACTTGTGACCTCAGAGGTTACAGGACTCACTGAAAAAGTGGGAGACTAGGTTTCAAATCCGTACTATTCTGAAAGGATTTGAAACAGTGTCGCGCAGTTTTTAGGGGTGAGGCTATCTGAATACCTCCTGCTGAAGAACTTCCACTTATAAAATTAATAATGTCATTACACTTCAATAAACAAACCTAAAGTAACGCTTTTCCAACCTAAGATCCCTCCATTCCCTCACAAGAATATATTTGATTTTTTTTTATTTGTCTGTGTTTATTTTAATCTACACTTGTTCCTAGGCCTTATTTACTTTTAATGTTTTTGTTTCATGATTGTGGATCTGATATTCTTATAGCTGTTTTTAATAAAAGAAGATATACAGAGTTTACAAAATTGGATAAATATGCTTTACATGCTAGCGTGTATAACCATATGTGAATATAAAATGAAACCAACAGCAACAAAATTAGATACTTATAAATGAGATAATTTATTTCATTGTTTAATCCCATTGAACAGGACAATAAAAATAATAATAAAGTAGTTGTGAATTACCTGATGGAAGTATCCACTCTAAGCTAAAAATATCCACTTCTCAGAAATAAATGATCTGCCTCTTCCATATTCTGTTTTTTTCCAACTGCATATTTTACAGAACTAGACTTAAAACAAAGGTAAGATGATGGACCAGCAAATGGTAAAAGGGAGATAAATGAGAAAAAGCTAAAAGAAAGGGATAGGATATAAGGGAAATTAATACTGCACATGATGTATTGCTTATATTCACAGTGTTCATGAGGTTGCAAAGGCTTTTGACATAGTCTCCCACCCCATCCTCATTAAAAAACTAGGTGACTGTGGCATTGATGCCTACACAGTCAGATGGATTGCAGATT
>NW_017728948.1:37575170-37588588 GCF_001723895.1 Crocodylus porosus
CCGCATGACAAGGAACAATGGACACAAATTATTACAGATTAGATTTAGATTAGACATCCGCAAGAACTACTTCACAGTTAGGGCAGCAAGGAGCTGGAACCAACTTCCTAGGGAAGTGGTGCTGGCTCCTACCCTGGGGATCTTTAAGAAGAGGCTTGATGCCTACGTGGCTGGACTCATTTGAGTCCAGTCTTTTCTCCCGCCCAGGCGGGGTGTCAAACTTGAAGATCCACAAGGTCCCTTCCGACCCTACTTCTATGATTCTATGATTCTATGAAGTATCTTTGTCCACTGAATAACAACATTATTTTCGTCAGTTCCCTCAATCTTTAAAATAAGAGAACTGTAAATGTTAGGACGTCCTTTTGGAAATGCTCTTTAACACCCTAAAACAGTCTCTTCCTGTGTTATTGACAAGTAGTGATTATCAGAAAACAAGCACTAGTTTCTCTGTATTGTCTTTACCTTAAGTAGCATAAATGTGATTGTGCCAATTTTCCAATACTAAATTTAGCCACATTTTTATTGCACACTTTTTAAGTAAATCAAGTTGTATAAAATCATATCTGTTTAAACTTCTCTGCACTTGATTGCAACTTGGTCTTTGGACTTTACAACAGGATAAGTCTATTAATTTGTTCTACCTCATTTATTTTATATTGAGGAAGGTGCTAGATTGAAGAAAGATGTGTTTCCCCTTCTGCCCTGTTGCCCAAATTACACCCCAATTTTTTATAATTTTAAGAAATCCTTCTCACTAAAGATTTCTATACACACACACACACACACTTACATGAAAATGCATGTTTTATGAAGCAGTCAAAATTGTGAGAAATTCAAAATGTTATTCAAAAGCATCCACAATTTTTTAATAACCATTTGTTCTCTGTATCTTTCAACAACAAGCTGTAACTGAAACTTCTGGAGATGGGAATCCTACACATGAAGTAAAACCTGGACAGAAGTAGTGAATGCTGTCTCACATTGCAATCTGAAATGGATAGAGCATAATCACTACAGAAGAATTAATATTTCATAAAATTGAAAGGCAGTTGACTTTAGGCAACTGAGAAGCACATTCCTAATGAAAAGTGCCAAGGCTGTGGAGAAAAATGACACCATAAAAATATCTAAGACCTGTATAACTGAGCACAGAAGGGTGATTACATCCATGCACATCACACAGTTACAATCACAACTGGTGCCTTGGCTGCATACAGGCAATATGATGACAAACAGGGACCATGGACAGGCATTCCTTTCTAGAGGTAAGAATTTCTGTGAAATTCCTAGAAAAAATAGTCCAGGAATTGGAGCATGTGTGTGTCACAATACTCTGGATGAAGAGCTCCACAGTATTCTAGCTTAAGTGTTCCAGGTAGGGGCACTCAGGGGCTGCTTCTTGAGTCACCCCTAGCACTGTTGCCCTGAGAAAGAGAGAGAGAGAGAGAGAGAATGAATCCAAATTGTAGGAGGATTTATGCAGGTAATATGTACCTATCCCAGGCTGGAAGTTGGTCCTTGATGGCCAGTTGGGGTCTTCCTTCAGGTTGGTGTTGTCCAGAAGGGGTCTCCGGCAAGGCCTCTGGGGTGGATAGGTGATGTGAAGCTGGTCTGGTCTGGATGGAAATGGTGTTCCCACTCCATCTGTATTCACTGCCCCTCTTTATAGGGGCAGACTGTGTGTGACCCTAGTGACAGGAGGCATGCCCAGGTAAGGGTCAGCCCCTGGCATAAAGAGCATGTGTGCTCTATGCAGGGGTGTGCAGTTTCAAGTGTCTGTAATGGTGGAGAACAATGATAGTGTTGCTGGTTCTGCAGGGTCTTTTGTTTTCAAATGCTGGTCTTGTCTCTTTTCCTGGGTGAGATCCATGGTTCCTGGATGAATCAATGTTAGGTGATGGCCCAGTCATTACCGGCCATTCAGTAGAGGCCTACTACCATTGTATTTCAATCATGCCCAATTATTCTCATTCATCCAGGAACCAATTTACATGGGAGGGGTACAATGAATCATATTGTTGCAACATGGGATGCCCAGGCAGAGGACAGAAGATGGAGGCTTGACATACACAATGGAATCTTGATGTGACTTTGGTTCACTTACAAACACAGGCCTAAACCGTACAATATCCATATGAAACAATAAAAATCAATAAAAAAAAATAATAATACAATATACGACAATAAAAATCAATACAAACCTAATAATTATACAATATAAAACTGGATATCCAAACCCAAAAACTTGTTACCAAAATAAAAATGTTTAAAGCCTATCCTAAGTTTGAGCTCACTTATACTTATCTATAGGGAATAGAGAGGGAGACAAAAAGTCAGAAATGGTTGGGGAAGGGGAGGGAATGCAATAAAAAAGGAAAAGAAACTGGAGGTTTTGCTAAAGCATGAGGAGCCCACTGATTGACAGCCTGCTTTCTGCCCTGCCTAGGAACAGGACAGGACATTAATAGACACATTTACAGCTGGTGGTGCAGGGAGTTTAAAAATAGTCACCCACACCTCTATGTTGGGCAGCCCAGGCAGCAATATAAAGCTGACAGCACAGGGAAGACAGGGTGAGAATACCTCCCTACCCTGATGGCCCCACTGGCTTTTAAAAATCACCACCCATGCTGCTGAGCTGGGCTGCACAAGTGCCAAGGCAAAGCTGGGGGCACAGGGGGCTATTTAAAGGTTGGTGGGGATGCAAATCAGGGTGAGGAGGCTTTCTTCACCTGCTTTACTGTTCAATCCACTTTAAATATCTGCCTGTGCAGCCCCAACTTCAGGAGTCTTACTGATGTGATACAGCTGCCTCCCCACCACATTTCTCCAGTTTGAACTGGAGGAGTGTGGGGGAGCATTCTCTCTGATGACAACCTTTGTGGGACTCTGAGAAGTTCCTACTAAACAAGAATGCCCCTATCCCACCAATCAGCTGATTGTGTAATTTTTCAAACTATGAACTAATGAATATGGAATCATCTATGGTCCAAGATATACATGAAGTGGGGATGTACCATTGCATAATAATTTGTATACATGAAACAGGTGATATTAATCCTGTAGGTGATATTAATCCTGATATTATTTTAGTTGAAAAAAAGAGATCAATTTTTAGAAGGTAGGTGGAAGGAAAGAAAATAGGCAATACATTGAAAACTCCTCTGTGGATTGGATGTTTATGGGATGTATATAATTCTTCTTCATCTTTGAAAGGTTTTGTAAAAAATGATCAAAAATGCTATAAGACATGGAATTTAGTACCAATGCTGTGCTGGGGCATGGCAGACTTGGGTCATTTAACTGTTTTATCTCATTCGTTTATAAAGTTTGATGTGTGTGATCAGCCTTGCTTTCCTTAATTCTTATTCAAAGATATTTCCTAGAAAGCTTTTGTAGGTCTCTTGATTATTTAAACATAAAGTTAAGACAAAGACAGAGATTTCTGAAGCAGAAATTGTGATATCTCCTTTGCATAAGTGCATGACTTTGACTAATGAATTGTATTCTGCCTCCTCTCACTGACACAGAATAGATCCTTTCTTTCAGGAGTCTGACTGATTTCAGGAGTACTACTAAAGTAGTATGCTTCATGAGTGCGATCAAGAAAATTACCTAAAATAAGGTTGGGGTTAGAAATTACCTCTGCCTAACTGTATCTTACCCCCCAAGTTAAAAGTAATACTGACCTAAAAATAAATATTTTGTAAAGACATACTGATGGAGATGGATGAAAATGGAAGGCAGAGGTAGACATCACAAAAGCGCTATAGTCTGCTAAGGAAAATATACTTGTCTCAAAATGTGTCCACATGAGACTCTTTAATGCACAATAGACTAACCTCCTACACAAAGTAAAGTATCACTATCTACCCATGAGTAGGAGCTACTTCATAGTAGATTAGTCTACCATATGGTTTTCTAGTACCTGTAAATACAGGTAGTAAATTTACTGCACAGTAATGCATGGTTACATAGCTGACTGGGAGGAAATTGTTTCCAGTCAGCCCAGGCAGCAGGGGGCAGGAAAATGCTGCTTGGGCCAGTATCAATCACAGAACTGGAGAAGGGGTATTGTCCACTGCCCCACAGCAGGCAGAACTGGGGCTGGAACTTCGCCCCCTGCTGCCAGGACTGGCTTTGATCATGGATCTGGGGCCAGGATTTGTTTGCTGTGGGGGTAGAGGACATTGTCCCCACCCTGGCTCTGCAATCAGAGCTGTCCCCAACAGCAGGCAGCTGCCAGGGGTAGGGGGCAATGTCACAGACCTGGCTACAATCTCAGAGCCAGGAGCTGGAAGATGCTTGCTGCAGGGGCAGGGGACATTGTTTCTGCCCTAGCTCTATGATCAGAGCATGGGTTGGGCAGCAGTCAGCTGCCTGATGCAGGGGTTGGGGTGGGAAGCAGCTGTCCCAAAGGCGGGACAGCTCCCCTGCCCCCTGGAGCCCAGGCCTGACCCTGGTGCCCCCTGCCATCCTGGGGCTGGCACCCGCAAGAGACTAGCGCTCCCCCTGGCTGCCATATAGTAGCAGAACAGGGCAGGAGTACCCCTACCCTGAACTTCTCCCAATGGGCACACATGTAGACATGCACTCAAGGAAAGCCTACCGTGCAGTATCTTACTACACAGTAAGCTTTCTGAGCATTAGTTGCACATATAGTTGTGCCGTCAGAAGCTGAAACATTACATGATCTCAGATAATAATATTTCAGACAGCGCTATATAATAAAGATGTTCTAATATTCCAATTCGATGTTTAGCTGAGGAAAGCAAGTAGAAACCAGGCTGTGAGTATCTATTTTCTTAATATTGCAATACAATATTATGTACAGGTTTTACAACAAAAAAGATATGGGTCAATGGATTACCTTTTAAATCATTCATCTCCTTTCAAACAAGAATCATTTCATACTGTGGATATTGTGTTCTCTATTGTATAGTCACAAATTAGATTATTGCAAATGGCAATAGGTGGTTTTTTATTGTAAACCAGATATATTTGCACTGAAAAAAGGGAAATCTTTCACTTTGCAATGAACCCAAGTAAGCATAATGAAATGACTCCATAAACTTGGACAAGAGCTTAATTTTATAATTAGACTGGTCATTCATGGGTGTCATGCCCATATAAATACAGCTCAGCAATTGCAGAATTATCAATGTTTTAATCATTTGCATTCACAGTAACAACATAAGAACATCTTGTAAGGTTATTAAGAAAAAAGTGGTGTAGATGAAGGCTTAGATAAGCCAGTTTGTCATCTCATTGTCTATGCACAACCAAGGCACAGATTAAAACTTCATAATAATATGAAGTCCACGGACCTGTATCACAAGCAGGTCCGTGGAGGTGATCTTTCGCCTCTATGCGGCATTGATCAGGCCACCGCTGGAGTACTGAGTCCAGTTCTGGGTGCCACACTTCAAGAGGGATATGGCTAGCATTGAGAGGGTCCAGAGGAGGCCCACTCGCATGGTCAATGGGCAGCAGGGCAGGCGTAATGCAGAAAGGCTAAAGGGCCTGAACCTATTCAGCCTCCACAAGATAAGGCTGAGAAGGGATCTGGTGGTCATTTACAAACTCAATAGACCAGTGGAAATTGGGGGAGGCTCTGTTCCCCTCGGAACCACCCAGTGTTACTAGGAGTAATGGCTACAAACTGTTAGAGAGATGACCCCGGCACCCGTTCCTACCCAGGACAGTGGATCAAACCTGATGATCTGGTTAGGTCCCTTCCAACCCTAAGCACTATGATACTATGATATAATAGAACTTCTATGCCCATGCTGATTTTAAAACATTTACATGGTGTCTCTGTTCCAATGCTAAGCACCCAATTCTCTTCATTTTTTTCTGGTACTTTTCATTGGATTGTGCTTCTCACCTGCTAAAGTCAATTGTTTTCAATTTTGCAAAATAAAGTCCCCTGAAGTAAACTATGATCATTGTTTCAGTTTACTCATTCGTAAAGAGAGAATAGGGTAAGAAGAAATATCCTTTTAGTGTTGTCAATGACATTTTCATAAGCACAAAATGAAAGGAAATATCCTTTGAGAATTTTAATGATGACTTCTGTTGTCCCTTAGGCACCCTTCCCAATGCATCAGTATGAAACTTTGATCCAACAGGTAGTAACATATTACTGGTACAGAACACCGATAAATTATTACTACAGTATAGAAAAGTAGAAATCGGGATCCTTTCCCTGACCCCTGGGATTACATAACAGCATCTAAGAATGACTATCTCTATATAACTTATATATATCTTTGAGAACTCCTGGAGCTCTGGTGAAGAGCCCAAAAACTGGAAGAAGGCCAATGTGCTGCCTGTCATCAAGAAAGGGAGGAAAGTGGATCTGGCAAACTACAGGCCCATCAGCCTGACCTCTATCCTGGGGAAGGTCTTAGAACAGTTTATTAAAGAGGCCATCCTTAATGGACTGGCTGACGACAACATTCTGAGGGATCGCCAGCATGGTTTTTTTGTGAGTAGGTCTTACTTAACCAATCTCATTTCCTTTTATGAACAGGTGACCTATCACCTGGACAAAGGAGAAGAGATTGATGTCATATATCTTGACTTCAAAAAAGCCTTTGATCTGGTATCCAATGATCACCTCTTTGCAAAAGTGGCCAATTGTGGCCTCAGGTCCACCATGATCAACTGGCTGTAGAATTGGCTCCGTGGTCAGATCCAGAGGGTGGTGGTTGATGGAAGTCAATCATCATGGTGACCTGTGAACAGTGGGGTCTCTCAAAGCTCTGTCCTTGGACCTCTATTGTTCAACATCTTCATTAATGATGTGGACATTGGAGTCAGAAGTGGACTGGCCAAGTTTGCCAATGATACCAAACTTTGGTGTAAAGCATCCACATCTGAGGACAGGATGGCGATCCAGGCTGACCTTGACAGGCTCAGGAAATGGGCAGACAAGAACCTGATGGTGTTTACCACCAAAAAATGCAAGGTTCTCCACCTTGGGAAGAAAAGCCTGCAGCATCCTTATAGGCGTGGCAGTGCTACACTGGCTAGCACTATGGATGAAAGGACTTTGGGGTCATGACTGACTACAAAATGAACATGAGCCTTCAATGTCATGCTGTGGCAAGTAAAGTCAGCAAAACACTTGCTTGCATCCACAGATGCTTTTCAAACGAATCCCAGGATGTCGTTCTCCTGTTCTACTTGGCCTTGGTAAGGCTGCAGCAGGAGTACTGCATTCAGTTTTGGGCTCCACTATCCAAAAAGGATGTGGAGAAGATTGAGAGAGTCCAGAGAAAAGCCACATGCATGATCAGAGATCAGGAAAATAGACCTTACGATGACAGGCTGAGAGCTATGCGACTCTTCAGCCTGGAAAAGCGCAGGCTCAGGGGCGATCTGATGGCCAGCTATAAGTTTATAAGGGGTGTTCACCAGGATCAGGGGGAACATTTTTTCACCGGAGCATCCCAAGGGATGCCAATGTCGAATGGTTAAAAACTCCTGCAAGACCATTTCATGCTGGACATAAGGAAAAATTTCTTTACTGTCTGGAATAGCCTGCCGTCGAAGGTTGTTCAAGCACCTACTTTGAATGCCTTCAAGAAAAACTTGAATGTTTATCTTGCTGGGATCCTATGACCCCAGCTGACTTCCTGACCCTGTGGCAAGGGGCTGGACTCGATGATCTTCCAAGTCTCTTTCAGCCCTAATGTCTATGAAATCTATGAAATGTATTCAAGAGAAGGTAAAGGTGATTTGATTACAGTATATAAATTAAATGGGGACAGTAATTTGATAATAGTGGTTTTTTCAGAGCAGTTGATAAAAGCATCACAGGATATATGGGTGGAAGTTGAGATCAGACTAATTCAGAGAAGAAATTAGAAAAATAAATTAAGATTGAGGCAATTAATCATTGGAACAATATAATGAAATAGTGGATTCTCTCTTACTGGGTATTTTAAAATCAAGCTTGGGTGTTTTTTATAAGCCTTCTTTTTAGTTAAAGTGAAGCTCTGGGAAGTCCTATGTCCTATATTAGGGGTTTTCAACCTTTTTGGATCAGCCATGTATGAGCTTTCTATGCCCCCCACATCCCATATGGTAGCATGGGATGGTGCATAGCAGCATTCTGTCCCCACCCACCCGCACATACCCTCTAGGGCCTTCTCAAGTACCCCTCTGGGTCCATGTAACTATAATTTACAACCCCTGTTCTATATTATCCAGGTGGTTATACTAGATAATAATTTCCTTTTGTCCCTCTAATGAATTAATCTATTACTTCTGCCCCTTAACAGAGCTGTGTCCTTGGAACACAATCCCATGGATTTGATGCCCTATGGATTTTTGCTTCAAAGGTAAGAAGAGAAAGGTTTGGTGCTTCTGTGTCTGTTAAAAGAGAACCTTAGTGACACCTGCCACCTTCCCCAGTGCATTGGGGTAGTCTTCCCACCCTCCACTACTATGTTTCTAGCAAGTCTGAAGCTTGACTCTCTTGCCAGCTATCTGTCACCACTAGTGAGCCCTCAGCTCCCCTTTCCCTTGGCCTTCTGGGGCTTTAAAGCAATAAACAAAAAAATCAAAAGTAAACAAAACTGTGCGGGGTGCTGCCAGCGAATCTGATGGCCAATTCATCTGGCATGTCTTCCTGCTGGTGTTTCCTGCCTTCCTTATTGCCACAGACTTCATAGTTTTTCCCTTAAATTATTGGAGCCCCTCTGGACTTCTCTGACTTAGCTTCCTCAGCTTCACTCCCTCTGCAGCTGTCCAGCAGGCATCCTTGTCTCTCTCTCCCTCAGCACCAGCAGCTGCCCAGCAATCCCTGCTTTTCCCCTTCATTCCCCCCCACCCCACTCACACACACACTGCCTCTGCTGGGCTGAGCCTAATCAGGTAGCTACTCATGAACCAGGCTGGTCCCCTTTTGCTCCCCATCATTGGTTCTAGCTGTGTCAATGATTCTTCTCTTCCTGCAAACTTGGAGGGGTTTGTTTTTATTTCTTTACAGTCCCAATGGAGGCTTTGCTGTTGATTCAGTGGGAATATGATTATGCTTGAAGTGACCTGGGATTTGGAAATATTAAAGGATTTAAAGTTACACTCCTCTCTTCCTAGAAGTGAGGACTGTGTGATAATTGGCACATCTGGATATACTGTACAAAAACTAATTTGACTGAGAGATTAGCCTCCCATTCTGGTCAAAGTAGGAGAGGAAAGATCTTGCAAACAAAAACAAGAGTAGACCAGAATCACCAGCAGTTTTCTCTTGGACTACCTCCTAATGACTGTAATTATTAGTGACTGAAATTTTCTGCTGCTTCCAGTGGGAACCAATGTGATTGACTAATTGATTGATTAGTTCTCTTAGCCAAACTGTTTTGGATATTTCATCTAAGAGATGGCTATAATAAAAGTCATTTCTTAAATTTAAGAATAAGAGCACACCTTATTCTTGTCTTCATGTAGGAGGAACTCCACTTGAAAGAGACATTATAGACCAGAGAAATTAGGTGTGGGGCAAAATCCTGAGTGCTTGCTTTGATGCCCACAACAACACTGTCATAGACTTCCAAATGATCAGGATTGTACATGTACTGTTGAAATCTCAAGTTTAAAAGTGCATGCAAATACTATAGACAACTTAAAACTTCTCTTTTCTGTTAAAGAGCCTTCCCTTTATTGTCAGTCAGAGTTTTTGGTGATTTTTGAATACAATTAAGCTAGTTCATAAAAACATCATACATTATGATCCTTGATTTCTTATAAATTATATAAAAAATGTTCTCTAGCCACCCCCAAAGCTATGCTTATCCCTTGCAGCTTCAACCCTGACCCAGAGCCTGGCCTTGTGGGCTTCAAACCTGTGCCTGGGCTTCACCCGTCCCACTTTTAATCCTTTTCCTTTGGCTGCACTTATGTCCAGGTGCACTGCCCATGGACTTTGGCTTCTGAGCCCAAGCCCTGCCTTGCTCTCTATACTAGACCCTTGGGTTCCTGACCAACAAGGAAGCTCTTGCTCTCTATGCCATTCCCTGGGGTCTCCAACCCTAGTAGGGCTGTTCTTGCTCTGCACTGCCTTTACAAGGCTCTATTATATGTGTCTCTCAGACTCCTCCATGGCCTCCATCTCTCCCCCATAGCCACAATGTGGTTCTCTGCTTTTTTAAAATTTAAATACAGAAAAGGTAACTAGAACACAAAGTGTTAGTCATCTGGTTGCAACTCATTCAGGGCCCTTCTGGGATAAAACAGTTGCCACAATCCTCCATAAGAAGCTGGCTTGATTCCCCAGCTCCCCTTTTCCCTGACAGTCAGATCCATCATCAGCTTTTTCTCCTGGAGCCTTCAGGCCTAGACTGCTAGCCCAGCCCAAAAACTGGGATTATATACAGCCAAGCCTGCCTCTTCTGTCCACCTGACTGTTGCCTTTGAAAATGGGCCCATGGGTTTCTGTTCAGCTTAATGCACTGCTTGGACTCCCCCGCTTTGCAGTCCTCACTAGTTACCTGGCAGTCCCAGGCCTCAACTCTGGGTCCCCACAGCTGTAGGCTTTTGCAGAGTTCTGCCCCTGTGGACTACATAAGTCCTATTGTCCCCTAGGCAGCTGCCCAGTTATTATGAGTAACCCCATACTTCTTATTTGGGCTTTATCTTGGCTGCTTACCCAAAATGCTGCTAGCCACAATTCAGATGTTTCCTGAGGAGTTCTTTTAGCCTGCTCTCTTTCTCCTCTCAAAGTAACAGGAGCACCTGGCCCCTGGCTCCCTGTTATACGTACACATTTCATTGCTTGCTCCTTGAACTTCACTTTACAAATTCCATTTACATTCAAGTTATATCTTGTCTCTTTGCCAGTTTTACTAATATAACTGTTCCCTTTAGGTGGAATTAGGCCAATAAAATGTCAAGATAAGGCAATAGTCCATAAATTCTGTTCAAAGGATGTTGATAGAGATGTATTTGATAGTTTAATTTTGATACAGACAGACATGAACACAATCTGTTTGCTGGACCTTTCACGGATTAGATATTTATCTCTTTTCTGTTACACTACTGCATTGAGTGGTGTCTCTTCCAACCAGAAGGCCTATATCCAAATGGTTTCCTAGCTATAATTATCTGTGTATTGTTGATAGCATTAGCTGCTGCCACAACTTTATAGAAACACAGCATGCCACTGTTGAAAATTTCAGGATAAATAGCTTTGTCATACTCCACAGTTTCCCTCTCATGGGAAACTTAGCACCCAGGGACTGTGACCATGAATGCTGTTCTAGGCCTTCCAGAAAGGTAATCTTCAAAATTATTCCACCTTAAGCTTTTAACATTTTCAGGTGCTGAGTGCTAGAGTTGTGTGAAATTTCAGCAGCCATTTTAGCACTCAAAACACTGAATCTGAATTGAAACAGAAGTCTCCAAAATGTTTCAGAAATGTTTGGGAGAATTTCAGAGTTTCAGAGTGGGGCTTGGAGGGAAACAAAAACTAAGAAGAGGGAAAGGAAAGAGGAGGGGGGAAGGACTACTCTGCTATTGACATCTAGGTCCCAGTTTGATTCCCCAACTCTCTGATCATTTCCCTGGCTCTCCACAGGGGTGTGTGGGGAGGGGGTGCAGATCTTACACACAGGGTTTCAGCAAGCTGCCACTACAGGCTGGGACCAGCAGCACCCACTTGGCACAGCCCATGCCAAGCATCTGGAAGACTGCAGTGCTGCCGCAGCATAACATCAGACTGCCACTGCTAGCTGGCAGCTCTGGACTATTTCTCCAGCCAGCAGCAGCAGCAGTCTGCTGAAACCCCGCATGCAGATCTGCCACCCAGGAAGAGCTGGGGAAAGCAATAAGAGAGCTGGGGAATTGAACCAGGAGCCATGGCTGGCAGGTGAAGCTGCCACAGCTCCAGGACAGTGCGTAGTGCCCTGCCAAGCTGCACTGCACCCATGCCATGGGGAAGCTGCCCCAATGGTGCCACATGGCGGGGGTGATCCCTACTTCCTCCCGCTGTTCAGGATGGCTCATCTATGAGTGCACAGAGGCTCCAATCACCACTGCTGCACCTGGTGAGTGTAGGGCTTTTTTTCTTTTTTCTTTTTAGTGCTCCACACTCACTGGCTGCAGCAGCCATGATTAGGGCCTCTGGACACTCATGGCAGAGCTAACACATGCAGTGTGGAAGCCTGCTGTCATCCCGCACGCAAGTCCAGCAGCCCATGCTCCCTGGAAGGGCTGTGGGTCTGTACTAGGCTCTTCATGGGGGACATAGACCCCTGGATCTCCGTGTGGGATGACAGCATGCTGCCACTGCTGGCAAGTGGTACTATTTTGCTTTAAACACTTTGAGGTGCAGTTAAACAAAAATCCCTACACCTAGGTCCTTGAAGCTTGGCATACTTCATTCCCTCAGAAGGGGCTACAATGAAACAAACCCAAAAAAATTGATTAGATTTCACCATTCAGTGCATGGAAAGTGGGAGGGTGCCATCTTTGGACATGTTTGGTGACTGGTATCTCCTCTTCTAAGTATGGTACAAAGGTAATCTTGATGTCTAATCCAATACTCTCAAGGCCACATCTTTCTTGCAAAACTGTAACAATATAAGAGATAAGTTATGCATCTGTGAAACACAAAGGAGTTCCAAATTTTTGGCAGCTGCTCCCATTTCTCCAGGGATCTAGCAGATCTCCTGAGGCTTGTCGGGGTAAACCGAACAGAATGAATTGGGCCCCAAGGTCATGGTGGGCTGGGGTGGCAATCAGCTATGGACAGGTGGGATTATTGGCATGGAGTCAGGAGATATGGACCCGTAGTGGATTTGAACAAAGATGAATTTATTTAACTTACACCTTAGGCGTAGGCAGCGATGTCTTCAGTTACAGTATAAACAACAGAGAACAACGAAAGGGTCTGTTGGCCCACGAGGTTCCCTGACAGGGCAAGCCTGTCGGATAAGTCCCAGGGCTGGTCAACAGCTCATAAATGGGGGTAAACAGACAAACAAAACTGTAACATGTAGGTCAATAACCGGGATCATGACGCCAGTCCAGTGGAGAAACGGATGGTTGATGATGAAAGGCGAGGTCGAAAGCCAGGTAAGTAGAGTCACGTCGAGGTACCGAGGGTGATCTGGAGGTGAAGTCAAGGCCAAAGCGAAAACATTCCAGTAACCAGAGAAGTGTTAGTATAAGGAGAATCCAAATTGTAGTCAAGGATGGCGAGAAGTCAATCGAAAGCCGAATAATCAAAGCTGCAATCACTATCAGTTAAGGACATAGAGTGCCAAATTGAGGGAGGAGATCAATAGGCCTAAGGGCCTGACTGAGAGACAGTCCCTGGAGCACCAGCCTCTGTCTCCAGCTAACGCGATCTCCCCCTGAGGGAGGGGCTCACTGAACTTTTATCTGAATTTAGTGGCCAATCAGAA
>NW_017728948.1:37589101-37600831 GCF_001723895.1 Crocodylus porosus
AGTGTACCTGGCAAACTACAGGCCCATCAGCCTGACCTCTATCCTGGGGAAGATCTTAGAACAGTGTATTAAAGAGGCCATCCTTAATGGACTGGCTGACGACAACATTCTGAGGGATCACCAGCATGGTTTTTTTGTGAGTAGGTCTTACTTGACCAATCTCATTTCCTTTTATGAACAGGTGACCTATCACCTGGACAAGGGAGAAGAGATTGATGTCATATATCTTGACTTCAAAAAAGCCTTTGATCTGGTATCCAATGATCACCTCTTGGTGAAACTAGCCAATTGTGGCCTTGGGACCACCACAATCCACTGGCTGGGAAACTGGCTCTACGGTCAGACCCAGAGGGTGGTAATTGACGGCAGTCAATCATCATGGTGCCCTATGACCAGTGGGGTCCTGCAAAGCTCTGTCCTTGTACCCATATTGTTCAACATCTTCATTAATGATGTGAACATTCGAGTCAAGAGTGGACTTGCCAAGTTTGCCAATGACACCAAATTTTGGGGCAAAGCATCCACACCTGAAGACAGGATGGCGATCCAGGCTGACCTGGACTGGCTTAGCAAATGGGTGGATGAGAACCTGATGGTTTTTACCACCAAAAAATGCAAGGTTCTCCACCTTGGCAGGAAAAAGCTGCAGCATCCTTACAGGCTCAGTGGTGCTATGCTGGTTAGCACTACAGAAGAAAGAGACTTGGGGGTCATCATTGACCGCAAGCTGAACATAAGCCTCCAATGTGATGCTGTGGCTAGTAAAGTGACCAAAACACAGGCTTGCATCCATAGATGCTTCTCAAGCAAATCCTGGGAAGTCATTCTTCCCTTGTACTCGGCCTTGGTGAGGCTGCAGCTTGAGTATTGTGTCCAGTTTTGGCCCCCACAATTCAAAAAGGATTTGGAGAAGCTTGAGGGAGTCTAGCGAAGAGCCACATGCATTATCAGAGGTCAGGAAAACAGACCTTATGACGACAGGCTGAGAGCTATGAGGCTGTTTAGCCTGGAAAAGCACAGGCTCAGGGGTGATCTGATGGCCACCTATAAGTTTATCAGGGATGACCAGCAGTATCTGGGAGAACATTTGTTCACTGGAACATCCCAAGGGATGACAAGGTCGAATGGTTATAAACTACTGCAAGACTGTTTCATGCTGGACATAAGGAAGAATTTCTTTACTGTCCGAGCCCGCAAGGTCTAGAATAGCCTGCCATTGGAGGTGGTTCAAGCACCTACATTGAACACCTTCAAGAGAGAATTGGATGCTTATCTTGCTGGGATCCTATGACCCCAGCTGACTTCCTACCTTTTGAGCAGGTGGCTGGACTTGGTGATCTTCCGAGGCCCCTTCCAGCCCTATTGTAAATGAAATCTATGGAATCTCCAGGATGATATCTTCTCTTGTGTTGCAGACCTGGAATCAGAATCCCAACTGTCTGGAGCAGCTGTATGCCTGGAAGCATACCTGAAGAATTATGACAACACTCTTAATCAGTCTGTTATCCAGAAAACACCCTCTTTTATGGATACAGCTTTCAAGAGAGCAAATGAAATTGTGAAGCCTATGTTGAAAGATGGTTATGGTTTCACATTTTCTGAAGTAAGAGATCTTGTAAATGATTTGGTGGATGGTGATATAATAAAAAGTAAAGAAGTAAAGATGCATTTACAAAAGTGCCATAGAGATGGGATACATTGCAGTTATTTCGACTTCAAAAACGAGCCTATAATGGCGCCCTCTGCTGATCTAATACCAAATGAAATCATTTAGCACATCAGAAAAATAGATACCATTAAAACAGCAGTGAAGGGCATATGGGATTCTCTTAAGAAAGCAGATTCTGGACTAGAAGATAGGTTCTGTGATTCTGAAAAACTCAGGTTAGCCTGATCAAGAACTCAGTTGCCAAACAAACGTGTCACATTTTTCTGAGCTACTCAATATAAGTAAGGGAGTGTTAATATCCAATATGATGTCTGGGGAACACCCGTGTGATCAGTCAGAAGATGTGTCAGAGAATATCTGTGATGAAAATTATGGTGAAGAGTGTGAGAAGTGGACTTCTATGAAAACCTTTTGTATCAAAGCAAATCAATCCTAAATGCTAGAATATTGTTTCAGATCCTATACTACTATGTTCATTATGCGTGGAAAAAAAAAGGACTTCATATCATGACTGCTCATGCAATATATCATAAATACTAAAGCAAAGAATTGATCACTGCCATGAACAAGTCATTAGTGTTTATAATGTAGAACAAAGTGCAGCATTTCAGAAGAAAACTGACAGCACACACTGTTCACAGCAATGCTCATGGGTAGACTCCTTTACCTGCTCATTTCAGAAAAGAAAACTTTACACTCAGTGTATAAATAACTTTGACCATGAAGACCATTTAACAATCAGTGGCATTCACAGTTCCCATGACACCGTGAGTGTTCTGTTTCAGGTGAAACCTGACCCCAGTAAAGTTCCAGCAAAGCCAAAGATTTCTGAAACTGATGTGGCTAGAAGTGGAACCCATTTAATGACTGAGCTGCAGTGCCAGAAAATTTGAGATTATTGATGAGCTCCTAATAATCCTTGCCTACCTGCAGATTTCTGAGCTGATGACTCCCTTGCAAACTTCAAACACAAAGCAAACTACAAGCAAAATCCAAGTTTGTTCTCTTCTTGGTGAAGAATGAGATTCCAAGTGAAAGTTCATCAACTACGCCCACTCCTACATGGGATGAATGTCATGCTTTATTATTAAGAGCAAAAACACCACTGCTGATTATTGCTTTCCTGCCAGTAATTCCAAAACCTGTTACATATTATGCAATGGCTTATATAGACCTTAAAACCTTCAGAGTGCTTACTCTCAGCTGAATCAGACATCTCTACTTATCTATTGTAATAAGGGAGTATTTCATATTGTCACAGATATAATAATGTGAAACCCATCAGGGCTTACATACATTGTTCCAATGATGGGAATTTTTCACTGCACTAAAGTTGTCACGCATATTATTGGGAAGTACCTGCATGAGAGTAGTGCTGATGAAATGCGGTGTATTTGGTGATAAAAGTTGTAGACGGTAGTCACTATGTAAGGTCATTCAAGGGATTTATCATCTTGTCAGAAGTCATAAAAAAATTGAAATGGGATGCTTTCTGGAAAATCACTCCTGCTGACATGTATTCTGCAGTATTCAAAAATGCACAAAAACTGAAGACATCTCTCACAGATAAGGATGCAAAGACATCTCCGGATATCTATGTAAATGTTTTTAATGCTGATTAATGATCACTATGAAGATTACAAGGCTTTCAGCGCTTCCTGTAAGGCGAAATCTGAAATGTTCAACTACTGGAATGGTTTTAGTCAGCTAGTTCAGATGCTCAAAAATTTGGTAGCTGCTGATAGAGAAGGTGATTAGGAATCATGTCTTCAAGCTGTACAGGATCTCCTCCCTATGTTCAGAGAATCTGACAGCATTAAGTCCTTGCACTATGCATTCTGGTACCTTGAAAATATGACAGATCTCCAGGCATGACATGCAGATGTGTACCAAAATTTTTTAGATGGTGATTTTGTAGTCTGACAACAAAACAGGTTATTCTTTGCAGTTTCTCCTGATATGAAGCTTCAACAAACTATTCAGAGATCTCAAAAAAAGTCCTGGTAGAGGTATAATTGGACAGCCTGGGCAACAAAAATATGTTAATGAATGGGAACTTTGTTTATCATGAAATTCTCACAATCAGCAATACATTCGCAGAATTAATAGGGTCTGGCAGAACTAGATACCATGAGACATATACTCACCATGACTAGCCTGGGAGTTCAGCCTTAAATATTGCATCATGTGTTTTCGGTGTGTTCCAGTCCATGGAGGATACAGGTAACCCATATATCACATCCAGTCTGGTGCAACTTCCTAATTTCATAAGCAAGCAATGTGTCCCAGGAGAGAGAGCCGAAAGACTGCTTTCATTCAGAGAATTTGCAATGCAAGTTCAGAGGCTTATATGCAGTATAGAGATGAATGTTTCAATACGAAAAGAAAGAATCTTTCAGATACTATTAAGAAGGTAAAATGGCCACGATTTGTTTGTGACAGAGATATACAGGTAGAAAAACATAAACCAATTGCAGCAACAGAAAAGATATTGTACTCTGCAGCCAAGAAAATCCTACACATAGCAAAGGATCAAGGAGAGTCTTTTAAGAACATACTGAAGTATGATCTACTGTCATCTGACACATTATTTGATGATAGTGGCCTTTTTACTAAACCAATCAAGTCAGTTCTTTTAGAGGAGCTTGAGAAGAAACTGCAACCAGAAAAGCAACCAAAAAATCACCCTGCGGTAATTCTGGACTTTATGTTTCAAGTACGCCAAGTCTGAAGCAAAAAAACCCGAAAACTTTTCAAGAACTTTTTGATACCCTATGGAGGAAAGCTATCCAATTCCAATTAGTTTAGAGGGTAGATGTCGTGTCTGATAGTTATGTGGATAAGTCATTGAAAGAAGGTGAATGAGAGAGGAGAAAGACTATTACACCAATAGAGTTTATAAAACTGGATCCTGGCACTCCTTTACCTGTGCAGGTGGATAAGTGTTAGCCTTCTTCACCAAACAAAGAGTTATTACAACTGTCAGCCAAAGAATACTTTTGTTAAAAAGGAAGAGAGAGTAGCACACAAACTACAGTGTTAAGTGGAAGTATGACAGGAGAATGTGAGAGATGGGAGGCCATAATGATCACAGATGATGGGATTCAGGTATGCAATCATCTGTCTGCTGCTCTAGAAGCACACAACTCAACTGGTCATCCATTTATTTGATACAGTTTTATCCGGTTTCACACGTCATAATGCTGTCTAATGATACAGATGTTTTTGTCCTTCTTTAATATCTGTTTCAACTGTTTAAAAAGGACTTTTGGAATGTTGCATTAAAGTCAGTTTGGTTGATAAATTAAGATTTGTTCCTCTTCACATGCTTGGACAGAAACTAGAACCAACTTTGTGCAGTGTTCTTATTACGTTTTGTTTTGCACTGTATGAAAGTAAACCAATTTTACAGCTTCCCCCTCACTTCTTTCTCTATTCAAAATAGACATCTTGGAGATGCTTTTTTGTGGCATGTGAATGTTTTAGCCTGGATGATAGCAGCTACAGAAGTATGTTAAATCTAAAAGATTTGGGGCAGTATGAAGACCTGAGTAGAGCTCTTTTTCTGGACAAATGTCTCCATTCTGTTCCTGATGAATTATTCCTGACATGTAACTGTGCAACATGCAAAACTGCAACACACAAGCACCAAAAAAATTACATTTCTTGTAACAAATACTGAAAATGTGGTCAAAACTGTATAAGGAAAAGCAAGTTGTCTAATGGATGTGTTGGATCACCCCCAAACATTAAAAGATACATTATTTCAATAGTCACATTAATTTGTTTAATATGTTGTA
The DNA here is from genome assembly GCF_001723895.1 of Crocodylus porosus. Classification (NCBI taxonomy): domain Eukaryota; kingdom Metazoa; phylum Chordata; order Crocodylia; family Crocodylidae; genus Crocodylus; species Crocodylus porosus. Next base: position 37,594,571 of record NW_017728948.1, read on the forward strand.
TGTTATAGCACTTCTTATTAATTCCATATTGATGTTCCAGTTTTATTTACAATATTTAGATTTCAATTGGCATGTAAAAACATTTTTCATAAATAATGTTGAAATAATTTGCCTTGAGAGAATAGTGAACCCTACTTTCTTTTGTCACCATAACATTGAAACATCTGTATTGGATTGTTGGACCTTGAGAACATTGGGTTAGACACCAAGATTATCTTTGTACCATACTTAGAAGAGGACATACCAATTGCCAAGGACCTATTGTCACCCTGTTCAAAGATGATGCCCTTCCACGTTCTGTACACTAAATGGTGAAGTCTACCCACATTTTTTTTATCCCTTCGCATGTGTTTTCTTAAGTACAGATGGCTACCATAGTCAGTTTTGACATTTCTATGAGGGTCTATGCCAGGGACAGGACTAAACCTGTATCTGTTTAAGTAAACAGTAGTTCTACTGAACTTAATAGACTTACATTAGTATAAAACTGGGACAACAGAGATTAAAAAAAAATGAGCTTATTGCATTAAAAAAATTAAATGCAACTCTCTGAGAGTTAGGTAATAAATAAAAATGTGCTTCTAAGCCTAGCAAATAAATCCTTGACATAACATTGAGGATAAGAATGGAAAAGAGCTAAAATGTATTGAACTTACAAAGTCACAGGGGGAAAAGTTTCTGGAAACCAGAAGATTTCATCCTGTTTACATGAAAGTCAAGGATAAAACTTGCAGGAGCTTCAGTTCCTACAGAATCATGCCCAAATAAAAACCCCTGTGAGAAGTTCAAAAAGAAAATGATCTGTATACTTGAGGACTTATAAGACAGTATTAAAGACAAGGACAATAACCTTAGAAACATGCATATTTTAGCAATACTGCACTTGTGGTACCATTCTTTTCATCCTAGTGAATTCTCTGCTTTTGGAGTACGAACTTAACCAAGTGCAGTGCAGCTTATCTATTCATAATTGACAAGATGCTTATTTTTAGATTGTGATACATGTGAATGCTATGGAAATGGATGTAGAAACAAAAAAACTAATTAAATGAATTAGCAGGTCCTTTGTATTGCCCGACTCTCAAAGAGAAAACAACAATTGATGTATTGAATATATTTTCAAGGGACAACAGGTTAATTTATGCATTTCTATTGTCAACAGTATAGTAGATCTTTTTAACAATCAGGAAATTTGACCCTTTCTGCCAGGTAGTGTCAGAAACTATATGAACCTGTCAAGGAAACAATGTTAATTGGGAAACCTTTTGAGAGGTTATTAAAATGAAGACAAAAATTATAATTGTAAGTAACAACTGCTTTCTCACCTAGTATATCAGATAACTAAGCAGAATAGCTATTGTCTAAATATGGTATTAATGTTTAAGACAATCTAAATACATTTAAAAAAATGTAGCATAGCTCAGGACGTGACTATATATTTAATTTAACCAGGGATAGATTATTGCTTTTGAAAGCAAGCAAACTTAATGACTTAAGAAAAACAGCAATATAATAATATACAGGAAAGAAACTCAAGTAAGAGAAAAAAACAAATGTTAAAATATAATAAATGCACATTTCTGATGCATCACATTATAGAGTCAAGTTAAATAAAGTCTTTAAGAGCCGCAAAAATGTTAAAGAGAAACAAACAGTGGACATACAGCTTGATGATCAGTCATTAGCTGGAAGAAAGGACTAGGCAATAGAATTGTAGATCAAAGGAGCTATATTTTAAAGTGTTCAATAATACTATGAAAATTTGGAGAAATGAGAAATTATAAAGCATTTTATACATTGTACAAGGGTCAAAATTCAGAAGAAATATAGAAATGTATATATTGTGACTGCAAGTCAGCAAATATATATATGTATTATGTATATAAATAAGGGAGATGATATCTAAGCTTCAGAAGCAAAAATGATGCTCTTAATAATGTAAATATGAAAACAGAAGCATTGTTTTAATATTATTTTATCTGAAATAATCCAGTAGTTATAACTAAAAAAAAGTGTCAGAGTTACATAGCCCTAATGTTTACCACTCTACATGTGGGGAAATATCATCCAGAAAAAGACACATAGCAGGAAGCAATAGCACAATTCTCCACCCTTCTTTACCTCAGGACATGCATACATATGCCATTAATGCAACTGAATAAACTGCGGCACAGCTTGTGCCAGAGTTTATTCTTTCTGAGCACATGTTCAAATACTGGCAGAGAGCCTAGGGGATCAGCCTTCCAGTCCAGGGCTCATTGGTGGCATGTAGCGGGTGTACATGGTTGCAGGTACATCTCCTGAGATTGGCCGTGCACCCCATGGAAGCGCCAGCTGCAAAATTGGAAATGAACTTCAGAAAAAGAAAACAACATTAAAAACAATCATCTTAAAGGTGGAGAAAATTCTGTTTTCAGAATTGTTTTTAATGTATAATTTTGTTTCCTCTGCTAATTTTGGCTAAATCAATTTGGGTAAGTAATTTTGGCTCTGATCTAGGTGTGAGAAGCAGAGGAAATTCATAAGCATTATAAAATAAAAATTTTATTTTGGTTAAAATTTTCATAAAAAATTATAGAATAATAGAAAATTAGGGTTGGAAGGGACTTCAGGAGGTTATCCAGTTCAACCCCCTGGTCAGAGCAGGATCATCCCCAAATAGATCATCCAAGCTAAGGGTTTGTGTAGCTGGGTCTTAAAACCTCCGAAGCTGAAGAGTCCACAAGCTCCCTGGGTAGTCTGTTTCAGTGCTTTACTACCTTCCTAGTGAGAACATGTTTCCTAATATCTAAGCTTCCCTTGCTTTGATTTGAAAATGTTCCTTGTTCTCTCATCTGCCACCACTGAGAACAGTTTAGCTCCTTCCTCTTTTAGATAGTTTTTTTTCAAAGAACATAGTTATTTTTTTCCAAAAACAATTTTGAAAAATCTCAGTTCCAACAGAAGAAAAGTTTTAAAAAGTGAGAGGACATTGAGTCTTAACACCCAAGCAAAAAATAAAAAAATAAATAAAATAAAAAAAAACCAAGCACCCCCCAACTAATCAACCAAATAGAAAAAAAAACATAATGTTTTTTGTTTTGTTTTCTAATTACTTGGACCATTTTTAGATTATAAGAATTTAACCAAAACTAACATTTTTCAATCAAAAAACTGTTTGTCAAAAACAGATTTTCAATGAAAAATCCTTATTTTGATTATAGCTTTCTGACCATCAGCATACATATAATGTAATGAAGAAGCACCACATGGCTGTAACTATTAGAATGGGCAAGGCCCATTTCACATTTTGATCCTTAGAATAAGTGTTTATTTTATTTCCCTTAGGCTGAATCCTGGGGTAAAATGAAGGAACACTTACAGACTTAGGGCTAAATCCCCTAACAAGTCAAATCCAACCCTTGTGTTCACAACACTCTTACTGCACACTGACAGGTCACACGCAATCTGAAATTCTGGTGGCTTCATTATTGAAATTCAATTGCCCAACTTATTATATAAGTTTGATGTTAGAACACTCTCACGAATTGGGAGACCTGTGATATATGTCCCCTCTAGCCTGAAATTCAAGCCCTTATCTCCCATTACTATATCCCTACTATCAAACTATCAGGCCCCCTTTACACATAACAGGTATTGCACAATTACCTGGTTAATTCTGCAATTACTTTACCTCTCATGCTGTAAAAAGCTCCAACCAGCTATGATGTTAGAACTCAAAAATGTGTACTAACTTTATAGCTGGTTGCTACTGAACCTTAATTTGCACCCCTACAGCTAGGAGCCTCATCAGCTGACTGGGCTTCCAGCTGCAGGAGTGCACAATAACCAACTGGGTCGGGAGTCCTGCAACTGGGAGACTCTCAGCAGCTGCTGATTCTGGGTCCTGATACCACTCTGCAGTCACCAGGACTTGGAGTCCTGAAGCTGCAGATGCTGGGTCCCCACACCATGCCTTCCAGTGCCAGGACCGTTTTCACACACTCTTAGAGCTGGGAGATCTCAGCAGACACCTCTACCAGCCCTGGGGGGTGAATTGGATATCCCTGCTGCTGGGAACTCCTTAGCTGAGAGAGCTCCATGCTGTTGGAGCTTATTTCTTGAAACTACAGGGTTTCCTTGAATCAGGGTTTCCATGCACGAGCACTAAGAGCTGATGGGATCTAACGAGTGATCCCACAATTGTGCCTTTTGCTAGGTCTGCATTGCATGGCAGGAAACACAATTATATGGAAATACATTAGGTCCTACCACACCTTTACCTGAAGGTGCAGAGAGTCCCTAAGGCTAGGCAAGGTAAAGAGTCATTTCCCCACTATGCAAAAATTGATATACAGCTGATGGGGCTAGGAAGAGAAAGAACAAGGAGGAATGACAGCTTCTCCTTGTGGAGTGTGACTGTAGTTTGGTGACTACAGCATTGACCTGACCTATGTGGGAAAAAAATGTGGGTATTATCCCCTCAGACTGACTAGAACACAATCTCTCCCTTCCTTTAGAGCTTCCTAAAGCAAGCACTTTAACTATTTAGTTTATATTTCAAAATTTAAGACTGACATCCCTTTGTGCCTCTTTCTTTAAGAGTAAGTCCTGCTTAAGGTAGAATTCACCTTCCTTCTTTGTTTCTAAAGAGCATACTTATATCTGTATCAGTTTCATTTTTGACACTAACAGACAAGTAGTAATACTACCTGCTCTGCAATGTGGACTCAGAAGTATGCATATGCATTTATTAATTGGATTATTTATTTATTTGATTGACGTGCTGCCCTTCCCAACAAAGGGTCAGGGCAGTTTCCAAAAAAGAAAGCAGAATAATTAAAAACAGAACAGGAGGACCAAAACAGCTCAAAAAGGAAATTGAACATCAAGGTAAAAAAAAAGATCTCCTGAGCTACAGCTTCTCTTAGTTTTGTTTGGTGAACACCTGTCCAGGTAGGAAGAGGTAACAGTACTTCTGAAAGATGCGAAGGTTTGGGATAAAGTGAGCCTCAAGACAGAGAGACTTCTAGAGCTGAGCAACAACTGCAGAGAACAACTTCCTTCACGTTTTCATCAAATGGACCTTACATACTAATGGTACCTGTAGGAAGTTTCTTTTGGCTGGGATGGAGCAAAAGGAGAAGGAGGTCCCTTAGGTACTTAGGGCCCAGACTGTTTAGACTAAACATTTGCGGCTGAGTGGGTAGCTATGCAACTGCATGCATGCACCCATTGTAGATGTATACCTGTGTCCAAGTCACAAAAGCATGCCTAGCCAGACACTCTAACAGTAATCCCTCCAAATTTTAGCCCTGACAGCAGTGTGGTTGTGACACTTGCTCAGTAAGTCGAAGACCCAGTCTCTAGCTCCACCAAGGAGGCTTGATACTGCATCTCTCATCAGGCTTTCTAACCTAGTACTCTAACCACCACACCCCAGGTTAGACATTACACAGAAACCTCTCTAGTGTTCATTTTGGAGATGGTTTTCTGAACAGTGAAGAGTAGAAGATGTATGGGTCCAGGAGGCAGAAAGCAAAAGAGGGGTATATGGCTCAGTGATATTGAGAGCGGCATCAAAAAGCCTAGGCCATGGGTTTAAAAGACCACCAAGTCTTGAGCCTGCTTCTAACAATTGCCTCTCCTCCTTTTTCTAGTTTATTCTAGATTTTCTGGGATAACTCAGTGATGAGCAGGTTCCTTTCCAAATGAAGTATCCTATGTAAAATGGAGCCGGTCATTTCCCTCCTCCTTTTAGGGAAGTGTGTGATGTTACTTTCATCTCTGGATGCTGCCATATTTGAAAGAACCTTTTGGGAAGCAGGTTGGCTAACAACATTTCCTCCCATGCTTTACAAGGAAAGCAGAAAGTCCTTCTTGGCTCTACTACAACACTGAGCTTAGGACATGAGAAATCCCCACTACTCCATGAAGTAGATTAAGAGATATTAGTCCATTTTCCATAACTAAATCTTAAGCTCCCAAGAAGATTTTATGAAATGTACTTGAGAAGACATCTACAATGGCACAGAATATAAATATGAGAGACATTCAGAATATAGTCTCTAGCAGAATAATTAGGCAAAAATCTTAAATGTTGATCAATACACACAAAATTCCCAACCTAATTCTATGCCAAAAACAGAAGAAAAAGGAATAGTCCTGTCAGAGCAAAATTTTGATTAGATGCTGCCAACACAGAAGATTGAGACTGACATGCATATTGGACTCTGTGAGTAGAAAGTTCCAAGGCTCACCCAGCCCTTGCCCCCTGGGTGA
>NW_017728948.1:37601461-37603789 GCF_001723895.1 Crocodylus porosus
ACCTCGTGGGCCAACAGACCCTTTCGTTGTTCTCTGTTGTTAATACTGTAACTGAAGACATCGCTGCCTACGCCTAAAGCGTAAGTTAAATAAATTCATCTTTGTTCAAATCCGCTACGGGTCCATAACTCCTGATTCCACGCCAATAATCCCACCTGTCCGTATCTGATTGCCACCCTGGCCCACCGTGACCTTGGGGCCCCCAATTCATTCTGTTCGGTTTACCCCGACAAGTCCTATCAAACAAATACACAAAATACATTAGAATTGAACTATTATATTATTTATTTACATTAGCTAAAAAGTAGGCAGAATTTATCATTTCATTTGTAATTTTTTAAAAGTAATTACCAGTCATGAGCAATCTGTCTCATTAATGTTAAAGAAGTATATGAAAATTACTTAACTGAGGTTGGATGAGGAAAGCTGTGACTAAAACATGGATAAAATCTTGCACCGTGTTTCATGTTGTATACTGAGATCTACCTGCAATTCACTTGGACCATTCACCTGGACCCTTCAAAAACCTTTGCTAGAGGCCTAAGTTAGAGCAGGCCCCCTCCACCCACCCAGCTGCTACAGACCTCATTAGACTGTATTGTCCAGCATTCATTATCAGGGAGTCATAATTGACTTTGGCCATGAACAAGCATCCATTTCTAGCTATGGAAGTTTCTGAGAAATTCCCACTCATAGAAATGTTTCCAGGACAGGGAGCAGTACATGAATTAGTCTGCAACTAACTCCTGCTCCTCATGGTTTCCCAAGACTGGGGTGATCCTGGTCCAGGGAAAAGGTAGGAAGAAGTGGGTGCTTCACTCTTCCTGTTCCTGTCGGGGAGTGGAGCAGCCGGGAAAGACTCCCCACATCTCTCCAGACTGGGGACATCCAGGTCTGAGGAATGAGTGGGCAGTCTTTCCTCACCAATATACTTTTAGAAAGGAGTATTATGAGAAACTCTCTGACAAATGGCAGAGACATTTATAAATGGTGTTGTGCATTCCAGCATGTTAAGTCTTTCAGAATGGCTGCTAAAACTTCATTTACAAAGTATTTTAAAATAATTTATACATGATTCTCCCATATATTATCTTAGAGCAATTGTTAAAAAACAGTTTCTATTAATCATTTATTATTTTTGAAGTATTCATAAATGTTATCTTTATTTGTATTGCTAATATTAAAATTAAAGTTGTGTAGGCAGTTTCTATTATACATGGGAAAAATGTAGACAAATGAAAGCATTGACTAATTTTCAAGCTACACAGGTGAATATATTAACTCATTTTGTAATTTCCACATACATTTTGAACATTATAAAAAAATTAAATGAATGGAAATATTTCAAAATAGCTTCCTTCATGGTGTTTCAATTTCAAATCTCAACTGAAAGCATTAAGTGCAGGGACAGCTAAAATAATGTGCCCTTATTGTTTGAAAATCTCTGTAGACTGCACACTGAGTGCCTGTAGAAATGCTTGTGCACATATTCAAACACCATCACCTCACAATCTGTGGAACCTGTTTGATCACAGTTATAACCTTTAGGACATTCAAATGATCAATGTGTCCCTTTCACTGTATAGCAGGTAGTTGTCAGAGCATTATTCATAATGCTTTATGCAAGAATGACCTGCCCCTCAAACTTTCAGAAATATAAACTGCTATAATTGTGGCTGTATCCTGCTCTGAGGTCTGTTTCTTGTTCTTGAAAAAGCTTGAAATAAGTAAAGCTCCCAGTACTCCTATTAAGTGTAGTAAGCTAGTGTAAGTTCAACTTAGGTCCTAACACGGCCATTTGTATCCTTTTTCAAAACCTGTTGTTGTTCATGTCCATTTCAAGTCAAATAAAAAGGGCAGGTCAGGGAATAAGTACTGTAGGGCCAAAACTGCAGACACTGCTCCAGAAGTCATGTGATTGTACAGCAATCTTAGCTTTCATTTTTTACAGTTTTTTTAAGCTCTTGTGGTTAAGAAAAAGCCTAAAAATATGAAACAATCATATCTTATTCGATGGCCCTTTATTCAGGGGAATGTGTAATTCAGCCTGCAGACAGCCTGACACCAGTTCTGAGAAGTCTGATCTGCCCTGTGAATTACAATCAATAGTGTGTTAGCTTCAAGACACACTATTTTATTAGGCACCATTAATATCAATCCACTAAAGGACTGTTTTTGTGGCAGGAATAATGACTGCAGCAGACACAGAAAACACCCTTTAATTCACTGCTAGGGCGGTAGCAAGGATCTCCCTGCTTCTGTCTATAACCAGATTAAATGTCCAGAAAAGAGCTGGCCTTAGGGAAAATAGTGCCATGTGTGAACTTG
>NW_017728948.1:37603889-37611047 GCF_001723895.1 Crocodylus porosus
CAGAGGCAGAGGCATGTAGGCAGGTTCAAAGATTATTCAGGCAGGGCAGGAGAAAGCATTGCTCTGAGTGCAGGCTACTCTTGTGTGTGTGCGCGCGCGTGCGTGGTTGTTTGGCACTGTCATGACCATAAAGCCCTGGGCAGTCACCCACCTTGCCCACAACTAAGGACGCTTCTGGTGCAGAGCATCATGTTATTTAATTAATAGCAACACTCACCTAACTTTCTCCAGGGTCTCCCTTGATTCAAGTTCAGAACTGAAATAGAGAAGTAAACAGCATGATATTTAACTCTTGTTCCTTCTCTGCTGATGAGCAGAAGATGTCAGTATTGCAGCCAGTACAGTCTCTTGTCCATAAGTTTGAACTAACAGTCTAAATACAGACATTCCAGGGGAGGAAGGTTAGATGAGGTTCAAAATGGCCACCCAATCTAATTTAGCTTGCCCCAGATGTGGACATTACACTCATACCCAAGCTCAGTGATCAGAAATCAAATCTAAATCTGTAACAGTACAGAAATTCCATGCACACAGACTCATATAAAAAAGGCCAAACCTGGTCTAAGGAAGACCCGGATCTATGCAGTATCAGACTTACCTGATCTAGGTCAGACCGGCGCATGGAAATTCTGTACAGTTACGTACACAGCCCTGGGGCTCATAAAGCCCAGTCACTGGCCTGAGCCCTGAGGCTTCCCTTTTCCTGTCCCTGCTCCCCTGGGACCAGGTAATTTTTAGCTCCCTTTCCCTCCCCATCCCTTCTCCCGTTGACTAGCCAGCCCCTCCCCAACCCCAACACTACTCAGGGTGCTGCCAGTTTTATCAGCATTCACTGCTGCCAGAAGTCCAGCAAATAAGTCGAGAGAGGGAAGGACGGGGTGTACCTTCATTGGGAAAGTTGGGGGGCTAAAAACAGCTACTGGTCCTCCTCCAAGTCTCTCTGCAGGCCCTGTGAGCCTCACTGATCCCACCAAACCCTCCCTGACACCAGAAAAACCCTGCAGATTCTGCCTTCCCCTCGAATCCCCCAACAGATCCTGGCTGCCCCCATCCCTCCGTATCCCCTCCAGCTCCTCCCCTTGTGAATCACACCTGTCCCCCATCACTCCTGCAGATTACATCTGCCCCTTGTCACTCCTGCAGACTGCACCACCCACCCACACAGTGAGGCCCATGCCTGCCCCCATCACTCCCATGGATCATACCTGCAAAGTAGCTTGATATCATTTTGATAAAACTTATATTTATACACACACACGTAGAACAGCACTGGAACAAGGACCATCATAAACAGCATACAGGAAAACTCTTCCTTTAGGGATCTTAACCCAACACTATTGATTGCTTCCCAAGGAACATCTCTGCTTCAAAAAATAATACTAGACAGAGAAATTAAGGTAAAATATGAACAACTATGTTGCTTCCTAAAGCTCCCTACCAATCTACACAATATTTTACCAATGGTAAAAAAATATTCACACTAAGTCAAAAAAATATACATCTATAACAGTGTTTGTAGTACTTCCATGCCATTACTTTTACTATAGGGATCCTTTACTGTTCCAAGGAGGAAATCATACTGGTTCATCACGGTCATACCAGGATCCCCATGGTTTCTGAAGCAACTGAACCATTTACTAGGCTGCTTTCCTGCTACATCATGTGTAAATACTTATTAGGGACACATCAGGTACAACAGCCCATGTGGCCTAAACTTTGAGCCATCCAGCATGTGTCTAAGCTCATTCTGACATATTGTTAAGCAATGAAAGGTCTTGTTTGCCAAAACACTGTTGGTGGCTTCATTTATAAGATGCTAGTGTTTTGATAGCCTTTCAAGTGCCATATTGTAGCCCACAATACACAACAGTGTAACTTGACAAGCAATATAAGGACTTTAACCAATGAGCAGTAAAAAAAACCTATACTAATACATTACTCTAATGAGCTACAGAGCCTGCATACTGAATTTCCAAGCTACCAAAATTGGAAGCTAGACAAAGACAGCCTATGTTCAAGGGAAAATGTGGTTTAGACTGACTGCAACTAAATATGCTGCAAGCTGTTCAAAGAAGTTTAGCTTCTAAAACTATTGTGTAAGAAAAGATGTGTCAACTAACCATGATTAATTCAGGCAAGAGCAATCTTGAGGTGTACGCTGGCTCTGGTGGGTGGTTTGCAGTCTGCAACATCTGGAGCACCTTATTAAAGAGTTTCTTTATATTTCTAATGTGGCATACCTCATAGGATGTTATTGGAATAAATGAAATGGGCTTGTCAGCATCTAAAAATAAAGGCATTTAAAAACCAGAAATCTTTAACTACAGCATGAAGAATGACTATTTTACCTATTCTGTTGCAAAGCTCCTTAACTCACAAGAGTCTAGATAAAAGTCAGATCCATAGAATTAAAGCAAAAACAGAATTATGTATGAAATGAACACAGTTTGTTTCCCCCCACTTGATAATCTGGTATTCTGTCAACCATCTTTTACGCACTGTAAATTCAGACAGAAAAAAAAACCTGCTTGTTATAACAAACCTTAATGTTAATTGTTAAGTGGATCCAGGGGTTATCAAGTTACTTGGTTTTCTCCTTATATATATTGTTTATGTTAGACTAGGAGAGAGAGCCCAGAACACCCTTTAAACATCTCTCTCCCTCATAATCCAAGGAAATCCCCAAATAGGTAAAAATATGTTTAGACTGCTTGCATCTTTGCCATCCTTCGCTTTAAACTGGGTGTTTAAAACATCTGAATAAATAGGGCTGGACATCTGTCTCTAAAGAAATCATAGCAAATGGATCCCTTATATAGGAGAAAGATGTGAGATATGTCAGAAACCCTGATATTTGTTTATAAAAGTTACATAAGAAGACTTGCTAAGTCTGATCTAACACAGGAAAAAAATCCGGGGCCTAATTCCTGCAGTGATTCTTACAGCGATTCTGCCTAATTCTGCCCAATTCCAGGAGTGATTTCATTATATAGTCCTGCAGTGATTTTATAATAAATTCTATTTTATTAATTGTATCTATATCTATATTTATATCTTTATCTATACAGAACTATATCTATTTATGAATCTATATCTATCATTAAATTATATTTCATATAAAAAGTGTTGCCACTGCTGCTGATTTGCGTAACCGTGGTTTTAATATTCACACAATGTAAATTACCTTTGTATGCATATACTAAATGTACAATTTAACATTATCAGTTATAGAAATTACAGTATCTCATTTTAATACATATAAACTCACACCATGAGTTCTGTCTCCCTCAAACTTTCAGACAATGGGTAAAATCCTGTTCCCATGGAAGGTGATCGGGTTTTCAACTTCAGCATTAGAATTTCACACAGTTATTGAGCTAATAAATCAATTTCTGCTTTGGTCTGGCTGGTGAAACTTTAAGTAATTAGAAAACGTGGCTTTAAAATGAAATCCCTCCAATTCATTGTGGCTGCAGTGGTGTAATTGAGAAAAGGATTTGGTTCATCAGGCCAAATTAATCCCTGCTCTAATTACTTCAGGGAAGTCACACCAGGAAGGAATATGGTCGTTATTTGTAAGTCACCAAGTTGTAGCTGTTACAGAAAATTAAAGGAAGCAAAAGAGTATAACAGTTCTTTTGTGTGGGTTCTGGTTAATAGCTACACCTTTTGAATTTTTTGTTTGTTGTAACTCATTCACATAATTTTAAGACCATGATTTTCAAAGTAGCTAAGAGATGATAATGAATATTTTCAAAGGTGAACATTACAAATCAAGTGAAATTAATCTGGAGTCACTCCCTATCACTATTCCAAATCAAAATATCTTTCAATTATAGATTAGGAAGGTTATGAAGTGACAGCAGTATAGTTACCTAGAATTTAATTTACAAAGCCAAGACAATGGAAATCCAGAAAATGAAAAGCTAACCACATTACAGATCTTACATTGCCAAGATAATAAACAACCACATTATTCTCATCATGTACACAGTCATATGCATTTCATCACAATAAGTTTAGTGCCAACAATATCCAACAAACTTCCAGGGACCTGGAATGCCTGAAATGCCACAGATAATTTCATCTGCAGAGAGTTTTAGACCTTTACAAATTACTATAAGCAATTACAATTACATGTGTATCAAGTGGCCCCGGGTCAATTGTGTGTGTCACTAAAAAAAAAAGAAAAAAGAAAAAAGGCCTTGTTTTGTTTTGCTTTAACTAAAATAACCTAATTCTTGAAATAACATGGACAATTAACCTGCAGGTTTCCAAACACAAATTGTGAACTTCTTATTCACTAGGTGTACAGATACTCTCAGGAGCAGTTCCAATATAATTAAAAGCTTGCAAGATGGTCAACATAATGTTACTTACATCTGTTTAATTATAATTTGTAATTGTTTAAACCTAAAAACACATGAATTTTGTAGTGCTACTTATAGTTAAGATGGCTTGACACAGCCTTCCAATTGCAATAGTGTGGGTAAAAAAAAACAACAAATAACCAAAAAGATGAAAAGACAAAAAATAGCTACAACACGGAGCTTGATTAGTTTAATAATGGGATTAATTTATATAATTGCAAAAAGCATGGGAGTATACCTGATGTTTCAGAAAGAAGTTGCAATTCAATCCTATATTCCTGTAAAACCTGTTTTCAGTTACTCAGAACAATACCAAAATTTTACTGTTTTCATTTTTTTTCCGTTGATGTTTTGGATGAAGATGCCGTGTGGAAGAACTAGCTAATCTAATTCTACCATTTCAGAAATAAAAGATGAGTTTAAAATACTAGTTGTATCTGTTTAAGATAAAAGGCTTGTATCTTTTTGGCTGAGAAGCATGAGTGACCGTGTTTTGCATCAAGGACTTGGAATTTGCTGGAGAGGAATGATGCACTCATTTTGCTCCTGTTAGGACATAAGAACATTGCTATAATAGGGGCTCCCTACCCGTGTTACTGGAAAGAAGAGAGCAATGTAGGATTGGGAAAGCAGAGCCAGTACACCTTGCAGAAAGCCTGGTTGCAAGGAACAACACGTGCAAGGAGTATGGTTAAAGGGTCTGCAGGACCCAGACTGCAGGCAGAACCATGCAGGCAAAGCGAAGTTCTGCTAGGGGTTTCACACACATAAAGAGGTTTATTTAATATAGCTGATTCATTTTTGGGTTTTGCTGACCAGAGGCTTGGGCTGTGACTCTAGTACCTGGGAGGCAGGAAGGCCCTGTGAGGGTCACAGAATGGGTAGGCTGGAACAGGAGAAGCAGCCCTGCCAGGCTGAGGGATCTAAAGTGCTCAGAGTACAAGGAAACAGCTCTGCAAGGGCCAGGAACCTATGGGACTGGTAAGCTTCTATAAAGAAAGGGCAAGAGGACCTAGTCAATGAAAGCTGAATAGTACCTGTGAAGCATGGGTAGGGCTGGGGGTGGCTGGTGGGCATCATTATAATCTCTATCATCATTATAAGGCATAACCAGCACCTGGGGTTTAGGGTCTGTAAGGCCACAATTAGTTGATAAGACAAAGGTGTCCTGAGAATGGTGTTAGAATGGAAGCACGCCCTAGAAAGTCACAGAGACAGGGCTAAGGGAACTGGGAACTGAATTTGGGGCAGAGAAGTCCCAAAGACTCTGCCAAGAAAGAAGACACCAATAGAGTCATCTCATCTCTAGAGACAGCCTCCCCAGTGTGGCACCATTTGCATCAAAAGGTATAGCACACATTCATTACTACATATATGATGTACATATATTGTGATGATGATATTTGCATTATCTGTTAATTGATATATATCTGAATTGATATATGTATGAGGGTGTTAATTGTTAATGGTTATTTGTAATCTTATAGCATGTATATAGTTCCTCGTTTGTATGCTTACCTGAATTCAGAAGCTGTAGTGTGAGTGCTTGTTGGGGTATATAACATTAGAGCAAATATTAGACCCCCATGTGCTTAGACACAGTGTAAGAATGAAAACCTGAATAGATGGTTAAATCTACCTGTGCTTTGTGAAAGGATATGAGTGATGCTATGATTGGATGTTGAATAATTTATATTGAGGTAATTTAGTCTTGTAATATTCTTCTTGTTTGTGTTGTAGAAGACTGAACCTATCAAGTGTGATAGCGGACCTAGGTACAGCAATGCTTCCATAGAACAATGTTCTTGCTTCAGTACTAAGCGTGATACATGGGAGGAGTCTGCAGACATGATTGGAACAACAGGGAGACTTCAATCATCTGCTGGGAGGACAATACAGCAGTGCACAGGCAATCCAGGAAGTTTTTAGAGAGTGTTGGGACAACTTCCTGGTGCAAGTACTGGAGAGTCCAATTAGGGGTTATGCTCTTCTTGACCCAGTGCTCACAAACAGGGAAGAATTAGTGGGGAATGCATGGCAAGTTGGGCAGCAGTGACCATGAGATGACTGAGTTCAGGATCCTGAGGAAAGGAAGGATGGAGAGCAGCAGAGTAAGGACGCTGGACTTCAGAAAAGCAAACTTTGACTCACTCAGGGAACTCATGGGTAGGATCCCCTGAGAAGCCAGTCTGAGAGGGAGAGAAGTCCAGGAGAGCTGGTTGTATTTTAAAGAAGTCTTAATGAGAGTGCAGGAAACCACCCCAATGAGCAGGAAGACTAGCAAGTATGGCACAATACTAGCTTGGCTTAGTAGGCAACTCTTCAGTAAACTAAATCACAAAAAGGATTGCAGAAGTTGAAACTTGGACAAATAACTAGGGAAGAATATAAGCGTATTGCTCTGTCATGCAGGGATGAAGTCAGGAAGGCCAAAGCATAGTGGAGTTACAGCTAGCAAGGGATGTGAAGGGTAAAAAGAAAGGTTTCTACAAGTATGTCAATAGTAAGAGGAGGATCAGGGAAAAAGTGTAGGTCCCTTACGAAATGAGGGAAGCAAACTTGTGACAGAAGAGACAGAAAAGACTGAAGTATTCAATGCCTATTTTGCCTCAGTCTTCACAGACAAGGTCAGTTCCCAGACTACTGCAACAGGATGCACCATTTGGGGAGGATTCAGATATAGACAGAACTTTAAAAGTTTTTTTCTATATACCTTGAGGTAACATGCAAGGCTTATGAATGCCACAATGCTGGGGTGCATGGAGCATCCCACAGGAGTGTGGGGGGG
>NW_017728948.1:37611432-37617504 GCF_001723895.1 Crocodylus porosus
GTGGTCACCCTGATAAACTTATAGGTGGCCATCAGATCACCCCTGAGCCTATGCTTTTCCAGGCTAAAGAGCCCCATGGCTCTCAGCCTGTCATCGTAAGGTCTGTTTTCCTGACCTCCGATCATGCGCGTGGCTCTTCTCTGCACTCTCTGGACTCTCTGGATGCTCCATGCACCCCAGCATCACAGGACTCATGAGCCCCTTCTACCTAGAGAAAAAACATTTAAAGCTGTTTCTGGGTCCAAATCTCCAAATCTTTCCAAATCTCTCTAAATTTAATCGGAGGGTTCTGGTTTGATTCAGAGAGATTAAAGTGTCCTCTGATTCAATTTAGATTCAGAGATTCAGCCACCAAATTAAGCCAAATCTCCACAGAATCAAATTGGGGACTGAAACTTGGCACAGCCCTACTGGCTGTCATCTTTGAACACTCATGGCAATCAGGAGAGGTGCCAGATGATTTAAATATGGGCACTATGTTTGTCCTTTTCCAGAAGGGAAAAAGGAGGCTCCAGAGAATTACAGATCAGTCAGCCTCACCTCAGTCCCTGGAAAAATCACAGAGAAGATCCTCAAGGAATCCATTTCTAAGCACTTGGAGAAGAAAATTATTAGGAACACTCAGAATGGATTCACCAAGGGCAAGTTATACCTGACCAACCTGATTGCCTTCTATGATGAGACTACTGACTCTGTGGATGCGGGGAGATGGGAGGATGTGGTATACCTTGGTTTTAGCAAGGCTTTTGATACTGTTTCCCACAACATTCTCAAAGGCAAGCTAAGGAAGTATGGGTTGAATGAATGGTCTATAAGGTGGATAAAAAAATGGCTGGAGCATCAGGCTTGAAAAATTAATCAATGGCTCAATGTCTAGTTGGTAACTGGTATCAAGAGGAGTGTCCCAGCAGTTAGTCCTGAGGCTGGTTTTGTTCAATGTCTTCATCAACAACCTGGAAGATGGAATTGAGTGCACACTCAGCAAATTTGCAGAGGACATAAAACTGGGGGAAGTAGTAGATATCCTGGACAATAGGGCTAGGATTCAGTGTCCTAGACAAATGGGAGGATTGGGCCAAAATAAATCTCATGAGGTTCTACAAGGAAAAGTGCAAAGTCTTGCACTTAGGACAGAATATTGCCATGTAGCAGTACAGTCTCCTGGCTGACTGGCTGAGCAGCAGCTCTACAGAAAAGGACCTGGGCTTACAGTGGACAATAAGCTGCATATGAGCCAGTAGTGTCCTCTTGTTGCCAAGAAGGCTAACTGTATACTGGGCTGCATTGGTAGGAGAGTTGCCAGTAAGTCAAGATAAGTGATTATTCCCCCCTATTCTGTACTGGTGAGGCCACATCTGGAGTAGTGTGTTCAGTTTTGTCCCCCCCGCCCCCCCGCCGAAAAAGATAAATTGGAGAGAGTCCAGTTGATGGCAACGAAAATGGTGAGCAGTCTGGGGGACATGACTTATGAGGAAAGGCTGAGGGAACTGGGCTTATTTAGTCTGCAGAGGAGAAGACTGAGAAAGGAATTTAATAGCAGCCTTCACCTACCTGAAGGGGGATTCAAAAGAGGATGGAGCTAGACTGTTCTCAGAGGTGGCAGATGACAGAAGAAGGAGCAATGGTGTCAAGTTGCAACAGGGGAAGTTTAGGTTAGATATTTGGAAGAGTTTTCTCATTAGAAGGGTAGGAAACCACTGTTACAGGTTACCCAGAGGGGTGGTGGAAGCTCCTTCCTTGGAGGTTTTCAAAACCTGGCTAGACAAAGCTTTTGCTGGGATTCTCTAGTTGGGGTTGTTCCTGCTTTGAACAGGGAGTTAGACTACATGATCTCCCGAGGTCTCTTCCAACTCTAATTTTCTATGGTGCTATGAACACGGTTGATTATGATGATGCAGATTTTGGTGTCACCAAAACCCCATCAAGGAAGGGAACTGTTGACTGTAAGTTGCAGTAACCCTGGCCTTGGTTAAGTCTGAATTGAACTTGTGAACTTTGCTGAATGGTGACCTAGTTTTGTGACCCAGTTTCTGAGTCTGAAGCATGCTCAGTGATGCCTCAGCAACAGGGGCAACCAGGGGAAGCTGGTGGGAGCAAATGAACAACACATTTGTGTCGTAAGGTAACCAGTGGTTGGTTTAGCATGTAAGAGTGGTAAGAATGTAAGAGAATGTACTGAGTGACAGATCACCTTGGGTTATGATTGGCTATGTATGTTTGACCGGTAATGGTGCCTGAGTCATATACAAGGGAAGATTTGAGGAGATCTGGGTCCTGTCCCTGCCTGAGGTCCCAGTCTGGGTGCATGAGAGTGGTCTGCAGTGTGTTCAGTTGTGTATGACTGGAGGGTCTGGGAGGCCAAATGTCATCACAGCCTGGTGTGTGTCTGTAGCGGGGCAGATGATCAACAGAGTGAGCGAGCCTGCTGTCCTGTATCTTAGAAGCAGCTGGCTTTGACCGGAGGAACAAAGTAAAAGTGAGGGAGAGTGGGTGAATTTTAGAGAGAGAGCATGGGTGCGGACCCAGGCAGTCAATCCCCTTGTGTTGTGTTTTGGGTGAGGGTCTGGGAGGCCAATATCCCTTGACTGTTTCCGGAAAGAGGGAGAGAGGGCTGCATAACTGTCAGCAGCGGGGCATGCAAGAGAGAGCCTGCTCCCTAGCACAATCTGTGGGCGTTCTTGTGTTCCTCTCTTTTGTTTGCTGTTAATAGGGGAGGGTTTGTTGGATTATTGCTGTTGGTATTGTTACTCTTGTTGTTTAATATATTGGTTATTACCCCCAATTTGTAACTTTGTTCATTTACTAACTAATCAGTAGCAAGGTAGAGCCTAGCTGTGGCTGAATGCCTTGCTGAGAGCAGCCTGTCCACATCTTTCTGACTGTGATTTTGGGCTCTGAGGGTTAACAACCCTCATTATTGCCATTTATCAATTGTAAATTTTAATTGATTGAAAATTCATGGCTCTTCACATTAGCTCGTCTTATCTGGCTGGTACACTGAGAGGGGTGGACTGGACTCACGGTTGCAGGTGAATGAAGTGGTTTTGTAGAGATTGCTTCTGCTTTGCCCAAACATAGTACATAGCTGGCCCAGGGATGTAAATGACTTGTTCCCTTACATGGGTATTTCTGAGGCTGCAATCTAGCCTTCATTGTGTGAGCTAAGTTGTATGCACAACTCCTGTATATTGCTAATGAATAAAGCAGTAGAAAGACAGGTGTTCTGTCTTTCTGAAACATGCACAATTTGTAGTGAGTTAATATTTGAGTCGCCTATAAGCCCTGACTTGATTCCCTTCTGTCATTATGTATTGTTCTACATAAATCAAAAAACAGAGAGTAGGAGGAATAGTTCTATGCATAAAATAAAAAGAGCTGCTCGAACTTAAAAAATGTAAACAACCAGGGGAAAGTGAGGGCATTGCTATTTGCTGGTGATTACTTTAAAAATAATCATGCAGTTACATGACAGGTAACTGCGTATAGTCCTGTTTGGTTAATATTACTAAATGTCAAGAAGTTCCTCAACACTGATTTAGGTTTTTGGTAATGTGCTATTACTTTTATTCTGAAATGCATGCTTTAGTTGACCATAATGCTCTACTACATTGTTTGTTTGTTTGAATTTAACATGCAAAGAGATTCTTGTACTCAAGCTCTAGGCAGCCTGACAACTAATTATTTCAGAGCTGTATTCCTGCAAGTTTAATATGATAAAGCTGTTTGTATTGTGATTATATGTCTTATGTCTTATTTAAAGAGAAGAACAGTTTTGCTCTTAACCCATTGTGCACTAAGAAGCCCATATGCTTCATTTGAACATTTGGCTTGTTGGTCTTCAGTGCCTTTAGCAGAGATTGGAAAGCTCTGGGAAGAGACAAAACAGGATAGAATGCGTACTGCTGCCCAGGACTGTAAGATATCCTGTATCTCCAGGTTACTCTATATCATATTTATCACTCTAAAGACTTGAAGATGCTCTGCTTCTGCAGTTCCAGGAAGAAACAAAAACAGTTGCTTTTGGAACGCAAATGGAGTTAAAGCCTTTACATCAGAGACCACATACAGCAAGAGCTCAGCAGGGTTTATTTATTGTCTAGAAGTAGTATTGATTATTTTTCTGCTGACAGTCCATCTCCTGGAAGAGGAGGAAATGCCTTCATTGTAACTATTGTCAGCATGTTAAAATATGTCCTGTTAAACTAATTTCCTAACTGCTACCTCTCACTATTTCTAATTATTGTTTCAATTTGCATTAGTGCTGAGACAAATATTCTGTTAGCAGGATAATATAAAACTGTTGTTATGTAGGTAGGAAGGGTTTACTTCATTATGAAATGAGATGCACAATTCATTATAGAGTACATTGTTGTTCTGACCAAAAACTATTGCCCCTTCCTCTGACACTAATGTCCTGCTGCTGGTATAAGTGTCACCTTTCTGCTTAGCAGAGGAGATGTCTGGAGCCTTGAAGATTAGTTCCCTGATGGAGGAGAAATCAATGAAGCATATTCTGGAGATATTCTAAATCTAACTCGCCTAATTCACACAGTAAAACCAGAACAGAGGCTATCACAAATAAAGCCGGGTGGGAAATGGTTTTCTTATCCTCCTCCCCTCCTGATATTTTGTAACAGCAAAAATTTCCCATTCTGTGCCAGGATAAAACCAATGCCTTTAAGTGTTTTATTAGAAAAAGAAAGCAAGTGTGATGTGATAATAGCTTTTTGGTTAGAGATCTCATCTAGAATAGGGGACACTAGGATCCAAACTCTTGTTTTACTGGAGTCAGACTAGGGACTTAAACATGGGTTGAACGCATCAGGAAACTGCTTCAGACTACTGGCTAGAAAAGGCACTATCTGTACACTAAAACTTTATCTTGTATCTGAGAAATCTAGATCTATGCAACCCCTTCTTATAGAAATCATCATCCACTTATCAAGGGCCAGATTATAAGAACCTAGTCTATCCCAAGACTTTCTTCCAATACAAAGAAGAAGAAAAAAACGAACTGCAGTTCATGGCACTGCTATGCTCAGAAAGACTGTGCTTTTGGGGAGGGTTGTTGGGGGAAGAGAAAGGGGAAGCTAAACTAAAAGCTGTTAATATGATAACAGAAAATGTGGACCCCAGAATTATCCCAAACAAGACACTATTTATGCTGTGGGGTTTTTATACCACAACAAGCTTGCATTTCAGTTGGCAGCTGTTTGTGTATGGGTGTGTTTTTATATGTATATTTATCTATATATGTGTATTTAGAGATATACATTTAATAAGAGAGATTTTTTTTAACTTTAACTTTTTTATACAAATATTAAAAACAAATGGTGAAGGTGCAAAGGTATGTGGGCCTCCAGAGGCTGAGCATGAAATACTTGTTTGCAACAGAAGCCTTGCCAGAAATTGAACCCCTTTCCCCCATATCCCTCATGAAGATGTACATGTAAAACTAGCTGTCTGTCTTCCACCTTGCAGAAGGCCCTCTCAAAATGCCCAGCACTACACAAACTGGTCCATATTTTGTTGCCAAGTGAAGTGAGCAAATTCAAAATGTGGTATGTGCCCAGAACAAGAAGCAGAAGAGTTGGAGGGCATCATTGTAGCCTGCTCCTGTGAGCCAGTTCTTGTGACTTTTCAGAGTTGCTATCTTGGCCTGGCCAAGCAGCAGATTGTCTAGGCAGATCATGCTCCCCTTGTCCACTTTATTTGGGATAGAGATGATGTATAAAGGCTTGGGGAACTCCAACTTTAGAATGTCAAAGAAGATGCCAAGGGCAGCAAAGACTAGCTGCAGCCAGGGGCATTCCAGGAAGTTGTGAAAGAGTTTCCACCTTCTCCTTGCAGAAAGGGAAGGCTGCTGATACCATCAAGTCTGCATGGAGGACAGAAGTACCCAAGGCTAGGGTCTTGTGCAGCAGTAACCACTTGTGGTCACCAGTTCTCTTGGCAATGGATAGATTGTACAGGGTATGCCTGGACAGGCAGGCTTGCTCTGGTACTGATGCAAGTGGTGCCTCCAAGTCAGGTCAGGTCAGGTCAAGTAGTGAGGATGTGGGCATGACCCAC
>NW_017728948.1:37617914-37643847 GCF_001723895.1 Crocodylus porosus
AATACTGTAGGAGAAGGGCAGCAGGGAGTTTCAGCTGAGGTGATTGGGATCCAACAGGAAGAGTTCTTCATCAAGGTTGAGATCCCCTATTGAGGTCTTTGTCATTGCTGAAGATCCTTATCTAGTCAGTGATTAAAAAAATCTCATTAAAATGAACAGAGGTTAGATCATGTCATTAATACCTTCCAGTTTGTCAAGGTCAAAACACACAAAATATTGTATGTGTTGAAGAAAGAAGGGATTAGTACATTGTCGTTTTGCACTTGATGACTCTGGTTATGCATAGAAATGCTGGTAAGAAACTATTTTGGCTTAATTGTCAAAGTCATGTGATAGGCAACAGCACCCTTTTAAACATGATGACTAGAGCTGTAGCCTCATAGAAGAGTTCCTCTTGAACATGCAAGGGACTAGTGAGGATTTATGACCCTTAGGTCATGAATGGAAGTTCCAGGATTGTTCTGATTCCTGCTATAAATTATGTGGCAAGATTATTAACTTAATGATGCCAAATAAAGAAAAAAAGGCTCAAAAAATCAAAACCCTGAACATGAATATTTTAAAATAAATTTTAAAAAATCCAGAAATGCAGAAATTCTCATCCCTGCTTATAGAGATCACTCACTTTTAAGAGATCATTCACTGAATAAGCCTCCAAGAGAATAATGTTCTTCACTTGTTTACTTCCTACCACATTTTCTCCATCATTCTTTTTCATCCGTGCATAGAGCAGGTGTTTAGGAGTTGCCAGCTAGCTAGCAACAACAAAAAAAGTGCACGAAGCACACTAAACTCTTAATCCCTCTGGGTAGAGGAGGTATAGAACTAGATTTACAATCTGGTGACAAAGGCAAATGTGAAAAAAATGCTGTTTTTGCTTTACTCTAAAAAGACAAAATTGCCCAAAGTCAGAAACAACAAGGGAAACAGATTAAGGCACCTAATTAAAACAATGTTTACATGGTCCAGTATGCTATATAAAGCTCCATTAAGTGAATTTGAATGTTTCCACTTGCAGGCAGGAAACTTAACAAGCCTCTTCATATTTATAGAGGAAACCCAATAAGCATACTTTACCAGCAAAAAAAAAAGAAAAAAGACTGCTTCTCCCATTAAAAAATAATTTTACAAAAAAAAAAAGAAAGCCATTAACATAGGATTTTTTTTTGAAGACCATATAATTTTTGCTCTTGTAGAAAGTGAGAGGCACCATCTGCTAGTATCACAGGTGCTCAGCATGAATTCACAGTAACAGACATGAAAATGTAAACAGGCAAGCATAGCTTTTTGCTTTTCTGAAAGTTTTAAATAAATATGTTTGTAATGCATTGGCAACTTTTGCTTAGATGATATTTTGTTGTAGCTTAGTAAAGACTTCCAGTTTGAGAAAGAGACTCCTTTCTTAATATATTAGAAATTCTACTTGAGAAGTGAGGTAAAAGAAATTTCTGATTTGGGTTTTGAGGACTGCACTACCATGATAAACTTAGATTATCATGACATGTCATAACTTGTAAAGTATAGAAACTAAGTTTTTCTAAACTAAGTAGTAATATTTCTCAAATTACCAAAGAGCAATTAAATCACCTCCCTTCAGACCCAAACAAGAAAAACTATACTGTTAGTTATGTATGCCTCAGAAAACACAAAACACACATTTGAAGTCACTGAACCACAGCTTTGGATGTATTACAGCTTCTTTTTCCTGTTTCAGAGGTGTGAAGGATGTAAAGCTTGTATTTCCTTTTCTATTTGGAAATCACTGAGTGGCACTGAGTTGGTATAGGCCATGGTCTAAGGAACAAGGCCATATAAAGGAAAGTGTTCTCCTTCCATCACTGATTTCTAGAAGAGGCCCTGCAAACCATAGGAGGCTGGATTGTCTTTTAAAATCTTTCATGGTAAGTGGATCCTACTGTTGCTGACCAGTTTCTTTTCTTCTCTTTTAAGGCCAACAGAAGTCAATTAAAAAAGGCCCCCATTGTCTCTAATAGAGAGTTTGGCTGAGTCTTTAACTCCTTTAGTTAGCCAGTGTCATCACTGAACAAAACATAGTAGATGTAGTTGGAGGATCCATAAAAAATAAATGATTTTCTATTTTTGATGTCTTTGCTTGTGCAGCCCCAAATTATGTTGTTATTTGTACAGATGGTAACAGGGGGAAGCTGACTGTCTATGCAAGGAAACAGAATTGGCCTGGATTCCAGTAGGAAAAGCAGTACCAGAACTTACAAAATAATAAATTTTAACTAGAAAAAACAAGATGCTAAATCATTCAGTTATTTGAATTTTGTTACCTTAACATATCAAAAAAGCAATGTCTGGTTTCTGCAAATAACTAACCAGACAGGTTTGTCTGACTACTGGAAAGATTTCCATCTATCCTTGATATTTGCAACACTTCTCTGGAAATATGACTCTTTCTGGCCATTCAAGTTTGGGTGTTCAGATATAAGCAAGTTGAGTCAAATTAATTTAAATGAGTCTCCCTAAATGAATTGTATCTTATGTTATAGTTGTCCTTAGTAAACTATTCCAGATAGAACATTTATGGTTCCTGATGTGGTACAACATGTATGATCAGAAATTAATTTTATCACTATTGTTATGCTTCTGTATTGCTGTAGAAGGACCAGCAATTTGTTAGACCCTTTACGTTGTCATTATTATTACACAGTACAGTATGCTGGTGGTATAGCTGATGATTAAAAGAAATGTTGCTACACCAGGTATTTACTGAAATTAAATATTTCCCTCCCACAAATAAAAGGGCACAGCTGTGCCATTTACCTGTACATGAGAGTAAAAGAGTTTATAGAATTATACTACTTTTGAGAGCACCTGGAAATATTCAGCCTCCATGAACTGCAGCTAGTCATTGACAGGGGAGCCAAGACTCTGACACCTTCTATCCTCTTTGCTTCACTATTCATTTCTAGGGAAAGTAAGGAAAGAATACCGCCTAGGCTTCTGAGAATATGGTTGTTGCAATATTAACAGGTCCTAACACTAGTTGGTATTAACTTTTCATTTCCTCCCTACCCTACACACCTGAATAATTTCCAGACAGCATCTAGTCTAACCATGCCAAGACCAATTCCTGTGTCTTCTCTCATTGTGGTCATTAAAGGCATTATAAAATATATTAAATTAGGAGATTAGAATTCTCCATGCTAATTCAGCATAGAATATTGCCCTTATTCTCCAAATATATGGTAAATATGTACTAGCGTATGAATTTGTAAGCTTCTGTATCTAATATACTTTGCAACTCAGTTATCTATAGTTTTATAAAAATAAATGCCGATATCCATTTCTGAAAGTAAAAAGCCAAAACAAAACAATAAAAACAACCTTTTTTTTTTAGTTTTGAAAGTCATTATAGTTAAGCTTCTTGTGATGTGTATCAAATGTCCTAAAAATGGGAGACAAATGCAGGTCCATGCACAAACATGGCCCAGACGAGAGAATGTAAGAAGCTCTTAGCTGCTGTACTTTGAACAAGCAAGATTATGTATTAAAAACAGCAAGACAGCCAAAAGCAGATAATTAAAATTATGAAGACAGGAGGAGACTGTCATAAACCCACACTGCAGAATTACTTTGAGTCTCTGAATATTTCATAAATTAATGAAAATACTCTAGTTTCATGAATCAGGGGATTGAAACAAATATTTGAATCCATGATTATGTTATCATATGTCTCTTTATCAGAATATTATTATAATCTCCAACAAAGCAAGTAACACATCAGAAGATCATGCTTCATTTTTCATGATTAAGCCAATATGATTGGGTTTTTATACAGATTCATATTTGGCTGTTTGTTCCTCATCCATAACTTTATATTGGCCACTTTTCTGATTGCAGCAATACTGCATTGCAGCATCCTTGGAGAATGATAGATTTACCTGGATATCATTTACAGGAGAGTGTGCGCCAAAAGTACACTACTAATCATCCCAGCAGACACAATAAAGACAAATGGCCAACGACTGACCCAACATCAAACATATTCATTCCATAACAATGTGCCAAGAGGAGACATTGGTTTCCAAGAGCTCCATCAGGATTTTATTATTAATGTATAAAATGCCTACAGGACTCTAAAACAATCCGTTCTGCCAATAACCAAGTAACTGTACTTTGAGAAATCTTATAAATGACTAAGCAATTCAGTAAAATTTAGCTAAAATATTCAAAGAGAAATATTTGTATTCACTTTAACTAGGAAAGCATGCATGAAATAGGTAGCTGCAAGTATTGAGTTGGTAAAAGGTAAAGGACGGCACTTGAACTTGCTACTGTGAACATTTCCATCAAACGTAAGTGCTTTGTTGTATTGTCTGCACCAACGTACTACAGAAATAGATTAGAGGGATGTGATTTTTATATTAGATGCATTAGATTTAAAATAGGCCAAAAGAGGGGGCAGGAAACAGGGAAATCCAACATAAATGGTCTACCACAATTTTTACATATGTATATCTGCCTTTTGTATCCAGTAACCATACATGCACACAAGTCATGTGATCCTTTAACACTCACAAAGGGAAATTATCAGGTTTCTAAATAGTAAAACACCCTTTATGTGTGATGAGCAGTGTAACTAAAAATATGTCAGACATGACGAATAGAGATGATCCAAGGGGGAGTTAGGTTGAATACCAGAACTGCAGAATCTCTCTCTGCAGGCTCAGACCCTGATTGTCCAACAAGAAGAACTGTCTCTGACTAGGGATTGGTAAAACTGAAGTTAACATGCAATTGTGGGGAATATTCTAATTATGCAAACACCATGCATGAATGTGAAGGAGACTTTCAGACTATAAACCAAGTGCTGGCCAGCCCACATATGGGGGAACCATGTGCTGATGAGCACCCCACTAAAACGATAGATCAAGCAACAGTATGTGTCCATTTTTTGGACTCAAATTTGAACATTGTGACAGGACACAAAAAGATGCCCAATGTGAACTTTAATGGATTGTATGTCACAAGTTTATTGTGTGAATCAGTTTTAAGAAATTTAGGATAATAAAATGTACTAGACACAGATCATACAAGCTTTAAGCCAATGAGTAAAATTAATAAAAATAAAATGCAAAAGATTATTATGAATCTTAACAGAATGAAATATATCAAATAGTTTCAATATGTAGAGCCTATAAGCTGAACTGAGTGATCAGTCCAGATATTTGTAAATCCCTGCTGTTTTCTTTTTTTAATTTAATATAAACAATTATTTAAATTCATTGCCAGCAAGTTATTAATTATGTATAAGGTTATGGGTGAACATAGTATTTTGCCAGTTATCTGCCAAAGTTAAGTCAGCCACCAGTTTCATGAACTTCTCAGGAACAACCTACAGACTCTTTTGACCATTTTTCTTGGGTCTGATCAAGCTATAGCATGAGAAAACATACAACTTGCAGTGCAACAAATCTTACTGAGAGGGCTGGTCAGGAGTTTTGGACTAATATTATTATAATAGTCAAGGGGGCATAATTTTCTCTGTTTTCTGGAGTTCAAGGATTAATTTTCTGCTTAATATCAGAAGAAGAGGCTCCAAAATATTCATGTGAGAGACAGAGATAAGGCTTTGTTTTTTTTGAGTCACCATAAGGACTGAAAGACAGAGTTCTCATAGCTACAGGGAGCGTCCTGATCTCCAAAGAAAGCATATTTAAGAGTCCTTGCCTAAATTTTTTTTAGTGGTAGACATTCTGTTTCCAAGTTGGGTAAAGAGCCAGTAAAAGCTTTTGCCTGAAAATAACTGATAGAATTGGTCAGAATTTTTTCATTCAGACTGTTTTTATGGAAAGTTTTATTTCAAATTCCATCTATTTTGTTGCAAAAGGGATGGGAGGGGGCAATCTTTTTAAACATAAGGATTTTTAATTATAAAACTAATGATAAAACTCCTCCAAACTTCATTTTACATGATGGAAAACAAGTATTTTTCAGCCAGTTCTCCAGACAACAGACTTCAAGCATTAGGAATTTAGGAGCAATTGATGGGGAAACACTAGCAGTGCCAACCCTACTCCCTCTGACAAATGGAAGCTTGGGGGAAAGGGGAGGCACCTTTCTGTTCATGTGCATCACAAGCATTTCAAAGCAAGATATACAACTTTCTGTAGGAAAACATGTATAATAATTATCTTCAGCTAGATAAAAAAAAATAGTGAGATAGTTTTTTTAGCAGTGGTTCTGTTTTTACTCATTTATGCAGTTCATTCAAAATGTGAAAAATACAGCAGCAACTCCCTTCTTTGCCTGGTGGGACTTGGATCCCTGTCCCAAGGGGATACTCTACCCACAAGGCTATAAAATATTCTTGTGCGATGGTTGTTAATCTTGTCTATTGACGTTACACTTTGTAAAAAATGCTTAGATGTTCATAGAAAGAAAACCCCAGGTACCCCTTGACTAAGATGAACAGTGTCACCATGAAAGTAGTCATTCATTCTCTTGTTCATTGAATATGTAAGTATTCCATGCCCATTATAACCTTTTCAATAGGAGAAATTAGAGGAATTTACTCCAAAATATTCCTTCATCAGGAATTCCCTCAACAGGTAAGCTTTCTGGCAGAATAATTCACCAGAATATTTCAAATGCATGCTCTAGACCTGGGACCTTATGGGCACAACCTCCTTCTGTAGGTGGGCATTGCCTCCTTGAAATAAAGGTTTAGAGCAGTAGTATCAACATTTTAAAACTCCAGGCACTCTTCACTGGACTCAAGGCAACCCACAAAAAATGCCAGCTCTTAGTTTTAACTCATAGAGCAATTCTTCTGTTACAAAAAAATTCAGAAAGACCACAATAGGTCAGAATGTTTTTAGCACTATGGATTCCTATTTGGAATCTCTGGGTTCATCTTGTGAATCATGTTTGCACACCTAACCATGCTAACATTGCATGGCATCCTGTGGCACCCTTGAAAGCATCTCTAAGCACCCCAGTGTCATAGCCTAAGAATCACAGGTTGAAGACATCAGAACTCACATAAACAAATTACAACAAAAAGGGTAGCACATCAGCTTCTTCACAGTAATTGCCTGAGTACATGCATTTACCTCAGGCTAAATGAGAACTGAACCACGTTAGCTTAACTCTCAATGAAAGCAATGAATGTTGGTGAACGTTACGATACATTAGATTTCATTTACTGTGGATACATGTGTGAAAACAGGCAGTTACATAGAATGGCTGATGCATAATAAAGCCCCGCCCTCCTTTGCCCCACTCTCCTTTGCCTCACAGTAACTTGTTAATACATTCATTCTTTAGCAGTGTCTCCAGGAACAAGTTCATTATTGTGAATCCCAAGTCAAGACAGGCACCTAATTTCCTGAGAATGATGAAATTTAGAGATGCGCTTTCTCTTCAGCATTTTTACACAGTCTTTATTCAGTTAATTGGCTGCTGTGGTCCTCTTGCTAGAAGCCTACATTTCTTAATGCATTGTGTAAGGAAGTGTAGTGTCTTCCATGGAAATCTGATTCTACAAGATGGTAGGACAGGGGTGGGCAATTATTTTGGGTGGAGGGCCGCTTACTGAGTTTTGGCAAGCCATCAAGGGCCTCATGACAGGCAGCCAGGGGCAGATCATTATTAATTTTCTAAATTATTCAGGGGTCCCGCAGGCAAGATAAGCTAGACTCGCAGGCCGCATCCAGCCCATGATCCGCATTTTGCCCACCTCTGTGGTAGGATATGTAAAAATTAGATGCTGTAAAACCAAACTAGGCCCTACTTTGGAATCTTACCCCTACTATAAATGAGACTCAAAACTTATGTCTTGCACTGACTTTCAAACTAGTAGCTTAGATTACACCATCTAAATTACCAGTCTGACATTACACCTGTAATATAGTCACTAAGATTTATCAAACATATCAAGTATACATGTAAAATCAGAAAATATTAGATCCTACTGATCTTTGGCCTAGTCATGTCATGTTCAACCACACACAAAGAGCAAGAGGACACTTCTAAAGAATGTTGCATTTTTTTTTTTTAATCACCAGAAGAATGCAGAAATGAAAGAGCTAAATTGGGATGATCCTCCCTTAGGCAGGATGTTGGACTAGATGACCTCTCAAGGTCCCTTCCAGCCCTAATTCTCTAAGATTCTATGATAATTATGACCTCTAACCACATTGCAGTCTCATATTTATACAAGTTAATGAGATTCCAAGATCATGCTGAATGAAAAAAAAAAGGGGATATTTCACCAATTGAATTCAGTGGTGCTCAATCTTGCTGGCCCTATGGGCTAAATGAGTGGTGTGGGGCCAATCCACAGGCCAGATCCTGTGGATGGGGGTAAGTCCACAGACTGCATCTGGAATGAGGATGGTGTGCAGGGTCAGTCCATGGGCTTGACCTGACACACATACATCCCACAGAGCTCCTCTGGGGCCCGGTAATTTGGTGGCATAGGAGCCCCAGAAATTAATGCTATCACCACTCCCACACCAAATTTCCAGACCCATGGAGATTAGTTGGATTTGGCCTGTGGAGCTGAAGTTTAACACCGGTGCTTAGTGCATGTGTTCTTCTGTTATAAAACACTATTTTATGTTCTTGATATTTTTTTTAATATTAAAAAAGAGATTTTAATTGAATAAGTAATTTTAATGCTGAATGAACATTAAACATTTAGAGCAATACTCTAACCAATTATCTTTAGGATCCAATTACAACAAATGTTTAAAGTGTCGTCATTTGCAAAAAAATTATAAAGCCTTGTCTTCATTAATACAATTTTCTTGGCTGGAATATAATATTTATAGAATGATTAATATAACAAGGCAGCTGGATTATCTTTAAAGTTTCACAGGTACAAGTAATCTGCAGTGTTTTGTAAGGAATGTTTGACAGCTACTGTAACTAACTGAGCAGATGTTGCCCTTAATTTTCAAAAGTGACTTGGGATCTCAGTTGCCTCAACGCCTAAACATTCAGTTATCAAGAGTGCTGGGCAACCTCACCATTCAATTAAGAAAAAAGAGACAGACAATAAAATTGAGATTTATTATATAAATTAAAAAATAGGAAAACCAAAATTTTCAATACCAACACTAAACCTAGGAAGCCGGAGAGAGAAGCTTTTAAGTATCTCCATTGCCTGCATCTTCACAAAACTCTGACCACACTGAAAGGGAGTCTTCCACTGAGTTCTGTGATGGTTAAATTAGGTCATTTATAAGGAAGACATCATTAAAATTCTCATGCCACATGTGCACACTGTTCACTCATCCTCTGGTTCTTTGCAAGTTGGTATTAATGGATGCCTGTACATGAGCACTCTGATGCACTATAATTACAGCATGTCAAAGAAAACTTGATTAATCAAATCTACTGGAGTGTGGTAATTACTGTGCTCCAGCAGCCTCTCATGTATCAGAGTCCTCATGCTTCAAAATGGTGGCAGGAGCACCCCAATATACGAGAAGTTGCAGTGCTTTAATAAGAATGATTCTCGGAGCCACTGCAATAAAAGCGGAGCTTCTCCCCTCCACCATCACAACCCCAGAGCACATGTAATAGTGTCCAGTAATGTTTAGTGCTCCTCCTTTCATTGTGCTTCTTATTCTATTTACTCTTTGGTTCTGAGGTGTTTCTGTTTTTCTTAAAGCCCCAGTGTCCTCAGTGGCTATGGAAAAAGGGCTGCAGTGGGTGAAGATGTGACTTCAGGCAACACCCCATCACCCTCACATCACTACCTTGTCAGGTATGTCACTCAGAAGTGCCCATCATCCCCTGGCTCTCTACCTCTTGGTGGGGAGCAACCCTAACCACACTGTCATGTGATCTCTAGTTAGCCCTCTCTTAGCCATTTACAGCTTAGAAATTTACAAAAACTACCATCTCCCTCCCCTTACCAGGAATCACCCATTCGCTCAAAACATCAGGCTCCCTTGATTATGAGAAACAGAAGTTGGTCATGGAGGTAAAATTAAACAGAAAAAATAGCCAACCTAGTGCATTTTTCTCTCCCAGTGTTGGCAGTCTCAGTTAATGCAGTAGAAGGGTATGGCAGGGCATTGGTAGTGCATGCCACTTTAAGGACTGGGCCAGAGAGGGCCAGATTTCTGATTAAGCCAGCCGTTTTAAGGCCCAGCTCCCTGAGTTGAGGACAGTTCATGATCAGCCAACAGAAGAGAAATATCCCTCTGCTGAGCTCTGCCAAGAGCACCTCGGAGGTAAAAAGGTAAGGCTATGGGGAAGGAGGCAGCCTCATTGGACTTGAGCATGACCTAAAACTGCACCCTGCCAGGGCAGGAAGTCCTGGTGGGGCTGCTGGTGGCATGACAGTCCCCATGTAAATATCAGAAGCGATCACTTCGCCAGTGTAAAGTAGGTCGGGGTGCCTTAACCTCAGCTCCCACCTTTGGATGGGTAACATAATGCAGGGAAAGCCAGGTAAGCTTCTTGAATGCCTGAGTCTGGTGGGGTGAGTGATCACCCCAGGGCCAGGCACACTTTGCGAAGCACTTGAGTTGGAAATGGGGGATCCCTGAACCCTGTGAACAGGCAAGCAGCTTAGATTTGTTCTGAGGAACCTCAGCTGGCCCATGCTGGGGCCAGGACTCAAAGAGGGGGTCGAAGGGCCAAGGTGGCCCACCGCGAGGGATGCCCAGAGCACACAATCTCAGGATCCCAACTGGCCTGAGACAGAGACAGAGCCTAAAGGGGAGCTGAAGCTCCCAGATAGGGGACCACAGCTAAGGGGTGAAGGGTACAACTGAGTTTAGCTGCCTAGGATGCCATCTGTGAAGCTTGGGCCACAGTGTAGGGGTGGAATGGAGCTGTGGATATTCCCCCTAAACATCAGGGTTCAAAATGGGCAGCCTCCCACATGATTAACATCCCAGTACTATCACTATTACAGAAGAGTGAGGTGAGTGGTTGGCCCATAGACAGGAGGTGGGCCACTGCTTGCACCAGGCACAAATGCTTTTCCCAGTCAGAAAGGGCAGAAAGGGAAAACAGTAGAGGCAAGCTATGCTTTCTAGCAGAGGATGACTCTCCCTCTGTGCCTAACCTCCAACAATAATAGTCTACTGCAATTCACAGCAGGATGAAAACTTTCTGAAGATTCATGCTACTCCACAGAAAAGGACTGCCAGACCTTCCTTGAATGCCCGTTAACCAGACCTCAGTTTTGACTGGCCCTAATTTGGCCTTTCACTGTCTTGTCTCTTTCACAACCTCCTGTTAATACAGCACTCCCAAATCATAAAGCACTTTTTGTAGGTCACTTTAGAAAGCAGAGAAGTTTTCTTTGGCAGTGTTTTAATTGTCATTTTTAATAAAAAAATTTACAAGTCAGTTTGCAATGCAATCAGTGTGTCATTCCCTGCACTCTTCTTACTCAACTATTCACTCCTCCCAAACTGTTTCAAAACCACTGAAAGTGATTTCCCAGTCCATCCCTAATGAAAATGCCCTGACAGTGGTTGCATCCCAGAGATTCAGCTCCCAGTAACATACATTGACACTCAAGCTACCAATCTGTCTCTGCCCAGACATGCGTAACCGTTTCCTGCTTAGTCTTATAGATGTTGATAAGGCCAAGGTAATGCTCCAGGGTAGTTTTATATCTATGCAGCCATGCATGTACCTGGCCAATGAATACCTTACTGTGCATGTTCAAGCTATCCTCATAAACCTGTGTATCTGTACTTCAGGGGAAGTAATCACTGCCTGTACATAAGAGCTGAACATGCCACTTATGCAGTTAGAAAACTGCCATTTAGATATACAAAGTAATTTAAAATTCTGTCCTGAATAGTTACATACTATTTTTTAATGGATAGAATATAATGTTAATATTCCCACCATGTTCTTAGATACACATGTGTAATATTGGCACATCTTCAGACAATATAACAGTAAAAATGTTAAGTAAATAATTCAGCAATATTTAGACATCACACAGAACCAAAAAAATACTGAGTCATATGGAAGTTTTATTAGCATGTTTTTCCTCTCTAATTTCACATCTGCCATAATTTTTCCTTACTTTCTCACCTCCAGCATTGCTCTTAAAGAGGAATGTGCAGATGGTTATAAAGATATTTTTTTCTGTGCCCAGTTAGGCACAACCCTTTTATTTTGAAACTAGTCAACCTGAAAATGCCTGGTTTGAGTATACTACCACTTGAAAATAGTCTTTTATTAAACATGGGGGGGGCAATAAAGACTTTCTGATTTCTACATAAGATATGCATAATGGTGTTAAAAAAAACTTTTTAAAAAATTAAATTAGGAAGTGGAATTTTTGTTCCAGTTAAAATAATTTGGTAAAAACTGATTTTGATCAAGTTCAATAGTTTTTTGTAAAAGTATTTTAATTTCTTTTTCATGGGCAGCAGTTTTTGTTTATATAGTTCCTATTGAATTCTCAAACTTCATAGCACAAGAGTGTATTTCTTATTCTTATATTTATTGATTGATTTATAAATTCTTTGCCCTTAGAAAAGCTCTTGAGATACAGGAGAGTTATGAGAATTATTTACTCAATAAAGCAACAATGAACTTGCTATTGCAACTGAACTCTTATAAAGAAATATTTGTAAATAGAAAATGTCATTTAAAAAGAAAGAAACAATTATGTCAATCAAAAAAGTGCTTTGGAAAAAAGTATTTAGTCCTTTAGTATTACTTTTTAAAAGATCTAACCAACTTCAGGTCTTTAAAATATAATTTTATTTCAAGCAAATAAGATGTGGTTAATATATAGGTGATATATTATATCCTAATGTCCTAATCTAGAGCATTTTCCCTAATACTAAGCATTATAAATTATCTTGCCGAGTTGGGCAAGTGATTTTATTCTTTTTACAGGTGTTAGCCACTTCCCGAACATAAAAATAATGAGACATTCAGTATTCTCAGATTAGAAGTTCACCATTTATGTATCACTACCCCTACAAATTATATTTTAAAGGGCTTTCCAAGTTCTTGATTTTGCAAAGAGTATATGAGAGGGCCTGTGACAGTGTTGGGGTGGTGGGACCAGCATCTGCTGGTACAAGAGAATGACATTCTTCTACGAATTAAAACTTCCTAGACCTTGAATGCTGGGGACAGCAATTAGGAGAGTAACAAGATGATCTGCTCAGGTCCCTTCTGACCCTACCAACTACGAAACTATAAATTTGCAGTCACCATGTTCTTGCTGAGCTTTTGCTGTCAGTCTTATGACCTACTATTTTCATCTAAGATAACGTCCACTAGGTTTCAAACTTCTCTCAAGTAGAAGTAACTTATTAGTGGAAAATATCTTCACTGTAGTCTAATAGGATATTATGATATTCTTTGACTGTGATCATTAATACAATGGCACCTAACTCCTTTCTCTCTCTGTCTCTCCATCACAGTATACCAATATTCCACGAACAACTGAGGAAAGGTTAAAGCCCCAGTAACAAAGTCTACTTCTAGTCTAAGCAATTACAACATATAGGTTTTCAAGCTCTGGATTGCTTTAGCAGTTGTTGTGAAGAAAACTCTCAGCATTTTGTAAAATATCATTCAGTGGAACTGTTCTGGGTAGTTGACCGTGTAATGAGCCCTGGCTTCCACTACTCAGAAAAAACAATAATCTTTCATTCTGAGAAATTTTCTACCTGCTTCAATCAAAAAAATCTGTTGGTTTCAGATAAATTTGGCTGCTTTTATGAGGGAGCTCAGATATCTACCATAGACAAATGCTGTGACTTTCATGGTGTTGCGTCAGTTAGTCACTGGGGCTTTATGGGAGTGTGAGAGATTAGCCACACCCACAAGAATAGAATTATAAACTCTCATTTTTTATGCACTGGGTAATCTCCTTTACTTCTCATGTTCCATGACTTTGATGGGGAAAAAGGTACAAAGATATACACAGTCCTGAGCAATTGATATCGTATCTGCAGTTCAGAAGACTGACTCCTCTGCACAGGGCTCCACCATCCCCATACCCTGCCCTTACCACACCTGATGGTACAGCTTCATATTTATTATGTCTTCCTTAGGGAATTAACACCCTTGAAGTACTTTGTTCTGTCTCTCGCTCTGAACACTCTGGCTTCTGGTCACTTGCCCCGTTCTTCCCTGCACAGGTCCCAAGCAGACCATTGATCTGTTCACCCCTGTCCATATCTAGCAGTATCTGAATATGAGGGGTCGCCTCTCCTGGCTCACTTTCCTACTAGGTTTTGTTTCTTTCTTTTTCTAGGTTCCCTCAAATGGACCCAATGTCCACTGGAGTCAGACTCATCAACACAGCTGTCTCCACAGCCTCATCTCTCTAGCTTTGTAGGTAAGTCAGTCTTCAGGACTCTTCTTCTGGTCCCTGCTCTCTGCTGTATGCCATTGCCCTCCCGTGTTGCCACAGATCTTCCAGGTGTCTTTTTTTTCTCTTTTCAGGAACCGATTACATGTCTGGTTCTCCTTTAATTCTCCCTGGCTTTCTGCTGCATCCCCTGCAGCAGCCCCTTTCTTGCTGAGCTCCCTGCCACAACAGCTCCTTGGTTTTTGTTTTCATCTGGGTCTCTCTCTCCCCCATCCAAATCTCTCTTTCCTTTCTGCCCAGCTCTAGGTCCCCCGTGTCATCCCTCTTCTCCTGGGCTCCTTGCTGAGGTAAATTACGTTTTTTCCTCTGCTCCCTCAGAACTCTGTGATTTAATACTATTTAAATAAGTAGTATTTCTTATCCAGACATCTGTTTAAATATTGCATTTTGGTTATAACTTGTTGATGATTTGTTCATGTCTAAAAACACTATGGACAGGCACATACGTTACATTTATCATACAACAAGTGTACAGGATGTGCTCTAGAGCTATAACTGAACAGACATTTAATTGTGTAGAGAATATTTTTGAAATGGTAGATCCCAGTCTAAGATAACACCGAATGGATGTGGTATCAGACTAAAGCACATTAAGTTAGAGCACTTTATTGAGCATCTGTACTAGATCCCATCACAACTCAAATTAGGTTACAGTCCCCTGGCACCCCAGGCCAGTGTGCTAGCCTCTTCCACCACTATTTGTCTGCTCAGCCTTGCCCTGGGCTATCACAAAGAGGAGATAGAAAAGGCTCTGTCTCCTCCCTGCATGACTGGCTGGGTTGTGGAGGAATTGAGCCCCCCTGCCATGCGGACCCCCCAGCTTGCTGGCTCAGGTCTTGGGGAGGAGGTGGAGGGCTGGGCCAGGTCCAAGTGGGAGGGGGCCTTCATTCCCCAAACCCCAGTTCCCAGGGCAACAAAGAGCCATGAACAGCTCCAAGCTGAAGCTCCTGGCTGCAGCTGTTAAGAGGCTTAGGTGGAGTGGGGGAGGGAGGGAGGAGGGGAAGGAACATAGCCCCCCTACCACATGGCTCCATCCACCTCAGATTTCTGGCTCAGGTCTTGCGGGGTCTGGGCCAGGAGGGGGAATGGAGCCCCCTGCCATGCAGGCCTGGCCTGGTCCCCCAAAATCTGAGGCAACAAGCTGGGAGGGGGACACAGGGCGGAAGGGCTCTCTTCCCCTCAGCCACTGCTGATAGCCACCAGGTGACTGGAGGTGGGGCCAGAGAGAGGGTCCACTCCAGCATCTTCCTGAGAAGTATGCAGGAGTGCCCTCACCCTGCTGGCTTTGGCCAGTGCAGGTCACTTCTGTGTACCCCCTGCCCCCAAGGCAAACATCAGTTCTGTCTGCTCCTGCACTAATCTAGGACACTTTGAATAAAGCATGATACTTAGCACATTTCTGCCCTGGGATTGTTGAACATCTGTACTTAGCCTATGTGATCAGCTTATGAAAAATAGTAGGCTAATATATATTTTAGTATTGATGGGAAGAATCCTATGCTTTCATAAAAAATGCTTCAAGAAAACTTGTATGTCCTTTTTTTCTGCACTCTGGTTCTAGCGTATGCACTTAGACCTTTACTGAACAGAATATGGCATTTTTCTCATTATTTATAAACATGACTTTATTACAGCTATTAAAAGCTATGTAAATAAATTAACCTTAATGTATTTCCACAAAAGATTTCAGATGCCTGATGTCTAATCTAGACTGCAAATTCTCCAGGGTAACCAGCTTTTATTCTGGTTCTATAGCACCAGGCACATCTGTGGTATTTGATAAGTAATCACTGATAAAAATATTTTTAGTTCAATCATTTTAAAATATAAAAAATTCTAGAAAATGGTAAACTTCAGGTATTGATTGTAAGAATAACTTTGCTTTATAAAGTTGTAGCAGGGTTTGAGTAATGGGCACACCTATAGGCACAAAGATAGCCACTCAATATGGAAGAGGAATGAAACCTGAGATATAACATATTATTTAAATGATATTTTCATCATATGGACTGAATACCTAGATTTGTTTGTTGACTTGCACCAAAGTTTCAACAACTACCAACCAGCTATCAGATTCTGTCTGGATTTTTCAAACATTACCAACATCAACTTTTAAGATACCACAATCCACATCCAGGATGGCACTTACTGAACCACTGCATATGGAAAACCCATGGACAACCACATTTACATCCAAAAAACCAAACAAATAACCCCCCACAACAATCATCCCAATCACAAGAAATCTGTTATGTATAATCAGACCCTCAGATATTACTTTCTTTGCTCTGAAGAAATTACTTGTGACACCCACCTCAGAAAAGAGAAAATGTATTTTCCCTTAGAAGGACACTTCAGCATAAACCTCATCTTTAAAGACTCACTTAAATACTCCGTAGCCATCTACCATAACACACAAAAAAAACCCAACACCCCAGCCACACACCTTTGATTGTCACATACTATTCCACACCGTGATCTGTAAGAAAATTTGAACAGGATCACAGCTTGTGAGAAATATCTTCAGCCCTTCCCTCCTTCCCACACTATTCCTAGCTCATAACCTCCAAACCTGTTCCAACTCATCATCGAAAGCAATTTCCTCACTGATCAGCAGCCACCAGTGACATAACCCTGCCTTAACAGTAAATACAAAACCTATAAATGCGTCTTTAGGGCCATCACAATCAACATCCACCACAACAAAACCATCAAAATCCATAGATCCTACACACATCTATCACAGAATGTGGTATATTGCATTCAGTGCTCCAAATATCATCATAGAAACTGCATGGGAGGAAAAAGAAACAAATATTTATGCACAACACTGAACTTTCACATAAAAAAATATAAAGGACAAATACCGAAATATCAGGAGAACACTATTCACAAAACAAAATCTCCATTTCTGACCTCACAATCCTTGTACTCAAGGGAAATCTGCAAAACACCTTTAAAAGACTGGGTTGAGAACTAAAATCCATAACTTTACTGGACACTAAAAATATGGAATAAACACAGACAATGATAGTTTTATGTTTTATTACAATCTACCTGGTAATCTCCTTGACCTCCCCTGGTAATATTGACCCATTTCCTCCTTGAACAGTCTTGGGATCTTTCCCCACAAATTTCAGATTCTAAGCTTCATTTTTCTAAGCACTTCTTTACAAAAGTATAGGTAAGGTAAGAGAACTAATGAAGGTCCCCCACCATTAACACAACCTTATTTAGCTATTCCTTTTCTTTTTGTCTGCTTATATCCATCACATAGGCCTGGTACAACTTCATGAGCAAAACCACATCTGCTTCTCAAGACCCTTAAGCATTCCTTCCTAATTTGGATAGAGAAATTGTGGGGTTTGACTTTATTGTAATCTAAGTGATTCCATTATAGTAGCCCACCAATCCTCCACCAGGTTTAAAGATATGCTTTTCTTATCAGTCTCAAACTAATAGTCATAGTACCCTAATACTTGGATAGTTATGGTAACTGCTCTCACTGCTATTCATATCTATTTTGCAGCAGTTCATATACTCATTCAACTCCTTGTTCAAGCTCTTTGTTAAGTCTTAAGAATCTCATTCTTAAATCTCTTCCCAAGTGTTCATACAGGATTTAAAAAAAAACAAAAAAACCTGAAGCTTAGAGATGCTTTTAAGCCTGGGCTAGTGTTTCCAAGCTGGGGATATAGGTTAGTTCCCAAAATCTGTTTTAATTCAGGCTGAAACCCTCCTATTTAGCTGCGAGTGTTCAGGCACAATTTTTCAAGTGCTCTTAGTCCTTCAAAGACCTTTCTGTAATTCTGGCTGAAGGACAGCCACGTTTTCCACTCCTGACTGGAGCAGAACCCTAGAACATCTCAAAACAAATAGTCTTGGGTTATACCTACAGATGAATTTAGAAACAGTTAAGACCCATTAATACTGGTAGGGTTTTTGCAGCGGAAATAATTACTCTGGAGATAAACAAACCTAGATTCTCAGACCCAGTTGCCAATTAATTAGAATATGCAGTGTAGAAGCATAATATGCATAAGCTTAGAAGCATAATTTACTTCTTCCTTTTCAAACAGATTCCTCTTAAAATTATGGCAGTTATTTTTAGTCAC
Organism: Crocodylus porosus; assembly: GCF_001723895.1. Lineage (NCBI taxonomy): Eukaryota > Metazoa > Chordata > Crocodylia > Crocodylidae > Crocodylus > Crocodylus porosus. Next base: position 37,636,389 of record NW_017728948.1, read on the forward strand.
TGCTGCTGTAGCAAATAGACAATATGAAAAATGTGTTTCCCTAAGTAATGTAGATCACTTTTTCTTCACCCCAAGTACTTCAAAATCTTCATTGCTCACCTCATTAAGTGTGTCACACTGTCTGGTATGACCTGTATCTCACTTTGCTGGCTCAGTAGCTGTATATCTACTTGAGAGAGAAGGAACAAAGCCAGACAGAAAGAACTTCATTGTTTTAATGGCTAGCATTTTTTCAATGACATTTGTATATGCACTGTTTTCTTTAATAGTCAATAAATATCTTTGGTCACTTATATATGTCAACTACTATTTTCCAGTGCTGTTCTCTTGGCTATGCAGGGACTGTGAGATACCTAACACTTGAGACGTAAAAACTGAAATCAGTTCAAGAGTGATGTCTCCACTGATTCTGTTTTGCTGGGAAGAATATGTGCATGTGAAGCCTGTGTAGCTATTTGAAAAAAAGTCTAGTTTTACCAATCAGAGGGAAAATAACTTGAAACTTATGTCAATACTGAATGAATTGTATCTCTATCTTACATATATTATAACACCTTGATTTTATATGCATATATCAGAAAGACTGGATAATCTCTATCCTTAAATTCTACAGTTGCTGATCTAGTAATAGATATTTTTAATAAATCTATCAGGATTCAGGGTGATGTTGTATGATTAGGAATAATAAATGCCATACCTCTACTTATCACACAATAAAAAGCTCCAAACAGCCATAAAGTTAGACCTAAAAATGTGTAACTAGCTTTATACCTGGTTGCTATAGATTTTTAATTTGCACATGTAGCAGGGTATCCCCCTCAGGCTAGGAGCCTCATCAGCTGTAAGTGTCCAGCCACAGGAGTGCCCAGCCATGGCTGAAGGTCCAGCAATTCCTGGTGACTTTCAGCCCAAGCAGCTGAGAACCCTGGGTCTTGGCAGCACCCCACAGCTGCCAGGATCCATAGTTCCATAGCTGCAGATGTTGGGTTCCTGCACCCTGGGTGTCGTGAAACTTTATACCACTTAGTTTCATAGTTGGTAGGATTAGAAGGGACCTGAGCAGATCATCAAGACAGACCCCCCTGCCATGGCAGAAAAAAGTACTGGGGTCAAACGACCCCAGCAAGGTGTTTGTCAAGCCTTCTCTTAAACACCACCAGGGTAGGAGCCAGCACCATTTTGCTTGGAAGCTGGTTCCAGATCCTAGCCGCCCTGACAGTGAAGTAGTGCCTCCTGGTCTAGCCTGAATCTACACTCTGCCAGCTTGTAACCATTATTCCTACTCTCTCCTAGTAGTGCTCCGGGGAACAGGGACTCCTCCAATGCCTGCTGGTCTCCTCTGACTAGTTTGTAACAGGCCACTAGATCCCCCCTCAACCTTCTCTTGTGGAGGCTGAACAGGTTCAGATCCCTTTAGCCTCTCCCCATAGGGCCTGCCATGCTGCCCCCTGATCATGCGAGTGGCCCTTTTCTGGACCCTCTCCATGTTGTCCACCTCCCTCTTGAAGTGCAGCGCCTAGAACTGGACGCGGTACTCTAAGTGTGGCCTAACCAGTGCTGCATAGAGGGGGAGGATCACCTCCTAGGACCTGCTTGAGATGCATCTGTGGATGCATGACAAGGTATGGTTGGCCTTCCTGACTGCATCCCCACACTGCTGGCCCATGTTCATCTTGGCATCAATAATGACTCCAAGATCCTTTTATGCCTCCGTACTGATGAGAAGGGAGTTCCCCAGCCTGTAGGTATGGTGCTGGTTCTTCCTCCCCAGGTTCATCATCTTCTACTTGTCAGTGTTGAATCCCATCTTGTTCTCATCTGCCCATCCCTGTAACCTGTCTAGGTCTGATTGCAGCCTATTCCCTCCCCACATCCCCCCACATCTTAGTGTCATCAGCAAATTTGAACTGGGTGCTTTTTACCCCCTCGTGCAAGTCACTGATGAAGATGTTGAACAGTGCGGGCCCGAGGACCAAGCCTTGTGGAACCCCACTGCCCACATCCCTCCAGGTCGAAAATGACCCATCCACCACCACTCTTTGGGTGCGGCCCTCCAGCCAGTTAGTGACCCATTTGACTGTGTAAGTGTCGACACCACAGTCCCCCAGTTTTTTAATAAGAATGGGGTGAGAGACAGTGTTGAAGGCCTTCCTGATGTCCAGAAAGACTATGTTCACTGCTACCCCTGCATCTAAGGATTTTGTGAGTTAAATGAGTTAGAATTAATTTCAGGTGTTAATGTGCAGGCAGTCCAGGAGTTCAGAGCTCCAGGAGTCACCCAAAATTACCATGTAAGAAGGCTCCTATTTGCCTTGGTGAATTCCATATTAGATTGCACCATGGGCATGTCTACACAAGACACTAACTGCACAGTAACCTAATAATACTGTGCAGTGGCACGTCACAGCACAAGGAGTGTTAGTACACTACTACATAGTCATAGGTGGAGAGAGAAAATGTTTTCAGGGGGGAGGGGCTGAGTGCACGTGCGCATGTGTTCATGCACCCCTGTCCAGCAGGTAAATCTGTGGGGGAAGGGGTGGGGAGAGGGGGAAGGGCTGAGGGGGTAGGTCAAGGTCCTGCCCTAGCAGCAGGAGCTGCGCTCCTTGGACGAGCTGCTCATGGCTCTATCCCACACCCCACCAGCTGTGCAGCACCTGCCCCAGCCACAGGGTAGGGCATGGGATGAAGCCATGAGCAGTTTGTCTGGAGGGTACCTGACATGGGGAGGGGATGGCAGATCCTGTTTCTGTGGCACACTGGGAAGTCTGTGCATGGTGGTGCAGCTGCAACTGTGGGCGGGGGCCAGGATGGCACTGGCCTCTTCCCAGTGTGGGAGCTGGGCCAGGCTGCGGTCAGGGCAGGTGGCAGCAGTCCTGGGAGGGGGGGTCTACGGTGAATTTTGGGGTGGCTGCAGCCCCCCTTATAGTCCCACTCCCAGGACTACCACCACCCACCCCGAGCCCAGCCTGGCCCAGCTCCCCACCACCAGGAAGAGCCCAGTACCACCTTGGCTACAACCTGCAGCAAGTGACAGCCCACCTTGTCTTGCACAGATCTGGGGCACACGCCTCCCATGCCTCCAGGGGTTCATCTAGCAGCAGGAGCTGTGCTCCTTGGATGAGCTGCTCATGGCTCTGTCCCACACCCCACCAGCTGTGCAGCACCTGCCCCAGCCACAACCCCACTCCCTCCCTGCCTCTGCTGCAACCTCTGGCAGCCCATGGCTGAGCTGCCTTGCAGCTCTACCACTGCCCTGCATTTGAGGAGGCTAAGCCCTGTGAGCCCCTTCTTTTCTGCCACCTATGTGCATAGTATTATTAGGGTCCTGCACCGTAGCATCACTAAAAAAGGCATCTGCCGGCACATTAATTTAGTTCTTGATCTTACAACTACTAAGTTTAATGCACAGTAACTATGGCACATTAATGAACATGTAAACATGCCCCATGAGCCTTAAATGAATTCTTAGTGAGACTGTTGCTTGATTTTATGTACTCTTCTGAATTACTTTTATCAAACAGGGTAAGATAACAGTGATACATTTTGAAATTCTCATATTCTCCAATTATAAACACTTAAGGCAATTTTTTTTTATACATGCTAAAATTTAAACTCACAAACAATGTATCAGTCAGATAAATCTGAAGGCAAAGTGAATTACCACCAAAAAGAAAGCATTAGCATTCCTTTGAAATCTGTTCACTTTAGCACTCCATTGAACTCTGGAAGTGATTCCAATTTCAGCAGAAACTGGCTTCTAGAAGAACCTAGAAATGTTTTAAAGTAGATCTTGTGTGACACTTGACATAAGGCCTAGGTAAACTATTCACTTTGACAGCTTTGAGGTCTGGACTTTGTAGCACAGTAGCTACTGTGGCACTTCCTAGTGACTAAACTAATCTTGTCCCTCACTCCATCTCTTCCTCCCTTTTGCTGTCCCTCAGTGTAACTGTTGCAGCACATAGGGAGGCTGGCCTCAGAGTCTTGGAGTAATTCTGGTGGTATTCTTTATAGTCTCACATTATTTACTCAACCAGCCCCTCAGTTCTCCTCACTGTCAGATCCTCAATTTGCTAACAAAGTTATTCTACTTCTTGTTTGCATTTCTTATGCCCTACTTACACTAAACTGGCCCTCTGTATACTGATCATAGGCCTACCCACCTGTATATTATTAGAGTACTAATTCTGGCCCTCTTACCTCTAACCATGGTTTATGGCAGCGGTTCCCAACCTTTTTTTGCTATGACCTGCTGCTGGGAGTGCAGTGCAGCTGTGGTGGCAGTGGCCTGGGTCTGGGGAGCTCCCAGCACATGATGCAGCTTGTCCTTTGTGCGTGGTGCTGCTGGTATTACGCCCATGACCTTCATTTGGGTCACAACCCAAGGTTGGGAACCATCGGCTTATGGACTGTAATTGTGGCTCCAGCTGCCCCTACAGCCACAACTATGATGCACAGATGTTACTCAGAATTTGTTCACTGGGCCCTCTAGCCATGACTGTCTTATCTTACCCAGCTTGCCAGGCCCTAGTCTTAGCAAGGAAGGCTCTTCCTCTTTCCTAGGCTCCTTGCTCTACTTTGGCTTCCACCCTCCTGGGCTTTAGCCCTGTAAGCCTATAAGCCACTTGTGGCTTCAGCTTCTCCTGGGCTGTAGCCTCACTACCTCAGCTGAAGTCATGTAAGCCTCTAGCCCCTGACAAAACTGCTATTGTTTCATGACAGCCATCTGCCATGTTGTTCTTGACCCCAGGCCAGGCTACTTCCACAGAATTCTCCTTTAGTCACTCCTATGGCTTCCACCAGCCCACCCCTACAGCTACAACCCCAATCTGTGGTCAAACACAAAACACAAGCATAAAACCACCAGTCTCCAACATTCTTTCATACCCCATCTCATGCAGGCAGGAGCTCATCCTTAGCAGATCCGAGCCTAACTGTGCTCTTGCTCAGTGCTGAGCTCATATGTCTCTGGGCTCCACACGTTTCTAGCCACATGGCCTCCCTGAGTTTTTTTTTTACTGATTCTAGGTATCCTCTTTAGCTCAGTGAACTGCATGCTCTTTTCTACTTCAGCTTGAACAACTGTACTCTAAAGTAGGTGGTCTAAGCTCTGCTGCTCCTGTCAGAATAGAGCTCTAGCTTGCTGTTACCCCTTTTAAAGTAACAGGCATTTTGGCCTCCTGTTACATACTGCTCAACATGGCTGCCCCTTTAGGACCACCACTGCTCATTTGCTTGTTTGTCCTTCCCACCCCTTGGTAAATTTAATAGATTGCATAGACATTAGTGCTGGAAGGGACCTTAGAAGATCATCAAGTCCAGCCCCCTGCCCAGAGGCAAGAAGTCTGCTGGGGTCAAATGATCCTAGCAAGATAGGCATCCAAGTGTGTCTTGGCATGCCATCTGCTATAACTTTGGCAGATAGGCCCTCAGTCTTAGTGCCTCATTAAGGTAAAATTACTAGTTTCGTCAGGCTCAGGAAGGACTTTCCATCTCTAATCAAAATCAGGATCCCCACCCTTAATTGGGGTTAGGTTCCATGGGCACTTTTACCAAGTCCACCATGAAATAGTGAGTAAGCTATCACAAGCAAATTAAAAGGAATAGACAAGGGCACCTACCCAGGTTATCCTTTTTATAGCCTGCTCAAAGAGATCCCACCACCTCCCTCTCCTTTAACTAAGCCTCAACATCCAGGCTTACAAGATTCATTCAGTTCTGAAGTGCATGTTCCTTGGGCTGTTGCTCTAAGTTGTTTCAGTCCACCCCAGGGCTTGTAACACATATTGTCTTTCCACGTACCAAGGCTTCTCTGTCTGTCTCCAGCTTTAGTGTCTTGTTCTCCGCTCTTCTGAATCTGGCTGGTGTTGTGGTTCCTGCTCAGTGTAAAGTTTCCTCTGCAGGCCCCTGATCAACTTACCCAGCTGCAGGATTACACAATCAAAAGAGGGGCAGACTTCTTTTTCTCACTCTACTCGATAATGTAGGCCAATAGTTTCCATTACACACAACAATAAATGTTATGATTTTTATGCTTACTAATTACCCATAAACAGATTTTTCCTTTGTTTTAAGATTTAACATTAAATGTGAATGATTTTTGAAAATCCTTTATCATATGCATTGCTCAGAGCATATTGCTATAACTATTTCTAAGAGTATTCATTATTTCTAAATAACTGTCTATATTTCATAGTCACTTACTTGCATTTAATCGCTCACAAAGATTTATTTCCACACTAATGCCTCTGAAACTCACTATAAGCAACAAGAGGATCAAGAACATTTCTCTCACTTCTCATACAGTTACTCAACTTTTCATTCATACAAATACTTAATCAGACTGGGCATGTCTACACCTGCAACTAATGCCACCTAATATACTCCAGCACAGTTCACACCAGAGTTTGTTTCAAGGTGCCACGTTTGCACATGTGCCCAGGACTGCAGCACATTAAGCTGGGTCAGAGCAGCCTCAGATAGCATAGAGTTTGATGGGGTCAGGCTTCCAGCTTGGAGCTGCTGTTACCTGGTTCAATGTGCTGCAGAGGGGTTGGCTGGGTCACAAGGGTGCTTCAGTGTGGGGGCTAGCCAGCAAGCACCCCTGCACTAAAGCACCATCACACCCCATCTAGCCCCATCAGCTCCTACTTGTGAATTGCAGCAGAGTAAATATCTCCACCATAGGATAGTACTTGTGTTATGGAGTACTAACCTGCGGCAGAGTTAATTAGCGTACTCCATCCTAATAGGACTGCATGTGTGATGTTTTACAATGGACCTAATTTGTCAGCTCCACAGTAAATGTCTTGTGTAGATGCATCCACTGTGAAAAAATGGAGATGAGGAGCAACCTAATGTCCTTATACCAAGGGTTTCTGATCCTAACTTGTACCTGACCTGACTTTCTTCCCCTGCCCTTCATAGATTTAATAGATTTCATAGACATTAGGGCTGGAAGGGACCTCAGAAGATTATAGAGTCAAGCCCCCCGCCCAAAGGGCAGAAAGTCATCTGGGGTCATAGGATCCCAGCAAGATAAGCATCCAATTTACTCTTGAAGGTGGTCAATGTAGGTGCTTGAACCAATTCTGATGGCAGGCTGTTCCAGACCTTGAGGGCTCGGACAGTAAAGAAATTCTTCCTTATGTCCAGCCTGAAATAGTCTTGCAGTAGTTTATAGACATTCGACCTCATCATCCCTTGGGGTTCTCTGGTGAACAAACGTTCCCCCAGATCCTGGTGGTCACCCCTGATAAACTTATAGGTGATCACCCCTGAGCCTGTGCTTTTCCAGGCTAAAGAGCCCAATGGCTCTCAGCCTGTCATCGTAAGGTCTGTTTTCCGACCTCTGATCATGCATGCAGCTCTTCTCTGGACTCTCTCAAGCTTCTCCACATCCTTTTTGAATTGTGGAGCCCAAAACTGGACGCAGTACTCCAGCTGCAGCCTCACC